>NC_092786.1:28409732-28712697 GCF_047496795.1 Chiloscyllium punctatum
GAAAAAAGAGGAGAAAAGACGGAATAAGAGGAAAAAAGAGGAGAAAAGAGGAAAAAAGATGAAAAAGAGGAGAAAAGAGGATAAAGGTGGGAAAAAAGAGGAGAAAAGAGGAAAAAAGTGGAAGAATGAGAAAAAAGAAGAAAAAAGTGGAGAAATGAGGAGAAAAGAGGGATAAAGACGATAAAATAGGAGAAAGGAGGAGGAAAGAGGAAAAAGGTTGAAGAAGTGGAAAAAAGAGGTGAAAAGAGGAATAATGACGAGGAATGAGGAAAAAAGAGGAAAAAAGGAAAAAAGAGGAGACAGGAGGAGAAAAGAGGAAAAACGAGGTAAAAAGAAGAAAAAAGAGGAAGAAAGAGGAAAATAGGGAAAAAGAGTAGAAAGGAGGAAAAAAGAGGAGAAAAGAGGGAATAAGAGGAAAAAAGAAGAAACAAGTGGAGAAATGAGGAAAAAAGAGTAGAAATAAGGAATGAAGAGGAAAAAAGGGGGAGGAAAGAGGAAAAAAGAGGAAAAAGGAGGAAAAAAGAGGAGAAAAGAGGAAAAAAAGAGGAAAAAAAGAAAGAAGAGGAGACTGGAGGAGAAAAGAGGAAAAAAGAGGAATAAAGAGGAAAAAAGAGGAAAAAAGAGGAGAAATGAGGGAAAAAGAGGAAAAAAGAGTAGAAATAAGGAATGAAGAGAAAAAAGGGGAGAAAAGAGGAAAAAAGAGGAAAAAGAGGAAAAAAGAGGAGAAAAAAGGAAAGGAGAGGAGACAGGAGGAGGAAAGAGGAATAAAGAGGAAAAAAGAGGAGAAAAGGGGAAAAATGAGGAAAAAAAGGAAAAAAGAGGAGAAAGGAGGAGGAAAGAGGAAAATAGGGGAAAAAAGAGGAATAAAGAAAAAAAGAGGAGAAATGAGTAAAAAAGAGGAATAAAGAGGAAAAAAGAGGAGAAATGAGGAAAAAAGAGGAGAAATGAGGGAAAAGGAGGAAAAAACAGTTGAAATAAGGAATGAAGAGAAAAAAGGGGAGAAAAGAGGAAAAAAGAGGAAAAAAATAGGAGAAATGAGGAAAAAAGCGGAAAAAAGGAAAAAAGAGGTAAAAAGTGGAAAAAAGAGGAAAAAATAGGAGAAATGAGGAAAAAAGAGGAAAAAAGTGGAGAAACAAACTGCATTCATTGAATCATTGAATCAAACTACAATCATTGATTCAATATATCAAATCTTATTCCTTTCAATCGAACAAAACTGTCTTTTCTTTTAGTGAACTGTATACGTTCATTCAATGAAAGAGGCTTCACTTGTCTATTCAATGAGTAGAGCTACTCTCATTCTTTCAATGGCACAAGTTTCACGCATTTTATCTTTCAATCTATACATGTTCATTACATGAACCAAACTGTCGTTATTAATTCAATGTGTAAGTTTAATTGATTCAATTTAAACAAACTGCACTCCTTGAATCATTGAATCAAACTACAATCACTGATTCAATGAAGCAAACCTTATTCATTGTTTCAATCGAACAAACATAATTCACTTATTTAGTGAATCCTACTACACTCGTTCATTGAAGGAAACAGTTTGCTCATGATACTTCAATGAGTAGAGGTACTTTTAACGCATTGATTCAATCAAACAAATTGCACACATTTAGTTCTGAAGCAATCTGCATTCGTCAATTCCATGAATACAGCTACTCATTCTTTCAATCTCACAATTTCACATTGTCTCAATCAAACTGCACACATTCACTCCGTGCACCAAACTGCACGTGTTAATTCAATGAGTAGAGCTTCTCCCATTCAATCAATGTGTCAAGCTAAACGCTTCTTTTCAATGAAACAAAACTGCATACTTGAATCATTGAATCAAACTTTAATGATTGATTCAGTGAATTAAACGTTATTCAATGCTTCAATGAAACAAACTGAACAAGCTGATGAATTGTATGAAACTGCACACGTTCATACAATGCAAAAGGCTGCACTAATCAATTCAATGAGCAGAGCGATTCTCATTCAGTCAACGTGTCAAGCTTAACACTGTCATTCAATGAAACAAACTGCATTCATTGAATCATTGAATCAAACTACAATCATTGATTCTATGAATCAAACCTTATTCCTTGTTTCAATCGAAGAAAGCTATATCTCTTTTAGGAGAAATGAGGAAAAAAGCGGAAATAAGAGGACAAAATATGAGCAGTGAGGAAAAAAGAGGAAAAAAGGAAAAAGAGGAGAAAGGAGGAGGAAAGAGGAAAAATGAGGAAAAAAGAGGAGAAATAAGGAAAAAAGTGGAAAAAAGAGGAAAAAATAGGAAAAAAGAGGGGAAATGAGGAAAAAAGAGGAGTAAAGAGGAAAAAAGATGAAAAAAGAGGAGAAAACAGGAAAAAGGAGGGAAAAAAGAGGAGAAAAGAGGAAAAAAGTGGAAGAATGAGAAAAAATTGGAAAAAAGTGGAGAAATGAGGAGAAAGAGGGATAAAGAGGAAAAAGGAGGAAACATAGGAGAAAGAAGGAGAAATGAGGAAAAAAGAGAAAAAAGATGAAAAAGTGGAAAAAAGAGGAGAAAAGAGGAAAAATGAGGAGAAATGAGGAAAAAAGAGGAATAAAGGAAAAAAGAGGAGACAGGAGGAGAAAAGAGGAAAAACGAGGTAAAAAGAAGAAAAAAGAGGAAGAAAGAGGAAAATAGGGAAAAAGTGTAGAAAGGAGGAAAAAAGAGGAGAAAAGAGGGAATAAGAGGAAAAAAGAGGAGAAAAGAGGAAAAAAGTGGCGAAATTAGGAAAAAAGAGGAAAAAAGAGGAGAAAGGAGGGATGAAGAGGAAAAAAGAAGAAACAAGTTGAGAAATGAGGAAAAAAGAGGAAAAAAGAGTAGAAATAAGGAATGAAAAGGAAAAAAGGGGGAGGAAAGAGGAAAAAAGAGGAAAAAGAGGAAAAAAGGAAAAAAGAGCAGAAAGGAGGAGGAAAGGAAGAAAGAGGAAAAAAGAGGAGAAATGAGGTAAAAAGTGGAAAAAAGAGGAAAGAATAGGAGAAATGAGGAAAAAAGTGGAAAAATTAGGAAAAAATAGGAGAAATGAGGAAAAAAGAGGAAAAAAGTGGAGAAACAAACTGCATTCATTGAATCATTGAATCAAACTACAATCATTGATTCAATATATCAAATCTTATTCCTTGTTTCAATCGAACAAAACTATCTCTTTTTTTTAGTGAACTGTATACGTTCATTCAATGAAAGAGGCTTCACTTGTCTATTGAATGAGTAGAGCTACTCTCATTCTTTCAATGGCACAAGTTTCACGCATTTTATCTTTCAATCTATACATGTTCATTACATGAACCAAACTGTCGTTATTAATTCAATGTGTAAGTTTAATTGATTCAATTTAAACAAACTGCACTCCTTGAATCATTGAATCAAACTACAATCACTGATTCAATGAAGCAAACCTTATTCATTGTTTCAATCGAACAAACATAATTCACTTATTCAGTGAAAACTACTACACTCGTTCATTCATGGAAACAGTTTGCTCATGATAATTCAATGAGTAGAGGTACTCTTAACACATTGATTCAATCACACAAATTGCACACATTTACTTCATGAAGCAATCTGTATTTGGCATTTCCATGAATACAGCTACTCATTCATTCAATGTCACATGTTTCACGCATTGTCTCGATCAAACTACACACTGCATGAACCAAACTGCCCCTATTAATTCAATGTGTCTATTTAATTCATTCAATTTAATGAAAAAAACTGCATTCATTGAAGCATTTGCATCAATCTACAATCATTGATTCAATCAATCAAACCGTATTCCTTGTTTTAATCGAACAAACCTATCCCTCTTTTTTCGTTAAAAAAACTGCATACATTCATTCAGTGAAAGAAGCTTCACTCCTCTACTCAATGAGTAGAGATACTCTCATTCTTTTAATGGCACAAGTTTCACGCATTCTATCTATCAATCTACACTTGTTCACTACATGAATCAAACTGTCGTTATTAATTCAATGTTTAAGTTTCATTCATTTAATTTAATGAAACAAACTGCATTCATTGAATCATTTGCTTGAAACTACAATCATTGATTCAATGAAGCAAACCTTATTCATTGTTTCAATCGAACAAACCTAACTCACTTATTTAGTGAATCCTACTACACTCGTTCATTGAAGGAAACAGTTTGCTCATGATACTTCAATGAGTAGAGGTACTTTTAACGCATTGATTCAATCAAACAAATTTCACACATTTAGTTCTGAAGCAATCTGCATTTGTCAATTCCATGAATACAGCTACTCATTCTTTCAATCTCACAATTTCACTTTGTCTCAATGAAACTGCACACATTCACTCCGTGCACCAAACTGCACGTGTTAATTCAATGAGTAGAGCTTCTCCCATTCAATCAATGTGTCAAGCTAAACGCTTCTTTTCAATGAAACAAAACTGCATACTTGAATCATTGAATCAAACTTTAATGATTGATTCAGTGAATTAAACGCTATTCAATGCTTCAATGAAACAAACTGAACAAGCTGATGAATTGTATGAAACTGCACAAGTTCATACAATGCAAAAGGCTGCACTAATCAATTCAATGAGCAGAGCGATTCTCATTCAGTCAATGTGTCAAGCTTAACGCTGTCATTCAATGAAACAAACTGCATTCATTGAATCATTGAATCAAACTACAATCATTGATTCTATGAATCAAACCTTATTCCTTGTTTCAATCGAAGAAAGCTATATCTCTTTTAGGAGAAATGAGGAAAAAAGCGGAAATAAGAGGACAACATATATGAGGAGGGAGGAAAAAAGAGGAAAAAAGGAAAAAGAGGAGAAAGGAGGAGGAAAGAGGAAAAATGAGGAAAAAAGAGGAGAAATAAGGAAAAAAGAGGAAAAAATAGGAAAAAAGAGGGGAAATGAGGAAAAAAGAGGAGTAAAGAGGAAAAAAGATGAAAAAAGAGGAGAAAAGAGGAAAAAGGAGGGAAAAAGGAGGAGAAAAGAGGAAAAAAGTGGAAGAATGAGAAAAAAGAAGAAAAAAGTGCAGAAATGAGGAGAAAAGAGGGATAAAGACGATAAAATAGGAGAAAGGAGGAGGAAAGAGGAAAAAGGTTGAAAAAGTGGAAAAAAGAGGAAAAAAGAGGTGAAAAGGGGAAAAATGACGAGGAATGAGGAAAAAAGTGGAAAAAGTGGAGAAATGAGGAGAAAGAGGGATAAAGAGGAAAAAGGAGGAAACATAGGAGAAAGAAGGAGAACTGAGGAAAAAAGAGAAAAAAAGATGAAAAAGTGGAAAAAAGAGGAGAAAAGAGGAAAAAAGAGGAAAAATGAGGAGAAATGAGGAAAAAAGAGGAAAAAAGGAAATAAGAGACAGGAGGAGAAAAGAGGAAAAACGAGGTAAAAAGAAGAAAAAAGAGGAAGAAAGAGGAAAATAGGGAAAAAGTGTAGAAAGGAGGAAAAAAAGAGGAGAAAAGAGGGAATAAGAGGAAAAAAGAAGAAACAAGTGGAGAAATGAGGAAAAAAGAGGAAAAAAGAGTAGAAATAAGGAATGGAGGAAAAAAGGGGGAGGAAAGAGGAACAAAGAGGAAAAAGAGGAAAAAAGAGGAGAAAAGAGGAGAAATTAGGGAAAAAGAGGAAAAAGAGTAGAAATAAGGAATGAAGAGAAAAAAGGGGAGAAAAGAGGAAAAAGAGGAAAAAGAGGAAAAAAGAGTAGAAATAAGGAATGAAGAGAAAAAAGGGGAGAAAAGAGGAAAAAAGAGGAAAAAGAGGAAAAAAGAGGAGAAAAGAGGAAAAAAGAGGAAAAAAGGAAAGAAGAGGAGACAGGAGGAGGAAAGAGGAATAAAGAGGAAAAAAGAGGAGAAATGAGGGAAAAAGAGGAAAAAAGAGGAGAAATGAGGAAAAAAGAGGAGAAATGAGGGAAAAGGAGGAAAAAACAGTTGAAATAAGGAATGAAGAGAAAAAAGAGGAGAAAAGAGGAAAAAAGAGGACAAAAGAGGAAAAAAGAGTAGAAATAAGGAAGGAAGAGGAAAAAAGGGGGAGGAAAGAGGAAAAAAGAGGAAAAAGAGGAAAAAAGAGGAGAAAAGAGGAAAAAAAGAGGAAAAAAGGAAAGAAGAGGAGACAGGAGGAGAAAAGAGGAAAAAAGAGGAATAAAGAGGAAAAAAGAGGAAAAAAGAGGACAAATGAGGGAAAAAGAGGAAAAAAGAGTAGAAATAAGGAATGAAGAGAAAAAAAGGGGAGAAAAGAGGAACAAAGAGGAAAAAGAGGAAAAAAGAGGAGAAAAGAGGAGAAATTAGGGAAAAAGAGGAAAAAGAGTAGAAATAAGGAATGAAGAGAAAAAAGGGGAGAAAAGAGGAAAAAGAGGAAAAAGAGGAAAAAAGAGTAGAAATAAGGAATGAAGAGAAAAAAAGGGGAGAAAAGAGGAACAAAGAGGAAAAAGGGGAAAAAAGAGGAGAAAAGAGGAGAAATGAGGGAAAAAGAGGAAAAAAGAGTAGAAATAAGGAATGAAGAGAAAAAAGGGGAGAAAAGAGGAAAAAAGAGGAAAAAAGAGTAGAAATAAGGAATGAAGAGAAAAAAGGGGAGAAAAGAGGGAAAAAGAGGAAAAAGAGGAAAAAAGAGGAGAAAAGAGGAAAAAAGAGGAAAAAAGGAAAGAAGAGGAGACAGGAGGAGGAAAGTGGAATAAAGAGGAAAAAAGAGGAGAAAAGGGGAAAAAAAGAGGAATAAAGAGGAAAAAAGAGGAGAAATAAGGAAAAATGAGGAGAAATGAGGGAAAAGGAGGAAAAAACAGTTGAAATAAGGAATGAAGAGAAAAAACGGGAGAAAAGAGGAAAAAAGAGGAAAAAAAAGGAGAAATGAGGAAAAAAGCGGAAAAAAGGAAAAAGAGGTAAAAAGTGGAAAAAAGAGGAAAAAATAGGAGAAATGAGGAAAAAAGAGGAAAAAAGTGGAGAAACAAACTGCATTCATTGAATCATTGAATCAAACTACAATCATTGATTCAATGTATCAAATCTTATTCCTTGTTTCAATCGAACAAAACTATCTCTTTTTTTTAGTGAACTGTATACGTTCATTCAATGAAAGAGGCTTCACTTGTCTATTCAATGAGTAGAGCTACTCTCATTCTTTCAATGGCACAAGTTTCACGCATTTTATCTTTCAATCTATACATGTTCATTACATGAACCAAACTGTCGTTATTAATTCAATGTGTAAGTTTAATTGATTCAATTTAAACAAACTGCACTCCTTGAATCATTGAATCAAACTACAATCACTGATTCAATGAAGCAAACCTTATTCATTGTTTCAATCGAACAAACATAATTCACTTATTCAGTGAAAACTACTACACTCGTTCATTCAAGGAAACAGTTTGCTCATGATAATTCAATGAGTAGAGGTACTCTTAACACATTGATTCAATCACACAAATTGCACACATTTACTTCATGAAGCAATCTGTATTTAGCATTTCCATGAATACAGCTACTCATTCATTCAATGTCACATGTTTCACGCATTGTCTCGATCAAACTACACACTGCATGAACCAAACTACCCCTATTAATTCAATGTGTCTATTTAATTCATTCAATTTAATGAAAAAAACTGCATTCATTGAAGCATTTGCATCAATCTACAATCATTGATTCAATCAATCAAACCGTATTCCTTGTTTTAATCGAACAAACCTATCCCTCTTTTTTCGTTAAAAAAACTGCATACATTCATTCAGTGAAAGAAGCTTCACTCCTCTACTCAATGAGTAGAGATACTCTCATTCTTTTCATGGCACAAGTTTCACGCATTCTATCTATCAATCTACACATGTTCACTACATGAATCAAAATGTCGCTTATCAATTCAATGTTGAAGTTTAATTCATTTAATTTAATGAAACAAACTGCATTCATTGAATCATTTGCATGAAACTACAATCATTGATTCAATGAAGCAAACCTTATTCATTGTTTCAATCGAACAAACCTAACTCACTTATTTAGTGAATCCTACTACACTCGTTCATTGAAGGAAACAGTTTGCTCATGATACTTCAATGAGTAGAGGTACTTTTAACGCATTGATTCAATCAAAAAAATTGGACACGTTTAGTTCTGAAGCAATCTGCATTCGTCAATTCCATGAATACAGCTACTCATTCTTTCAATCTCACAATTTCACATTGTCTCAATCAAACTGCACACATTCACTCCGTGCACCAAACTGCACGTGTTAATTCAATGACTAGAGCTTCTCCCATTCAATCAATGTGTCAAGCTAAACGCTTCTTTTCAATGAAACAAAACTGCATACTTGAATCATTGAATCAAACTTTAATGATTGATTCAGTGAATTAAACGTTATTCAATGCTTCAATGAAACAAACTGAACAAGCTGATGAATTGTATGAAACTGCACACGTTCATACAATGCAAAAGGCTGCACTAATCAATTCAATGAGCAGAGCGATTCTCATTCAGTCAATGTGTCAAGCTTAACGCTGTCATTTAATGAAACAAACTGCATTCATTGAATCATTGAATCAAACTACAATCATTGATTCTATGAATCAAACCTTATTCCTTGTTTCAATCGAAGAAAGCTATATCTCTTTTAGGAGAAATGAGGAAAAAAGCGGAAATAAGAGGACAATATATGAGCAGTGAGGAAAAAAGAGGAAAATAGGAAAAAGAGGAGAAAGGAGGAGGAAAGAGGAAAAATGAGGAAAAAAGAGGAGAAATAAGGAAAAAAGTGGAAAAAAGAGGAAAAAATAGGAAAAAAGAGGAATAAAGAGGAAAAAAGAGGAAAAAGAGGAAAAAGAGGAGAAAAGAGGAAAAAAGAGGAAAAAAGGAAAGAAGAGGAGACAGGAGGAGGAAAGTGGAATAAAGAGGAAAAAAGAGGAGAAATGAGTAAAAAAGAGGAATAAAGAGGAAAAAAGAGGAGAAATGAGGAAAAAAGAGGAGAAATGAGGGAAAAGGAGGAAAAAACAGTTGAAATAAGGAATGAAGAGAAAAAAGGGGAGAAAAGAGGAAAAAAGAGCAAAAAAATAGGAGAAATGAGGAAAAAAGCGGAAAAAAGGAAAAAAGAGGTAAAAAGTGGAAAAAAGAGGAAAAAATAGGAGAAATGAGGAAAAAAGAGGAAAAAAGTGGAGAAACAAACTGCATTCATTGAATCATTGAATCAAACTACAATCATTGATTCAATATATCAAATCTTATTCCTTTCAATCGAACAAAACTGTCTCTTTTTTTTAGTGAACTGTATACGTTCATTCAATGAAAGAGGCTTCACTTGTCTATTCAATGAGTAGAGCTACTCTCATTCTTTCAATGGCACAAGTTTCACGCCTTTTATCTTTCAATCTATACATGTTCATTACATGAACCAAACTGTCGTTATTAATTCAATGTGTAAGTTTAATTGATTCAATTTAAACAAACTGCATTCATTGAATCATTTGCATGAAACTACAATCATTGATTCAATGAAGCAAACCTTATTCATTGTTTCAATCGAACAAACCTAACTCACTTATTTAGTGAATCCTACTACACTCGTTCATTGAAGGAAACAGTTTGCTCATGATACTTCAATGAGTAGAGGTACTTTTAACGCATTGATTCAATCAAACAAATTGCACACGTTTAGTTCTGAAGCAATCTGCATTCGTCAATTCCATGAATACAGCTACTCATTCTTTCAATCTCACAATTTCACATTGTCTCAATCAAACTGCACACATTCACTCCGAGCACCAAACTGCACGTGTTAATTCAATGAGTAGAGCTTCTCCCATTCAATCAATGTGTCAAGCTAAACGCTTCTTTTCAATGAAACAAAACTGCATACTTGAATCATTGAATCAAACTTTAATGATTGATTCAGTGAATTAAACGTTATTCAATGCTTCAATGAAACAAACTGAACAAGCTGATGAATTGTATGAAACTGCACAAGTTCATACAATGCAAAAGGCTGCACGAATCAATTCAATGAGCAGAGCGATTCTCATTCAGTCAATGTGTCAAGCTTAACGCTGTCATTCAATGAAACAAACTGCATTCATTTAATCATTGAATCAAACTACAATCATTGATTCTATGAATCAAACCTTATTCCTTGTTTCAATCGAAGAAAGCTATATCTCTTTTAGGAGAAATGAGGAAAAAAGCGGAAATAAGAGGACAAAATATGAGCAGTGAGGAAAAAAGAGGAAAATAGGAAAAAGAGGAGAAAGGAGGAGGAAAGAGGAAAAAAGAGGAGAAATAAGGAAAAAAGAGGAAAAAATAGGAAAAAAGAGGAGTAAAGAGGAAAAAAGATGAAAAAAGAGGAGAAAAGAGGAAAAAGGAGGGAAAAAAGAGGAGAAAAGAGGAAAAAAAGTGGAAGAATGAGAAAAAAGAAAAAAAAGTGGAGAAATGAGGAGAAAAGAGGGATAAAGACGATAAAATTGGAGAAAGGAGGAGAAAAGAGGAAAAAGGTTGAAAAAGTGGAAAAAAGAGGATAAAAGAGGTGAAAAGAGGAAAAATGACGAGGAATGAGGAAAAAGTGGACAAAAGTGGAGAAATGAGGAGAAAGAGGGAGAAAGAGGAAAAAGGAGGAAACATAGGAGAAAGAAGGAGAAATGAGGAAAAAAGAGAAAAAAAGTTGAAAAAGTGGAAAAAAGAGGAGAAAAGGAAAAAAGAGGAGACAGGAGGAGAAAAGAGGAAAAACGAGGTAAAAAGAAGAAAAAAGAGGAAGAAAGAGGAAAATAGGGAAAAAGTGTAGAAAGGAGGAAAAAAGAGGAGAAAAGAGGGAATAAGAGGAAAAAAGAAGAAACAATTGGAGAAATGAGGAAAAAAGAGGAAAAAAGAGTAGAAATAAGGAATGAAGAGGAAAAAAGGGGGAGGAAAGAGGAAAATAGGGAAAAAGAGTAGAAATGAGGAAAAAAGAGGAGAAAAGACGGAATAAGAGGAAAAAAGAGGAGAAAAGAGGAAAAAAGATGAAAAAGAGGAGAAAAGAGGATAAAGGTGGGAAAAAAGAGGAGAAAAGAGGAAAAAAGTGGAAGAATGAGAAAAAAGAAGAAAAAAGTGGAGAAATGAGGAGAAAAGAGGGATAAAGACGATAAAATAGGAGAAAGGAGGAGGAAAGAGGAAAAAGGTTGAAGAAGTGGAAAAAAGAGGTGAAAAGAGGAATAATGACGAGGAATGAGGAAAAAAGAGGAAAAAAGGAAAAAAGAGGAGACAGGAGGAGAAAAGAGGAAAAACGAGGTAAAAAGAAGAAAAAAGAGGAAGAAAGAGGAAAATAGGGAAATAGAGTAGAAAGGAGGAAAAAAGAGGAGAAAAGAGGGAATAAGAGGAAAAAAGAAGAAACAAGTGGAGAAATGAGGAAAAAAGAGTAGAAATAAGGAATGAAGAGGAAAAAAGGGGGAGGAAAGAGGAAAAAAGAGGAAAAAGGAGGAAAAAAGAGGAGAAAAGAGGAGAAATGAGGGAAAAAGAGGAAAAAAGAGTAGAAATAAGGAATGAAGAGAAAAAAGGGGAGAAAAGAGGAAAAAAGAGGAAAAAAGAGTAGAAATAAGGAATGAAGAGAAAAAAGGGGAGAAAAGAGGGAAAAAGAGGAAAAAGAGGAAAAAAGAGGAGAAAAGAGGAAAAAAGAGGAAAAAAGGAAAGAAGAGGAGACAGGAGGAGGAAAGTGGAATAAAGAGGAAAAAAGAGGAGAAAAGGGGAAAAAAAGAGGAATAAAGAGGAAAAAAGAGGAGAAATGAGGAAAAATGAGGAGAAATGAGGGAAAAGGAGGAAAAACCAGTTGAAATAAGGAATGAAGAGAAAAAACGGGAGAAAAGAGGAAAAAAGAGGAAAAAAAAGGAGAAATGAGGAAAAAAGCGGAAAAAAGGAAAAAGAGGTAAAAAGTGGAAAAAAGAGGAAAAAATAGGAGAAATGAGGAAAAAAGAGGAAAAAAGTGGAGAAACAAACTGCATTCATTGAATAATTGAATCAAACTACAATCATTGATTCAATGTATCAAATCTTATTCCTTGTTTCAATCGAACAAAACTATCTCTTTTTTTTAGTGAACTGTATACGTTCATTCAATGAAAGAGGCTTCACTTGTCTATTCAATGAGTAGAGCTACTCTCATTCTTTCAATGGCACAAGTTTCACGCATTTTATCTTTCAATCTATACATGTTCATTACATGAACCAAACTGTCGTTATTAATTCAATGTGTAAGTTTAATTGATTCAATTTAAACAAACTGCACTCCTTGAATCATTGAATCAAACTACAATCACTGATTCAATGAAGCAAACCTTATTCATTGTTTCAATCGAACAAACATAATTCACTTATTCAGTGAAAACTACTACACTCGTTCATTCAAGGAAACAGTTTGCTCATGATAATTCAATGAGTAGAGGTACTCTTAACACATTGATTCAATCACACAAATTGCACACATTTACTTCATGAAGCAATCTGTATTTAGCATTTCCATGAATACAGCTACTCATTCATTCAATGTCACATGTTTCACGCATTGTCTCGATCAAACTACACACTGCATGAACCAAACTACCCCTATTAATTCAATGTGTCTATTTAATTCATTCAATTTAATGAAAAAAACTGCATTCATTGAAGCATTTGCATCAATCTACAATCATTGATTCAATCAATCAAACCGTATTCCTTGTTTTAATCGAACAAACCTATCCCTCTTTTTTCGTTAAAAAAACTGCATACATTCATTCAGTGAAAGAAGCTTCACTCCTCTACTCAATGAGTAGAGATACTCTCATTCTTTTCATGGCACAAGTTTCACGCATTCTATCTATCAATCTACACATGTTCACTACATGAATCAAAATGTCGCTTATCAATTCAATGTTGAAGTTTAATTCATTTAATTTAATGAAACAAACTGCATTCATTGAATCATTTGCATGAAACTACAATCATTGATTCAATGAAGCAAACCTTATTCATTGTTTCAATCGAACAAACCTAACTCACTTATTTAGTGAATCCTACTACACTCGTTCATTGAAGGAAACAGTTTGCTCATGATACTTCAATGAGTAGAGGTACTTTTAACGCATTGATTCAATCAAAAAAATTGGACACGTTTAGTTCTGAAGCAATCTGCATTCGTCAATTCCATGAATACAGCTACTCATTCTTTCAATCTCACAATTTCACATTGTCTCAATCAAACTGCACACATTCACTCCGTGCACCAAACTGCACGTGTTAATTCAATGACTAGAGCTTCTCCCATTCAATCAATGTGTCAAGCTAAACGCTTCTTTTCAATGAAACAAAACTGCATACTTGAATCATTGAATCAAACTTTAATGATTGATTCAGTGAATTAAACGTTATTCAATGCTTCAATGAAACAAACTGAACAAGCTGATGAATTGTATGAAACTGCACACGTTCATACAATGCAAAAGGCTGCACTAATCAATTCAATGAGCAGAGCGATTCTCATTCAGTCAATGTGTCAAGCTTAACGCTGTCATTTAATGAAACAAACTGCATTCATTGAATCATTGAATCAAACTACAATCATTGATTCTATGAATCAAACCTTATTCCTTGTTTCAATCGAAGAAAGCTATATCTCTTTTAGGAGAAATGAGGAAAAAAGCGGAAATAAGAGGACAATATATGAGCAGTGAGGAAAAAAGAGGAAAATAGGAAAAAGAGGAGAAAGGAGGAGGAAAGAGGAAAAATGAGGAAAAAAGAGGAGAAATAAGGAAAAAAGTGGAAAAAAGAGGAAAAAATAGGAAAAAAGAGGAATAAAGAGGAAAAAAGAGGAAAAAGAGGAAAAAGAGGAGAAAAGAGGAAAAAAGAGGAAAAAAGGAAAGAAGAGGAGACAGGAGGAGGAAAGTGGAATAAAGAGGAAAAAAGAGGAGAAATGAGTAAAAAAGAGGAATAAAGAGGAAAAAAGAGGAGAAATGAGGAAAAAAGAGGAGAAATGAGGGAAAAGGAGGAAAAAACAGTTGAAATAAGGAATGAAGAGAAAAAAGGGGAGAAAAGAGGAAAAAAGAGCAAAAAAATAGGAGAAATGAGGAAAAAAGCGGAAAAAAGGAAAAAAGAGGTAAAAAGTGGAAAAAAGAGGAAAAAATAGGAGAAATGAGGAAAAAAGAGGAAAAAAGTGGAGAAACAAACTGCATTCATTGAATCATTGAATCAAACTACAATCATTGATTCAATATATCAAATCTTATTCCTTTCAATCGAACAAAACTGTCTCTTTTTTTTAGTGAACTGTATACGTTCATTCAATGAAAGAGGCTTCACTTGTCTATTCAATGAGTAGAGCTACTCTCATTCTTTCAATGGCACAAGTTTCACGCCTTTTATCTTTCAATCTATACATGTTCATTACATGAACCAAACTGTCGTTATTAATTCAATGTGTAAGTTTAATTGATTCAATTTAAACAAACTGCATTCATTGAATCATTTGCATGAAACTACAATCATTGATTCAATCAAGCAAACCTTATTCATTGTTTCAATCGAACAAACCTAACTCACTTATTTAGTGAATCCTACTACACTCGTTCATTGAAGGAAACAGTTTGCTCATGATACTTCAATGAGTAGAGGTACTTTTAACGCATTGATTCAATCAAACAAATTGCACACGTTTAGTTCTGAAGCAATCTGCATTCGTCAATTCCATGAATACAGCTACTCATTCTTTCAATCTCACAATTTCACATTGTCTCAATCAAACTGCACACATTCACTCCGAGCACCAAACTGCACGTGTTAATTCAATGAGTAGAGCTTCTCCCATTCAATCAATGTGTCAAGCTAAACGCTTCTTTTCAATGAAACAAAACTGCATACTTGAATCATTGAATCAAACTTTAATGATTGATTCAGTGAATTAAACGTTATTCAATGCTTCAATGAAACAAACTGAACAAGCTGATGAATTGTATGAAACTGCACAAGTTCATACAATGCAAAAGGCTGCACGAATCAATTCAATGAGCAGAGCGATTCTCATTCAGTCAATGTGTCAAGCTTAACGCTGTCATTCAATGAAACAAACTGCATTCATTTAATCATTGAATCAAACTACAATCATTGATTCTATGAATCAAACCTTATTCCTTGTTTCAATCGAAGAAAGCTATATCTCTTTTAGGAGAAATGAGGAAAAAAGCGGAAATAAGAGGACAAAATATGAGCAGTGAGGAAAAAAGAGGAAAATAGGAAAAAGAGGAGAAAGGAGGAGGAAAGAGGAAAAAAGAGGAGAAATAAGGAAAAAAGAGGAAAAAATAGGAAAAAAGAGGAGTAAAGAGGAAAAAAGATGAAAAAAGAGGAGAAAAGAGGAAAAAGGAGGGAAAAAAGAGGAGAAAAGAGGAAAAAAAGTGGAAGAATGAGAAAAAAGAAAAAAAAGTGGAGAAATGAGGAGAAAAGAGGGATAAAGACGATAAAATTGGAGAAAGGAGGAGAAAAGAGGAAAAAGGTTGAAAAAGTGGAAAAAAGAGGATAAAAGAGGTGAAAAGAGGAAAAATGACGAGGAATGAGGAAAAAGTGGACAAAAGTGGAGAAATGAGGAGAAAGAGGGAGAAAGAGGAAAAAGGAGGAAACATAGGAGAAAGAAGGAGAAATGAGGAAAAAAGAGAAAAAAAGTTGAAAAAGTGGAAAAAAGAGGAGAAAAGGAAAAAAGAGGAGACAGGAGGAGAAAAGAGGAAAAACGAGGTAAAAAGAAGAAAAAAGAGGAAGAAAGAGGAAAATAGGGAAAAAGTGTAGAAAGGAGGAAAAAAGAGGAGAAAAGAGGGAATAAGAGGAAAAAAGAAGAAACAATTGGAGAAATGAGGAAAAAAGAGGAAAAAAGAGTAGAAATAAGGAATGAAGAGGAAAAAAGGGGGAGGAAAGAGGAAAATAGGGAAAAAGAGTAGAAATGAGGAAAAAAGAGGAGAAAAGACGGAATAAGAGGAAAAAAGAGGAGAAAAGAGGAAAAAAGATGAAAAAGAGGAGAAAAGAGGATAAAGGTGGGAAAAAAGAGGAGAAAAGAGGAAAAAAGTGGAAGAATGAGAAAAAAGAAGAAAAAAGTGGAGAAATGAGGAGAAAAGAGGGATAAAGACGATAAAATAGGAGAAAGGAGGAGGAAAGAGGAAAAAGGTTGAAGAAGTGGAAAAAAGAGGTGAAAAGAGGAATAATGACGAGGAATGAGGAAAAAAGAGGAAAAAAGGAAAAAAGAGGAGACAGGAGGAGAAAAGAGGAAAAACGAGGTAAAAAGAAGAAAAAAGAGGAAGAAAGAGGAAAATAGGGAAAAAGAGTAGAAAGGAGGAAAAAAGAGGAGAAAAGAGGGAATAAGAGGAAAAAAGAAGAAACAAGTGGAGAAATGAGGAAAAAAGAGTAGAAATAAGGAATGAAGAGGAAAAAAGGGGGAGGAAAGAGGAAAAAAGAGGAAAAAGGAGGAAAAAAGAGGAGAAAAGAGGAGAAATGAGGGAAAAAGAGGAAAAAAGAGTAGAAATAAGGAATGAAGAGAAAAAAGGGGAGAAAAGAGGAAAAAAGAGGAAAAAAGAGTAGAAATAAGGAATGAAGAGAAAAAAGGGGAGAAAAGAGGGAAAAAGAGGAAAAAGAGGAAAAAAGAGGAGAAAAGAGGAAAAAAGAGGAAAAAAGGAAAGAAGAGGAGACAGGAGGAGGAAAGTGGAATAAAGAGGAAAAAAGAGGAGAAAAGGGGAAAAAAAGAGGAATAAAGAGGAAAAAAGAGGAGAAATGAGGAAAAATGAGGAGAAATGAGGGAAAAGGAGGAAAAAACAGTTGAAATAAGGAATGAAGAGAAAAAACGGGAGAAAAGAGGAAAAAAGAGGAAAAAAAAGGAGAAATGAGGAAAAAAGAGGAAAAAAGTGGAGAAACAAACTGCATTCATTGAATCATTGAATCAAACTACAATCATTGATTCAATGTATCAAATCTTATTCCTTGTTTCAATCGAACAAAACTATCTCTTTTTTTTAGTGAACTGTATACGTTCATTCAATGAAAGAGGCTTCACTTGTCTATTCAATGAGTAGAGCTACTCTCATTCTTTCAATGGCACAAGTTTCACGCATTTTATCTTTCAATCTATACATGTTCATTACATGAACCAAACTGTCGTTATTAATTCAATGTGTAAGTTTAATTGATTCAATTTAAACAAACTGCACTCCTTGAATCATTGAATCAAACTACAATCACTGATTCAATGAAGCAAACCTTATTCATTGTTTCAATCGAACAAACATAATTCACTTATTCAGTGAAAACTACTACACTCGTTCATTCAAGGAAACAGTTTGCTCATGATAATTCAATGAGTAGAGGTACTCTTAACACATTGATTCAATCACACAAATTGCACACATTTACTTCATGAAGCAATCTGTATTTAGCATTTCCATGAATACAGCTACTCATTCATTCAATGTCACATGTTTCACGCATTGTCTCGATCAAACTACACACTGCATGAACCAAACTGCCCCTATTAATTCAATGTGTCTATTTAATTCATTCAATTTAATGAAAAAAACTGCATTCATTGAAGCATTTGCATCAATCTACAATCATTGATTCAATCAATCAAACCGTATTCCTTGTTTTAATCGAACAAACCTATCCCTCTTTTTTCGTTAAAAAAACTGCATACATTCATTCAGTGAAAGAAGCTTCACTCCTCTACTCAATGAGTAGAGATACTCTCATTCTTTTCATGGCACAAGTTTCACGCATTCTATCTATCAATCTACACATGTTCACTACATGAATCAAAATGTCGCTTATCAATTCAATGTTGAAGTTTAATTCATTTAATTTAATGAAACAAACTGCATTCATTGAATCATTTGCATGAAACTACAATCATTGATTCAATGAAGCAAACCTTATTCATTGTTTCAATCGAACAAACCTAACTCACTTATTTAGTGAATCCTACTACACTCGTTCATTGAAGGAAACAGTTTGCTCATGATACTTCAATGAGTAGAGGTACTTTTAACGCATTGATTCAATCAAAAAAATTGGACACGTTTAGTTCTGAAGCAATCTGAATTCGTCAATTCCATGAATACAGCTACTCATTCTTTCAATCTCACAATTTCACATTGTCTCAATCAAACTGCACACATTCACTCCGTGCACCAAACTGCACGTGTTAATTCAATGACTAGAGCTTCTCCCATTCAATCAATGTGTCAAGCTAAACGCTTCTTTTCAATGAAACAAAACTGCATACTTGAATCATTGAATCAAACTTTAATGATTGATTCAGTGAATTAAACGTTATTCAATGCTTCAATGAAACAAACTGAACAAGCTGATGAATTGTATGAAACTGCACACGTTCATACAATGCAAAAGGCTGCACTAATCAATTCAATGAGCAGAGCGATTCTCATTCAGTCAATGTGTCAAGCTTAACGCTGTCATTTAATGAAACAAACTGCATTCATTGAATCATTGAATCAAACTACAATCATTGATTCTATGAATCAAACCTTATTCCTTGTTTCAATCGAAGAAAGCTATATCTCTTTTAGGAGAAATGAGGAAAAAAGCGGAAATAAGAGGACAATATATGAGCAGTGAGGAAAAAAGAGGAAAATAGGAAAAAGAGGAGAAAGGAGGAGGAAAGAGGAAAAATGAGGAAAAAAGAGGAGAAATAAGGAAAAAAGTGGAAAAAAGAGGAAAAAATAGGAAAAAAGAGGAATAAAGAGGAAAAAAGAGGAAAAAGAGGAAAAAGAGGAGAAAAGAGGAAAAAAGAGGAAAAAAGGAAAGAAGAGGAGACAGGAGGAGGAAAGTGGAATAAAGAGGAAAAAAGAGGAGAAATGAGTAAAAAAGAGGAATAAAGAGGAAAAAAGAGGAGAAATGAGGAAAAAAGAGGAGAAATGAGGGAAAAGGAGGAAAAAACAGTTGAAATAAGGAATGAAGAGAAAAAAGGGGAGAAAAGAGGAAAAAAGAGCAAAAAAATAGGAGAAATGAGGAAAAAAGCGGAAAAAAGGAAAAAAGAGGTAAAAAGTGGAAAAAAGAGGAAAAAATAGGAGAAATGAGGAAAAAAGAGGAAAAAAGTGGAGAAACAAACTGCATTCATTGAATCATTGAATCAAACTACAATCATTGATTCAATATATCAAATCTTATTCCTTTCAATCGAACAAAACTGTCTCTTTTTTTTAGTGAACTGTATACGTTCATTCAATGAAAGAGGCTTCACTTGTCTATTCAATGAGTAGAGCTACTCTCATTCTTTCAATGGCACAAGTTTCACGCCTTTTATCTTTCAATCTATACATGTTCATTACATGAACCAAACTGTCGTTATTAATTCAATGTGTAAGTTTAATTGATTCAATTTAAACAAACTGCATTCATTGAATCATTTGCATGAAACTACAATCATTGATTCAATGAAGCAAACCTTATTCATTGTTTCAATCGAACAAACCTAACTCACTTATTTAGTGAATCCTACTACACTCGTTCATTGAAGGAAACAGTTTGCTCATGATACTTCAATGAGTAGAGGTACTTTTAACGCATTGATTCAATCAAACAAATTGCACACGTTTAGTTCTGAAGCAATCTGCATTCGTCAATTCCATGAATACAGCTACTCATTCTTTCAATCTCACAATTTCACATTGTCTCAATCAAACTGCACACATTCACTCCGAGCACCAAACTGCACGTGTTAATTCAATGAGTAGAGCTTCTCCCATTCAATCAATGTGTCAAGCTAAACGCTTCTTTTCAATGAAACAAAACTGCATACTTGAATCATTGAATCAAACTTTAATGATTGATTCAGTGAATTAAACGTTATTCAATGCTTCAATGAAACAAACTGAACAAGCTGATGAATTGTATGAAACTGCACAAGTTCATACAATGCAAAAGGCTGCACGAATCAATTCAATGAGCAGAGCGATTCTCATTCAGTCAATGTGTCAAGCTTAACGCTGTCATTCAATGAAACAAACTGCATTCATTTAATCATTGAATCAAACTACAATCATTGATTCTATGAATCAAACCTTATTCCTTGTTTCAATCGAAGAAAGCTATATCTCTTTTAGGAGAAATGAGGAAAAAAGCGGAAATAAGAGGACAAAATATGAGCAGTGAGGAAAAAAGAGGAAAATAGGAAAAAGAGGAGAAAGGAGGAGGAAAGAGGAAAAAAGAGGAGAAATAAGGAAAAAAGAGGAAAAAATAGGAAAAAAGAGGAGTAAAGAGGAAAAAAGATGAAAAAAGAGGAGAAAAGAGGAAAAAGGAGGGAAAAAAGAGGAGAAAAGAGGAAAAAAAGTGGAAGAATGAGAAAAAAGAAAAAAAAGTGGAGAAATGAGGAGAAAAGAGGGATAAAGACGATAAAATTGGAGAAAGGAGGAGAAAAGAGGAAAAAGGTTGAAAAAGTGGAAAAAAGAGGATAAAAGAGGTGAAAAGAGGAAAAATGACGAGGAATGAGGAAAAAGTGGACAAAAGTGGAGAAATGAGGAGAAAGAGGGAGAAAGAGGAAAAAGGAGGAAACATAGGAGAAAGAAGGAGAAATGAGGAAAAAAGAGAAAAAAAGTTGAAAAAGTGGAAAAAAGAGGAGAAAAGGAAAAAAGAGGAGACAGGAGGAGAAAAGAGGAAAAACGAGGTAAAAAGAAGAAAAAAGAGGAAGAAAGAGGAAAATAGGGAAAAAGTGTAGAAAGGAGGAAAAAAGAGGAGAAAAGAGGGAATAAGAGGAAAAAAGAAGAAACAATTGGAGAAATGAGGAAAAAAGAGGAAAAAAGAGTAGAAATAAGGAATGAAGAGGAAAAAAGGGGGAGGAAAGAGGAAAATAGGGAAAAAGAGTAGAAATGAGGAAAAAAGAGGAGAAAAGACGGAATAAGAGGAAAAAAGAGGAGAAAAGAGGAAAAAAGATGAAAAAGAGGAGAAAAGAGGATAAAGGTGGGAAAAAAGAGGAGAAAAGAGGAAAAAAGTGGAAGAATGAGAAAAAAGAAGAAAAAAGTGGAGAAATGAGGAGAAAAGAGGGATAAAGACGATAAAATAGGAGAAAGGAGGAGGAAAGAGGAAAAAGGTTGAAGAAGTGGAAAAAAGAGGTGAAAAGAGGAATAATGACGAGGAATGAGGAAAAAAGAGGAAAAAAGGAAAAAAGAGGAGACAGGAGGAGAAAAGAGGAAAAACGAGGTAAAAAGAAGAAAAAAGAGGAAGAAAGAGGAAAATAGGGAAATAGAGTAGAAAGGAGGAAAAAAGAGGAGAAAAGAGGGAATAAGAGGAAAAAAGAAGAAACAAGTGGAGAAATGAGGAAAAAAGAGTAGAAATAAGGAATGAAGAGGAAAAAAGGGGGAGGAAAGAGGAAAAAAGAGGAAAAAGGAGGAAAAAAGAGGAGAAAAGAGGAGAAATGAGGGAAAAAGAGGAAAAAAGAGTAGAAATAAGGAATGAAGAGAAAAAAGGGGAGAAAAGAGGAAAAAAGAGGAAAAAAGAGTAGAAATAAGGAATGAAGAGAAAAAAGGGGAGAAAAGAGGGAAAAAGAGGAAAAAGAGGAAAAAAGAGGAGAAAAGAGGAAAAAAGAGGAAAAAAGGAAAGAAGAGGAGACAGGAGGAGGAAAGTGGAATAAAGAGGAAAAAAGAGGAGAAAAGGGGAAAAAAAGAGGAATAAAGAGGAAAAAAGAGGAGAAATGAGGAAAAATGAGGAGAAATGAGGGAAAAGGAGGAAAAACCAGTTGAAATAAGGAATGAAGAGAAAAAACGGGAGAAAAGAGGAAAAAAGAGGAAAAAAAAGGAGAAATGAGGAAAAAAGCGGAAAAAAGGAAAAAGAGGTAAAAAGTGGAAAAAAGAGGAAAAAATAGGAGAAATGAGGAAAAAAGAGGAAAAAAGTGGAGAAACAAACTGCATTCATTGAATCATTGAATCAAACTACAATCATTGATTCAATGTATCAAATCTTATTCCTTGTTTCAATCGAACAAAACTATCTCTTTTTTTTAGTGAACTGTATACGTTCATTCAATGAAAGAGGCTTCACTTGTCTATTCAATGAGTAGAGCTACTCTCATTCTTTCAATGGCACAAGTTTCACGCATTTTATCTTTCAATCTATACATGTTCATTACATGAACCAAACTGTCGTTATTAATTCAATGTGTAAGTTTAATTGATTCAATTTAAACAAACTGCACTCCTTGAATCATTGAATCAAACTACAATCACTGATTCAATGAAGCAAACCTTATTCATTGTTTCAATCGAACAAACATAATTCACTTATTCAGTGAAAACTACTACACTCGTTCATTCAAGGAAACAGTTTGCTCATGATAATTCAATGAGTAGAGGTACTCTTAACACATTGATTCAATCACACAAATTGCACACATTTACTTCATGAAGCAATCTGTATTTAGCATTTCCATGAATACAGCTACTCATTCATTCAATGTCACATGTTTCACGCATTGTCTCGATCAAACTACACACTGCATGAACCAAACTACCCCTATTAATTCAATGTGTCTATTTAATTCATTCAATTTAATGAAAAAAACTGCATTCATTGAAGCATTTGCATCAATCTACAATCATTGATTCAATCAATCAAACCGTATTCCTTGTTTTAATCGAACAAACCTATCCCTCTTTTTTCGTTAAAAAAACTGCATACATTCATTCAGTGAAAGAAGCTTCACTCCTCTACTCAATGAGTAGAGATACTCTCATTCTTTTCATGGCACAAGTTTCACGCATTCTATCTATCAATCTACACATGTTCACTACATGAATCAAAATGTCGCTTATCAATTCAATGTTGAAGTTTAATTCATTTAATTTAATGAAACAAACTGCATTCATTGAATCATTTGCATGAAACTACAATCATTGATTCAATGAAGCAAACCTTATTCATTGTTTCAATCGAACAAACCTAACTCACTTATTTAGTGAATCCTACTACACTCGTTCATTGAAGGAAACAGTTTGCTCATGATACTTCAATGAGTAGAGGTACTTTTAACGCATTGATTCAATCAAAAAAATTGGACACGTTTAGTTCTGAAGCAATCTGCATTCGTCAATTCCATGAATACAGCTACTCATTCTTTCAATCTCACAATTTCACATTGTCTCAATCAAACTGCACACATTCACTCCGTGCACCAAACTGCACGTGTTAATTCAATGACTAGAGCTTCTCCCATTCAATCAATGTGTCAAGCTAAACGCTTCTTTTCAATGAAACAAAACTGCATACTTGAATCATTGAATCAAACTTTAATGATTGATTCAGTGAATTAAACGTTATTCAATGCTTCAATGAAACAAACTGAACAAGCTGATGAATTGTATGAAACTGCACACGTTCATACAATGCAAAAGGCTGCACTAATCAATTCAATGAGCAGAGCGATTCTCATTCAGTCAATGTGTCAAGCTTAACGCTGTCATTTAATGAAACAAACTGCATTCATTGAATCATTGAATCAAACTACAATCATTGATTCTATGAATCAAACCTTATTCCTTGTTTCAATCGAAGAAAGCTATATCTCTTTTAGGAGAAATGAGGAAAAAAGCGGAAATAAGAGGACAATATATGAGCAGTGAGGAAAAAAGAGGAAAATAGGAAAAAGAGGAGAAAGGAGGAGGAAAGAGGAAAAATGAGGAAAAAAGAGGAGAAATAAGGAAAAAAGTGGAAAAAAGAGGAAAAAATAGGAAAAAAGAGGAATAAAGAGGAAAAAAGAGGAAAAAGAGGAAAAAGAGGAGAAAAGAGGAAAAAAGAGGAAAAAAGGAAAGAAGAGGAGACAGGAGGAGGAAAGTGGAATAAAGAGGAAAAAAGAGGAGAAATGAGTAAAAAAGAGGAATAAAGAGGAAAAAAGAGGAGAAATGAGGAAAAAAGAGGAGAAATGAGGGAAAAGGAGGAAAAAACAGTTGAAATAAGGAATGAAGAGAAAAAAGGGGAGAAAAGAGGAAAAAAGAGCAAAAAAATAGGAGAAATGAGGAAAAAAGCGGAAAAAAGGAAAAAAGAGGTAAAAAGTGGAAAAAAGAGGAAAAAATAGGAGAAATGAGGAAAAAAGAGGAAAAAAGTGGAGAAACAAACTGCATTCATTGAATCATTGAATCAAACTACAATCATTGATTCAATATATCAAATCTTATTCCTTTCAATCGAACAAAACTGTCTCTTTTTTTTAGTGAACTGTATACGTTCATTCAATGAAAGAGGCTTCACTTGTCTATTCAATGAGTAGAGCTACTCTCATTCTTTCAATGGCACAAGTTTCACGCCTTTTATCTTTCAATCTATACATGTTCATTACATGAACCAAACTGTCGTTATTAATTCAATGTGTAAGTTTAATTGATTCAATTTAAACAAACTGCATTCATTGAATCATTTGCATGAAACTACAATCATTGATTCAATGAAGCAAACCTTATTCATTGTTTCAATCGAACAAACCTAACTCACTTATTTAGTGAATCCTACTACACTCGTTCATTGAAGGAAACAGTTTGCTCATGATACTTCAATGAGTAGAGGTACTTTTAACGCATTGATTCAATCAAACAAATTGCACACGTTTAGTTCTGAAGCAATCTGCATTCGTCAATTCCATGAATACAGCTACTCATTCTTTCAATCTCACAATTTCACATTGTCTCAATCAAACTGCACACATTCACTCCGAGCACCAAACTGCACGTGTTAATTCAATGAGTAGAGCTTCTCCCATTCAATCAATGTGTCAAGCTAAACGCTTCTTTTCAATGAAACAAAACTGCATACTTGAATCATTGAATCAAACTTTAATGATTGATTCAGTGAATTAAACGTTATTCAATGCTTCAATGAAACAAACTGAACAAGCTGATGAATTGTATGAAACTGCACAAGTTCATACAATGCAAAAGGCTGCACGAATCAATTCAATGAGCAGAGCGATTCTCATTCAGTCAATGTGTCAAGCTTAACGCTGTCATTCAATGAAACAAACTGCATTCATTTAATCATTGAATCAAACTACAATCATTGATTCTATGAATCAAACCTTATTCCTTGTTTCAATCGAAGAAAGCTATATCTCTTTTAGGAGAAATGAGGAAAAAAGCGGAAATAAGAGGACAAAATATGAGCAGTGAGGAAAAAAGAGGAAAATAGGAAAAAGAGGAGAAAGGAGGAGGAAAGAGGAAAAAAGAGGAGAAATAAGGAAAAAAGAGGAAAAAATAGGAAAAAAGAGGAGTAAAGAGGAAAAAAGATGAAAAAAGAGGAGAAAAGAGGAAAAAGGAGGGAAAAAAGAGGAGAAAAGAGGAAAAAAAGTGGAAGAATGAGAAAAAAGAAAAAAAAGTGGAGAAATGAGGAGAAAAGAGGGATAAAGACGATAAAATTGGAGAAAGGAGGAGAAAAGAGGAAAAAGGTTGAAAAAGTGGAAAAAAGAGGATAAAAGAGGTGAAAAGAGGAAAAATGACGAGGAATGAGGAAAAAGTGGACAAAAGTGGAGA
This sequence comes from Chiloscyllium punctatum, assembly GCF_047496795.1. Taxonomy (NCBI): domain Eukaryota; kingdom Metazoa; phylum Chordata; class Chondrichthyes; order Orectolobiformes; family Hemiscylliidae; genus Chiloscyllium; species Chiloscyllium punctatum. Next base: position 28,435,187 of record NC_092786.1, read on the forward strand.
AATGAGGAGAAAGAGGGAGAAAGAGGAAAAAGGAGGAAACATAGGAGAAAGAAGGAGAAATGAGGAAAAAAGAGAAAAAAAGTTGAAAAAGTGGAAAAAAGAGGAGAAAAGGAAAAAAGAGGAGACAGGAGGAGAAAAGAGGAAAAACGAGGTAAAAAGAAGAAAAAAGAGGAAGAAAGAGGAAAATAGGGAAAAAGTGTAGAAAGGAGGAAAAAAGAGGAGAAAAGAGGGAATAAGAGGAAAAAAGAAGAAACAATTGGAGAAATGAGGAAAAAAGAGGAAAAAAGAGTAGAAATAAGGAATGAAGAGGAAAAAAGGGGGAGGAAAGAGGAAAATAGGGAAAAAGAGTAGAAATGAGGAAAAAAGAGGAGAAAAGACGGAATAAGAGGAAAAAAGAGGAGAAAAGAGGAAAAAAGATGAAAAAGAGGAGAAAAGAGGATAAAGGTGGGAAAAAAGAGGAGAAAAGAGGAAAAAAGTGGAAGAATGAGAAAAAAGAAGAAAAAAGTGGAGAAATGAGGAGAAAAGAGGGATAAAGACGATAAAATAGGAGAAAGGAGGAGGAAAGAGGAAAAAGGTTGAAGAAGTGGAAAAAAGAGGTGAAAAGAGGAATAATGACGAGGAATGAGGAAAAAAGAGGAAAAAAGGAAAAAAGAGGAGACAGGAGGAGAAAAGAGGAAAAACGAGGTAAAAAGAAGAAAAAAGAGGAAGAAAGAGGAAAATAGGGAAATAGAGTAGAAAGGAGGAAAAAAGAGGAGAAAAGAGGGAATAAGAGGAAAAAAGAAGAAACAAGTGGAGAAATGAGGAAAAAAGAGTAGAAATAAGGAATGAAGAGGAAAAAAGGGGGAGGAAAGAGGAAAAAAGAGGAAAAAGGAGGAAAAAAGAGGAGAAAAGAGGAGAAATGAGGGAAAAAGAGGAAAAAAGAGTAGAAATAAGGAATGAAGAGAAAAAAGGGGAGAAAAGAGGAAAAAAGAGGAAAAAAGAGTAGAAATAAGGAATGAAGAGAAAAAAGGGGAGAAAAGAGGGAAAAAGAGGAAAAAGAGGAAAAAAGAGGAGAAAAGAGGAAAAAAGAGGAAAAAAGGAAAGAAGAGGAGACAGGAGGAGGAAAGTGGAATAAAGAGGAAAAAAGAGGAGAAAAGGGGAAAAAAAGAGGAATAAAGAGGAAAAAAGAGGAGAAATGAGGAAAAATGAGGAGAAATGAGGGAAAAGGAGGAAAAACCAGTTGAAATAAGGAATGAAGAGAAAAAACGGGAGAAAAGAGGAAAAAAGAGGAAAAAAAAGGAGAAATGAGGAAAAAAGCGGAAAAAAGGAAAAAGAGGTAAAAAGTGGAAAAAAGAGGAAAAAATAGGAGAAATGAGGAAAAAAGAGGAAAAAAGTGGAGAAACAAACTGCATTCATTGAATCATTGAATCAAACTACAATCATTGATTCAATGTATCAAATCTTATTCCTTGTTTCAATCGAACAAAACTATCTCTTTTTTTTAGTGAACTGTATACGTTCATTCAATGAAAGAGGCTTCACTTGTCTATTCAATGAGTAGAGCTACTCTCATTCTTTCAATGGCACAAGTTTCACGCATTTTATCTTTCAATCTATACATGTTCATTACATGAACCAAACTGTCGTTATTAATTCAATGTGTAAGTTTAATTGATTCAATTTAAACAAACTGCACTCCTTGAATCATTGAATCAAACTACAATCACTGATTCAATGAAGCAAACCTTATTCATTGTTTCAATCGAACAAACATAATTCACTTATTCAGTGAAAACTACTACACTCGTTCATTCAAGGAAACAGTTTGCTCATGATAATTCAATGAGTAGAGGTACTCTTAACACATTGATTCAATCACACAAATTGCACACATTTACTTCATGAAGCAATCTGTATTTAGCATTTCCATGAATACAGCTACTCATTCATTCAATGTCACATGTTTCACGCATTGTCTCGATCAAACTACACACTGCATGAACCAAACTACCCCTATTAATTCAATGTGTCTATTTAATTCATTCAATTTAATGAAAAAAACTGCATTCATTGAAGCATTTGCATCAATCTACAATCATTGATTCAATCAATCAAACCGTATTCCTTGTTTTAATCGAACAAACCTATCCCTCTTTTTTCGTTAAAAAAACTGCATACATTCATTCAGTGAAAGAAGCTTCACTCCTCTACTCAATGAGTAGAGATACTCTCATTCTTTTCATGGCACAAGTTTCACGCATTCTATCTATCAATCTACACATGTTCACTACATGAATCAAAATGTCGCTTATCAATTCAATGTTGAAGTTTAATTCATTTAATTTAATGAAACAAACTGCATTCATTGAATCATTTGCATGAAACTACAATCATTGATTCAATGAAGCAAACCTTATTCATTGTTTCAATCGAACAAACCTAACTCACTTATTTAGTGAATCCTACTACACTCGTTCATTGAAGGAAACAGTTTGCTCATGATACTTCAATGAGTAGAGGTACTTTTAACGCATTGATTCAATCAAAAAAATTGGACACGTTTAGTTCTGAAGCAATCTGCATTCGTCAATTCCATGAATACAGCTACTCATTCTTTCAATCTCACAATTTCACATTGTCTCAATCAAACTGCACACATTCACTCCGTGCACCAAACTGCACGTGTTAATTCAATGACTAGAGCTTCTCCCATTCAATCAATGTGTCAAGCTAAACGCTTCTTTTCAATGAAACAAAACTGCATACTTGAATCATTGAATCAAACTTTAATGATTGATTCAGTGAATTAAACGTTATTCAATGCTTCAATGAAACAAACTGAACAAGCTGATGAATTGTATGAAACTGCACACGTTCATACAATGCAAAAGGCTGCACTAATCAATTCAATGAGCAGAGCGATTCTCATTCAGTCAATGTGTCAAGCTTAACGCTGTCATTTAATGAAACAAACTGCATTCATTGAATCATTGAATCAAACTACAATCATTGATTCTATGAATCAAACCTTATTCCTTGTTTCAATCGAAGAAAGCTATATCTCTTTTAGGAGAAATGAGGAAAAAAGCGGAAATAAGAGGACAATATATGAGCAGTGAGGAAAAAAGAGGAAAATAGGAAAAAGAGGAGAAAGGAGGAGGAAAGAGGAAAAATGAGGAAAAAAGAGGAGAAATAAGGAAAAAAGTGGAAAAAAGAGGAAAAAATAGGAAAAAAGAGGAATAAAGAGGAAAAAAGAGGAAAAAGAGGAAAAAGAGGAGAAAAGAGGAAAAAAGAGGAAAAAAGGAAAGAAGAGGAGACAGGAGGAGGAAAGTGGAATAAAGAGGAAAAAAGAGGAGAAATGAGTAAAAAAGAGGAATAAAGAGGAAAAAAGAGGAGAAATGAGGAAAAAAGAGGAGAAATGAGGGAAAAGGAGGAAAAAACAGTTGAAATAAGGAATGAAGAGAAAAAAGGGGAGAAAAGAGGAAAAAAGAGCAAAAAAATAGGAGAAATGAGGAAAAAAGCGGAAAAAAGGAAAAAAGAGGTAAAAAGTGGAAAAAAGAGGAAAAAATAGGAGAAATGAGGAAAAAAGAGGAAAAAAGTGGAGAAACAAACTGCATTCATTGAATCATTGAATCAAACTACAATCATTGATTCAATATATCAAATCTTATTCCTTTCAATCGAACAAAACTGTCTCTTTTTTTTAGTGAACTGTATACGTTCATTCAATGAAAGAGGCTTCACTTGTCTATTCAATGAGTAGAGCTACTCTCATTCTTTCAATGGCACAAGTTTCACGCCTTTTATCTTTCAATCTATACATGTTCATTACATGAACCAAACTGTCGTTATTAATTCAATGTGTAAGTTTAATTGATTCAATTTAAACAAACTGCATTCATTGAATCATTTGCATGAAACTACAATCATTGATTCAATCAAGCAAACCTTATTCATTGTTTCAATCGAACAAACCTAACTCACTTATTTAGTGAATCCTACTACACTCGTTCATTGAAGGAAACAGTTTGCTCATGATACTTCAATGAGTAGAGGTACTTTTAACGCATTGATTCAATCAAACAAATTGCACACGTTTAGTTCTGAAGCAATCTGCATTCGTCAATTCCATGAATACAGCTACTCATTCTTTCAATCTCACAATTTCACATTGTCTCAATCAAACTGCACACATTCACTCCGAGCACCAAACTGCACGTGTTAATTCAATGAGTAGAGCTTCTCCCATTCAATCAATGTGTCAAGCTAAACGCTTCTTTTCAATGAAACAAAACTGCATACTTGAATCATTGAATCAAACTTTAATGATTGATTCAGTGAATTAAACGTTATTCAATGCTTCAATGAAACAAACTGAACAAGCTGATGAATTGTATGAAACTGCACAAGTTCATACAATGCAAAAGGCTGCACGAATCAATTCAATGAGCAGAGCGATTCTCATTCAGTCAATGTGTCAAGCTTAACGCTGTCATTCAATGAAACAAACTGCATTCATTTAATCATTGAATCAAACTACAATCATTGATTCTATGAATCAAACCTTATTCCTTGTTTCAATCGAAGAAAGCTATATCTCTTTTAGGAGAAATGAGGAAAAAAGCGGAAATAAGAGGACAAAATATGAGCAGTGAGGAAAAAAGAGGAAAATAGGAAAAAGAGGAGAAAGGAGGAGGAAAGAGGAAAAAAGAGGAGAAATAAGGAAAAAAGAGGAAAAAATAGGAAAAAAGAGGAGTAAAGAGGAAAAAAGATGAAAAAAGAGGAGAAAAGAGGAAAAAGGAGGGAAAAAAGAGGAGAAAAGAGGAAAAAAAGTGGAAGAATGAGAAAAAAGAAAAAAAAGTGGAGAAATGAGGAGAAAAGAGGGATAAAGACGATAAAATTGGAGAAAGGAGGAGAAAAGAGGAAAAAGGTTGAAAAAGTGGAAAAAAGAGGATAAAAGAGGTGAAAAGAGGAAAAATGACGAGGAATGAGGAAAAAGTGGACAAAAGTGGAGAAATGAGGAGAAAGAGGGAGAAAGAGGAAAAAGGAGGAAACATAGGAGAAAGAAGGAGAAATGAGGAAAAAAGAGAAAAAAAGTTGAAAAAGTGGAAAAAAGAGGAGAAAAGGAAAAAAGAGGAGACAGGAGGAGAAAAGAGGAAAAACGAGGTAAAAAGAAGAAAAAAGAGGAAGAAAGAGGAAAATAGGGAAAAAGTGTAGAAAGGAGGAAAAAAGAGGAGAAAAGAGGGAATAAGAGGAAAAAAGAAGAAACAATTGGAGAAATGAGGAAAAAAGAGGAAAAAAGAGTAGAAATAAGGAATGAAGAGGAAAAAAGGGGGAGGAAAGAGGAAAATAGGGAAAAAGAGTAGAAATGAGGAAAAAAGAGGAGAAAAGACGGAATAAGAGGAAAAAAGAGGAGAAAAGAGGAAAAAAGATGAAAAAGAGGAGAAAAGAGGATAAAGGTGGGAAAAAAGAGGAGAAAAGAGGAAAAAAGTGGAAGAATGAGAAAAAAGAAGAAAAAAGTGGAGAAATGAGGAGAAAAGAGGGATAAAGACGATAAAATAGGAGAAAGGAGGAGGAAAGAGGAAAAAGGTTGAAGAAGTGGAAAAAAGAGGTGAAAAGAGGAATAATGACGAGGAATGAGGAAAAAAGAGGAAAAAAGGAAAAAAGAGGAGACAGGAGGAGAAAAGAGGAAAAACGAGGTAAAAAGAAGAAAAAAGAGGAAGAAAGAGGAAAATAGGGAAAAAGAGTAGAAAGGAGGAAAAAAGAGGAGAAAAGAGGGAATAAGAGGAAAAAAGAAGAAACAAGTGGAGAAATGAGGAAAAAAGAGTAGAAATAAGGAATGAAGAGGAAAAAAGGGGGAGGAAAGAGGAAAAAAGAGGAAAAAGGAGGAAAAAAGAGGAGAAAAGAGGAGAAATGAGGGAAAAAGAGGAAAAAAGAGTAGAAATAAGGAATGAAGAGAAAAAAGGGGAGAAAAGAGGAAAAAAGAGGAAAAAAGAGTAGAAATAAGGAATGAAGAGAAAAAAGGGGAGAAAAGAGGGAAAAAGAGGAAAAAGAGGAAAAAAGAGGAGAAAAGAGGAAAAAAGAGGAAAAAAGGAAAGAAGAGGAGACAGGAGGAGGAAAGTGGAATAAAGAGGAAAAAAGAGGAGAAAAGGGGAAAAAAAGAGGAATAAAGAGGAAAAAAGAGGAGAAATGAGGAAAAATGAGGAGAAATGAGGGAAAAGGAGGAAAAAACAGTTGAAATAAGGAATGAAGAGAAAAAACGGGAGAAAAGAGGAAAAAAGAGGAAAAAAAAGGAGAAATGAGGAAAAAAGAGGAAAAAAGTGGAGAAACAAACTGCATTCATTGAATCATTGAATCAAACTACAATCATTGATTCAATGTATCAAATCTTATTCCTTGTTTCAATCGAACAAAACTATCTCTTTTTTTTAGTGAACTGTATACGTTCATTCAATGAAAGAGGCTTCACTTGTCTATTCAATGAGTAGAGCTACTCTCATTCTTTCAATGGCACAAGTTTCACGCATTTTATCTTTCAATCTATACATGTTCATTACATGAACCAAACTGTCGTTATTAATTCAATGTGTAAGTTTAATTGATTCAATTTAAACAAACTGCACTCCTTGAATCATTGAATCAAACTACAATCACTGATTCAATGAAGCAAACCTTATTCATTGTTTCAATCGAACAAACATAATTCACTTATTCAGTGAAAACTACTACACTCGTTCATTCAAGGAAACAGTTTGCTCATGATAATTCAATGAGTAGAGGTACTCTTAACACATTGATTCAATCACACAAATTGCACACATTTACTTCATGAAGCAATCTGTATTTAGCATTTCCATGAATACAGCTACTCATTCATTCAATGTCACATGTTTCACGCATTGTCTCGATCAAACTACACACTGCATGAACCAAACTGCCCCTATTAATTCAATGTGTCTATTTAATTCATTCAATTTAATGAAAAAAACTGCATTCATTGAAGCATTTGCATCAATCTACAATCATTGATTCAATCAATCAAACCGTATTCCTTGTTTTAATCGAACAAACCTATCCCTCTTTTTTCGTTAAAAAAACTGCATACATTCATTCAGTGAAAGAAGCTTCACTCCTCTACTCAATGAGTAGAGATACTCTCATTCTTTTCATGGCACAAGTTTCACGCATTCTATCTATCAATCTACACATGTTCACTACATGAATCAAAATGTCGCTTATCAATTCAATGTTGAAGTTTAATTCATTTAATTTAATGAAACAAACTGCATTCATTGAATCATTTGCATGAAACTACAATCATTGATTCAATGAAGCAAACCTTATTCATTGTTTCAATCGAACAAACCTAACTCACTTATTTAGTGAATCCTACTACACTCGTTCATTGAAGGAAACAGTTTGCTCATGATACTTCAATGAGTAGAGGTACTTTTAACGCATTGATTCAATCAAAAAAATTGGACACGTTTAGTTCTGAAGCAATCTGCATTCGTCAATTCCATGAATACAGCTACTCATTCTTTCAATCTCACAATTTCACATTGTCTCAATCAAACTGCACACATTCACTCCGTGCACCAAACTGCACGTGTTAATTCAATGACTAGAGCTTCTCCCATTCAATCAATGTGTCAAGCTAAACGCTTCTTTTCAATGAAACAAAACTGCATACTTGAATCATTGAATCAAACTTTAATGATTGATTCAGTGAATTAAACGTTATTCAATGCTTCAATGAAACAAACTGAACAAGCTGATGAATTGTATGAAACTGCACACGTTCATACAATGCAAAAGGCTGCACTAATCAATTCAATGAGCAGAGCGATTCTCATTCAGTCAATGTGTCAAGCTTAACGCTGTCATTTAATGAAACAAACTGCATTCATTGAATCATTGAATCAAACTACAATCATTGATTCTATGAATCAAACCTTATTCCTTGTTTCAATCGAAGAAAGCTATATCTCTTTTAGGAGAAATGAGGAAAAAAGCGGAAATAAGAGGACAATATATGAGCAGTGAGGAAAAAAGAGGAAAATAGGAAAAAGAGGAGAAAGGAGGAGGAAAGAGGAAAAATGAGGAAAAAAGAGGAGAAATAAGGAAAAAAGTGGAAAAAAGAGGAAAAAATAGGAAAAAAGAGGAATAAAGAGGAAAAAAGAGGAAAAAGAGGAAAAAGAGGAGAAAAGAGGAAAAAAGAGGAAAAAAGGAAAGAAGAGGAGACAGGAGGAGGAAAGTGGAATAAAGAGGAAAAAAGAGGAGAAATGAGTAAAAAAGAGGAATAAAGAGGAAAAAAGAGGAGAAATGAGGAAAAAAGAGGAGAAATGAGGGAAAAGGAGGAAAAAACAGTTGAAATAAGGAATGAAGAGAAAAAAGGGGAGAAAAGAGGAAAAAAGAGCAAAAAAATAGGAGAAATGAGGAAAAAAGCGGAAAAAAGGAAAAAAGAGGTAAAAAGTGGAAAAAAGAGGAAAAAATAGGAGAAATGAGGAAAAAAGAGGAAAAAAGTGGAGAAACAAACTGCATTCATTGAATCATTGAATCAAACTACAATCATTGATTCAATATATCAAATCTTATTCCTTTCAATCGAACAAAACTGTCTCTTTTTTTTAGTGAACTGTATACGTTCATTCAATGAAAGAGGCTTCACTTGTCTATTCAATGAGTAGAGCTACTCTCATTCTTTCAATGGCACAAGTTTCACGCCTTTTATCTTTCAATCTATACATGTTCATTACATGAACCAAACTGTCGTTATTAATTCAATGTGTAAGTTTAATTGATTCAATTTAAACAAACTGCATTCATTGAATCATTTGCATGAAACTACAATCATTGATTCAATGAAGCAAACCTTATTCATTGTTTCAATCGAACAAACCTAACTCACTTATTTAGTGAATCCTACTACACTCGTTCATTGAAGGAAACAGTTTGCTCATGATACTTCAATGAGTAGAGGTACTTTTAACGCATTGATTCAATCAAACAAATTTCACACGTTTAGTTCTGAAGCAATCTGCATTCGTCAATTCCATGAATACAGCTACTCATTCTTTCAATCTCACAATTTCACATTGTCTCAATCAAACTGCACACATTCACTCCGAGCACCAAACTGCACGTGTTAATTCAATGAGTAGAGCTTCTCCCATTCAATCAATGTGTCAAGCTAAACGCTTCTTTTCAATGAAACAAAACTGCATACTTGAATCATTGAATCAAACTTTAATGATTGATTCAGTGAATTAAACGTTATTCAATGCTTCAATGTAACAAACTGAACAAGCTGATGAATTGTATGAAACTGCACAAGTTCATACAATGCAAAAGGCTGCACGAATCAATTCAATGAGCAGAGCGATTCTCATTCAGTCAATGTGTCAAGCTTAACGCTGTCATTCAATGAAACAAACTGCATTCATTTAATCATTGAATCAAACTACAATCATTGATTCTATGAATCAAACCTTATTCCTTGTTTCAATCGAAGAAAGCTATATCTCTTTTAGGAGAAATGAGGAAAAAAGCGGAAATAAGAGGACAAAATATGAGCAGTGAGGAAAAAAGAGGAAAATAGGAAAAAGAGGAGAAAGGAGGAGGAAAGAGGAAAAAAGAGGAGAAATAAGGAAAAAAGAGGAAAAAATAGGAAAAAAGAGGAGTAAAGAGGAAAAAAGATGAAAAAAGAGGAGAAAAGAGGAAAAAGGAGGGAAAAAAGAGGAGAAAAGAGGAAAAAAAGTGGAAGAATGAGAAAAAAGAAAAAAAAGTGGAGAAATGAGGAGAAAAGAGGGATAAAGACGATAAAATTGGAGAAAGGAGGAGAAAAGAGGAAAAAGGTTGAAAAAGTGGAAAAAAGAGGATAAAAGAGGTGAAAAGAGGAAAAATGACGAGGAATGAGGAAAAAGTGGACAAAAGTGGAGAAATGAGGAGAAAGAGGGAGAAAGAGGAAAAAGGAGGAAACATAGGAGAAAGAAGGAGAAATGAGGAAAAAAGAGAAAAAAAGTTGAAAAAGTGGAAAAAAGAGGAGAAAAGGAAAAAAGAGGAGACAGGAGGAGAAAAGAGGAAAAACGAGGTAAAAAGAAGAAAAAAGAGGAAGAAAGAGGAAAATAGGGAAAAAGTGTAGAAAGGAGGAAAAAAGAGGAGAAAAGAGGGAATAAGAGGAAAAAAGAAGAAACAAGTGGAGAAATGAGGAAAAAAGAGGAAAAAAGAGTAGAAATAAGGAATGAAGAGGAAAAAAGGGGGAGGAAAGAGGAAAATAGGGAAAAAGAGTAGAAATGAGGAAAAAAGAGGAGAAAAGACGGAATAAGAGGAAAAAAGAGGAGAAAAGAGGAAAAAAGATGAAAAAGAGGAGAAAAGAGGATAAAGGTGGGAAAAAAGAGGAGAAAAGAGGAAAAAAGTGGAAGAATGAGAAAAAAGAAGAAAAAAGTGGAGAAATGAGGAGAAAAGAGGGATAAAGACGATAAAATAGGAGAAAGGAGGAGGAAAGAGGAAAAAGGTTGAAGAAGTGGAAAAAAGAGGTGAAAAGAGGAATAATGACGAGGAATGAGGAAAAAAGAGGAAAAAAGGAAAAAAGAGGAGACAGGAGGAGAAAAGAGGAAAAACGAGGTAAAAAGAAGAAAAAAGAGGAAGAAAGAGGAAAATAGGGAAAAAGAGTAGAAAGGAGGAAAAAAGAGGAGAAAAGAGGGAATAAGAGGAAAAAAGAAGAAACAAGTGGAGAAATGAGGGAAAAAGAGTAGAAATAAGGAATGAAGAGGAAAAAAGGGGGAGGAAAGAGGAAAAAAGAGGAAAAAGGAGGAAAAAAGAGGAGAAAAGAGGAAAAAAAGAGGAAAAAAAGAAAGAAGAGGAGACTGGAGGAGAAAAGAGGAAAAAAGAGGAATAAAGAGGAAAAAAGAGGAAAAAAGAGGAGAAATGAGGGAAAAAGAGGAAAAAAGAGTAGAAATAAGGAATGAAGAGAAAAAAGGGGAGAAAAGAGGAAAAAAGAGGAAAAAGAGGAAAAAAGAGGAGAAAAAAGGAAAGGAGAGGAGACAGGAGGAGGAAAGAGGAATAAAGAGGAAAAAAGAGGAGAAAAGGGGAAAAATGAGGAAAAAAAGGAAAAAAGAGGAGAAAGGAGGAGGAAAGAGGAAAATAGGGGAAAAAAGAGGAATAAAGAAAAAAAGAGGAGAAATGAGTAAAAAAGAGGAATAAAGAGGAAAAAAGAGGAGAAATGAGGAAAAAAGAGGAGAAATGAGGGAAAAGGAGGAAAAAACAGTTGAAATAAGGAATGAAGAGAAAAAAGGGGAGAAAAGAGGAAAAAAGAGGAAAAAAATAGGAGAAATGAGGAAAAAAGCGGAAAAAAGGAAAAAAGAGGTAAAAAGTGGAAAAAAGAGGAAAAAATAGGAGAAATGAGGAAAAAAGAGGAAAAAAGTGGAGAAACAAACTGCATTCATTGAATCATTGAATCAAACTACAATCATTGATTCAATATATCAAATCTTATTCCTTTCAATCGAACAAAACTGTCTTTTTTTTTAGTGAACTGTATACGTTCATTCAATGAAAGAGGCTTCACTTGTCTATTCAATGAGTAGAGCTACTCTCATTCTTTCAATGGCACAAGTTTCACGCATTTTATCTTTCAATCTATACATGTTCATTACATGAACCAAACTGTCGTTATTAATTCAATGTGTAAGTTTAATTGATTCAATTTAAACAAACTGCACTCCTTGAATCATTGAATCAAACTACAATCACTGATTCAATGAAGCAAACCTTATTCATTGTTTCAATCGAACAAACATAATTCACTTATTTAGTGAATCCTACTACACTCGTTCATTGAAGGAAACAGTTTGCTCATGATACTTCAATGAGTAGAGGTACTTTTAACGCATTGATTCAATCAAACAAATTGCACACATTTAGTTCTGAAGCAATCTGCATTCGTCAATTCCATGAATACAGCTACTCATTCTTTCAATCTCACAATTTCACATTGTCTCAATCAAACTGCACACATTCACTCCGTGCACCAAACTGCACGTGTTAATTCAATGAGTAGAGCTTCTCCCATTCAATCAATGTGTCAAGCTAAACGCTTCTTTTCAATGAAACAAAACTGCATACTTGAATCATTGAATCAAACTTTAATGATTGATTCAGTGAATTAAACGTTATTCAATGCTTCAATGAAACAAACTGAACAAGCTGATGAATTGTATGAAACTGCACAAGTTCATACAATGCAAAAGGCTGCACTAATCAATTCAATGAGCAGAGCGATTCTCATTCAGTCAACGTGTCAAGCTTAACACTGTCATTCAATGAAACAAACTGCATTCATTGAATCATTGAATCAAACTACAATCATTGATTCTATGAATCAAACCTTATTCCTTGTTTCAATCGAAGAAAGCTATATCTCTTTTAGGAGAAATGAGGAAAAAAGCGGAAATAAGAGGACAAAATATGAGCAGTGAGGAAAAAAGAGGAAAAAAGGAAAAAGAGGAGAAAGGAGGAGGAAAGAGGAAAAATGAGGAAAAAAGAGGAGAAATAAGGAAAAAAGTGGAAAAAAGAGGAAAAAATAGGAAAAAAGAGGGGAAATGAGGAAAAAAGAGGAGTAAAGAGGAAAAAAGATGAAAAAAGAGGAGAAAACAGGAAAAAGGAGGGAAAAAAGAGGAGAAAAGAGGAAAAAAGTGGAAGAATGAGAAAAAATTGGAAAAAAGTGGAGAAATGAGGAGAAAGAGGGATAAAGAGGAAAAAGGAGGAAACATAGGAGAAAGAAGGAGAAATGAGGAAAAAAGAGAAAAAAGATGAAAAAGTGGAAAAAAGAGGAGAAAAGAGGAAAAATGAGGAGAAATGAGGAAAAAAGAGGAATAAAGGAAAAAAGAGGAGACAGGAGGAGAAAAGAGGAAAAACGAGGTAAAAAGAAGAAAAAAGAGGAAGAAAGAGGAAAATAGGGAAAAAGTGTAGAAAGGAGGAAAAAAGAGGAGAAAAGAGGGAATAAGAGGAAAAAAGAGGAGAAAAGAGGAAAAAAGTGGCGAAATTAGGAAAAAAGAGGAAAAAAGAGGAGAAAGGAGGGATGAAGAGGAAAAAAGAAGAAACAAGTTGAGAAATGAGGAAAAAAGAGGAAAAAAGAGTAGAAATAAGGAATGAAAAGGAAAAAAGGGGGAGGAAAGAGGAAAAAAGAGGAAAAAGAGGAAAAAAGGAAAAAAGAGCAGAAAGGAGGAGGAAAGGAAGAAAGAGGAAAAAAGAGGAGAAATGAGGTAAAAAGTGGAAAAAAGAGGAAAGAATAGGAGAAATGAGGAAAAAAGTGGAAAAATTAGGAAAAAATAGGAGAAATGAGGAAAAAAGAGGAAAAAAGTGGAGAAACAAACTGCATTCATTGAATCATTGAATCAAACTACAATCATTGATTCAATATATCAAATCTTATTCCTTGTTTCAATCGAACAAAACTATCTCTTTTTTTTAGTGAACTGTATACGTTCATTCAATGAAAGAGGCTTCACTTGTCTATTGAATGAGTAGAGCTACTCTCATTCTTTCAATGGCACAAGTTTCACGCATTTTATCTTTCAATCTATACATGTTCATTACATGAACCAAACTGTCGTTATTAATTCAATGTGTAAGTTTAATTGATTCAATTTAAACAAACTGCACTCCTTGAATCATTGAATCAAACTACAATCACTGATTCAATGAAGCAAACCTTATTCATTGTTTCAATCGAACAAACATAATTCACTTATTCAGTGAAAACTACTACACTCGTTCATTCATGGAAACAGTTTGCTCATGATAATTCAATGAGTAGAGGTACTCTTAACGCATTGATTCAATCACACAAATTGCACACATTTACTTCATGAAGCAATCTGTATTTGTCATTTCCATGAATACAGCTACTCATTCATTCAATGTCACAAGTTTCACGCATTGTCTCGATCAAACTACACACTGCATGAACCAAACTGCCCCGATTAATTCAATGTGTCTATTTAATTCATTCAATTTAATGAAAAAAACTGCATTCATTGAAGCATTTGCATCAATCTACAATCATTGATTTAATCAATCAAACCGTAGTTCTTGTTTTAATCGAACAAACCTATCCCTCTTTTTTCGTTAAAAAAACTGCATACATTCATTCAGTGAAAGAAGCTTCACTCCTCTACTCAATGAGTAGAGATACTCTCATTCTTTTAATGGCACAAGTTTCACGCATTCTATCTATCAATCTACACTTGTTCACTACATGAATCAAACTGTCGTTATTAATTCAATGTTTAAGTTTCATTCATTTAATTTAATGAACCAAACTGCATTCATTGAATCATTTGCTTGAAACTACAATCATTGATTCAATGAAGCAAACCTTATTCATTGTTTCAATCGAACAAACCTAACTCACTGATTTAGTGAATCCTACTACACTCGTTCATTGAAGGAAACAGTTTGCTCATGATACTTCAATGAGTAGAGGTACTTTTAACGCATTGATTCAATCAAACAAATTTCACACATTTAGTTCTGAAGCAATCTGCATTTGTCAATTCCATGAATACAGCTACTCATTCTTTCAATCTCACAATTTCACATGGTCTCAATGAAACTGCACACATTCACTCCGTGCACCAAACTGCACGTGTTAATTCAATGAGTAGAGCTTCTCCCATTCAATCAATGTGTCAAGCTAAACGCTTCTTTTCAATGAAACAAAACTGCATACTTGAATCATTGAATCAAACTTTAATGATTGATTCAGTGAATTAAACGTTATTCAATGCTTCAATGAAACAAACTGAACAAGCTGATGAATTGTATGAAACTGCACAAGTTCATACAATGCAAAAGGCTGCACTAATCAATTCAATGAGCAGAGCGATTCTCATTCAGTCAATGTGTCAAGCTTAACGCTGTCATTCAATGAAACAAACTGCATTCATTGAATCATTGAATCAAACTACAATCATTGATTCTATGAATCAAACCTTATTCCTTGTTTCAATCGAAGAAAGCTATATCTCTTTGAGGAGAAATGAGGAAAAAAGCGGAAATAAGAGGACAAAATATGAGGAGTGAGGAAAAAAGAGGAAAAAAGGAAAAAGAGGAGAAAGGAGGAGGAAAGAGGAAAAATGAGGAAAAAAGAGGAGAAATAAGGAAAAAAGAGGAAAAAATAGGAAAAAAGAGGGGAAATGAGGAAAAAAGAGGAGTAAAGAGGAAAAAAGATGAAAAAAGAGGAGAAAAGAGGAAAAAGGAGGGAAAAAGGAGGAGAAAAGAGGAAAAAAGTGGAAGAATGAGAAAAAAGAAGAAAAAAGTGGAGAAATGAGGAGAAAAGAGGGATAAAGACGATAAAATAGGAGAAAGGAGGAGGAAAGAGGAAAAAGGTTGAAAAAGTGGAAAAAAGAGGAAAAAAGAGGTGAAAAGAGGAAAAATGACGAGGAATGAGGAAAAAAGTGGAAAAAGTGGAGAAATGAGGAGAAAGAGGGATAAAGAGGAAAAAGGAGGAAACATAGGAGAAAGAAGGAGAACTGAGGAAAAAAGAGAAAAAAAGATGAAAAAGTGGAAAAAAGAGGAGAAAAGAGGAAAAAAGAGGAAAAATGAGGAGAAATGAGGAAAAAAGAGGAAAAAAGGAAATAAGAGACAGGAGGAGAAAAGAGGAAAAACGAGGTAAAAAGAAGAAAAAAGAGGAAGAAAGAGGAAAATAGGGAAAAAGTGTAGAAAGGAGGAAAAAAGAGGAGAAAAGAGGGAATAAGAGGAAAAAAGAAGAAACAAGTGGAGAAATGAGGAAAAAAGAGGAAAAAAGAGTAGAAATAAGGAATGGAGGAAAAAAGGGGGAGGAAAGAGGAAAAAAAGAGGACAAAGAGGAAAAAAGCGGAAAAAAGATGAAAAAATAAGAGGAGTGAGGAAAAAAGAGGAAAAAAAGGAAACAAGAGGAGAAAGGAGGACGAAAGAGGAAAAAAGAGGAGAAAAGGGGAAAAAGAGGAATAAAGAGGAAAAAAGAGGAGAAATGAGGAAAAAAGAGGAGAAATGAGGGAAAAAGAGGACAAAAGAGTAGAAATAAGGAATGAAGAGAAAAAAAGGGGAGAAAAGAGGAAAAAAGAGGAAAAAGAGGAAAAAAGAGGATAAAAGAGGAAAAAAGAGGAAAAAAGGAAAGAAGAGAAGACAGGAGGAGGAAAGAGGAATAAAGAGGAAAAAAGAGAAGAAAAGGGGAAAAAAGAGGAATAAAGAGGAAAAAAGAGGAGAAATGAGGAAAAAAGAGGAGAAATGAGTGAAAAAGAGGAAAAAAGAGTAGAAATAAGGAATGAAGAGAAAAAAGGGAGAAAAGAGGAAAAAAGGGGAAAAAAATAGGAGAAATGAGGAAAAAAGCGGAAAAAAGATGAAAATATAAGAGGAGTGAGGAAAAAAGAGGAAAAAAGGAAAAAAGAGGAGAAAGGAGGAGGAAAGAGGAGAAAAGGGGAAAAAAGAGGAATAAAGAGAAAAAAGAGGAGAAATGAGTAAAAAAGAGGAATAAAGGGGAAAAAAGGGGAGAAATGAGGAAAAAAGAGGAGAAATGAGGGAAAAGGAGGAAAAAACAGTTGAAATAAGGAATGAAGAGAAAAAAGGGGAGAAAAGAGGAAAAAAGAGGAAAAAAATAGGAGAAATGAGGAAAAAAGCGGAAAAAAGGAAAAAGAGGTAAAAAGTGGAAAAAAGAGGAAAAAATAGAAGAAATGAGGAAAAAAGAGGAAAAAAGTGGAGAAACAAACTGCATTCATTGAACCATTGAATCAAACTACAATCATTGATTCAATATATCAAATCTTATTCCTTGTTTCAATCGAACAAAACTATCTCTTTTTTTTAGTGAACTGTATACGTTCATTCAATGAAAGAGGCTTCACTTGTCTATTGAATGAGTAGAGCTACTCTCATTCTTTCAATGGCACAAGTTTCACGCATTTTATCTTTCAATCTATACATGTTCATTACATGAACCAAACTGTCGTTATTAATTCAATGTGTAAGTTTAATTGATTCAATTTAAACAAACTGCACTCCTTGAATCATTGAATCAAACTACAATCACTGATTCAATGAAGCAAACCTTATTCATTGTTTCAATCGAACAAACATAATTCACTTATTCAGTGAAAACTACTACACTCGTTCATTCATGGAAACAGTTTGCTCATGATAATTCAATGAGTAGAGGTACTCTTAACGCATTGATTCAATCACACAAATTGCACACATTTACTTCATGAAGCAATCTGTATTTGTCATTTCCATGAATACAGCTACTCATTCATTCAATGTCACAAGTTTCACGCATTGTCTCGATCAAACTACACACTGCATGAACCAAACTGCCCCGATTAATTCAATGTGTCTATTTAATTCATTCAATTTAATGAAAAAAACTGCATTTATTGAAGCATTTGCATCAATCTACAATCATTGATTCAATCAATCAAACCGTAGTTCTTGTTTTAATCGAACAAACCTATCCCTCTTTTTTCGTTAAAAAAACTGCATACATTCATTCAGTGAAAGAAGCTTCACTCCTCTACTCAATGAGTAGAGATACTCTCATTCTTTTAATGGCACAAGTTTCACGCATTCTATCTATCAATCTACACTTGTTCACTACATGAATCAAACTGTCGTTATTAATTCAATGTTTAAGTTTCATTCATTTAATTTAATGAACCAAACTGCATTCATTGAATCATTTGCTTGAAACTACAATCATTGATTCAATGAAGCAAACCTTATTCATTGTTTCAATCGAACAAACCTAACTCACTGATTTAGTGAATCCTACTACACTCGTTCATTGAAGGAAACAGTTTGCTCATGATACTTCAATGAGTAGAGGTACTTTTAACGCATTGATTCAATCAAACAAATTTCACACATTTAGTTCTGAAGCAATCTGCATTTGTCAATTCCATGAATACAGCTACTCATTCTTTCAATCTCACAATTTCACATGGTCTCAATGAAACTGCACACATTCACTCCGTGCACCAAACTGCACGTGTTAATTCAATGAGTAGAGCTTCTCCCATTCAATCAATGTGTCAAGCTAAACGCTTCTTTTCAATGAAACAAAACTGCATACTTGAATCATTGAATCAAACTTTAATGATTGATTCAGTGAATTAAACGTTATTCAATGCTTCAATGAAACAAACTGAACAAGCTGATGAATTGTATGAAACTGCACAAGTTCATACAATGCAAAAGGCTGCACTAATCAATTCAATGAGCAGAGCGATTCTCATTCAGTCAATGTGTCAAGCTTAACGCTGTCATTCAATGAAACAAACTGCATTCATTGAATCATTGAATCAAACTACAATCATTGATTCTATGAATCAAACCTTATTCCTTGTTTCAATCGAAGAAAGCTATATCTCTTTTAGGAGAAATGAGGAAAAAAGCGGAAATAAGAGGACAAAATATGAGGAGTGAGGAAAAAAGAGGAAAAAAGGAAAAAGAGGAGAAAGGAGGAGGAAAGAGGAAAAATGAGGAAAAAAGAGGAGAAATAAGGAAAAAAGAGGAAAAAATAGGAAAAAAGAGGGGAAATGAGGAAAAAAGAGGAGTAAAGAGGAAAAAAGATGAAAAAAGAGGAGAAAAGAGGAAAAAGGAGGGAAAAAGGAGGAGAAAAGAGGAAAAAAGTGGAAGAATGAGAAAAAAGAAGAAAAAAGTGGAGAAATGAGGAGAAAAGAGGGATAAAGACGATAAAATAGGAGAAAGGAGGAGGAAAGAGGAAAAAGGTTGAAAAAGTGGAAAAAAGAGGAAAAAAGAGGTGAAAAGAGGAAAAATGACGAGGAATGAGGAAAAAAGTGGAAAAAGTGGAGAAATGAGGAGAAAGAGGGATAAAGAGGAAAAAGGAGGAAACATAGGAGAAAGAAGGAGAACTGAGGAAAAAAGAGAAAAAAAGATGAAAAAGTGGAAAAAAGAGGAGAAAAGAGGAAAAAAGAGGAAAAATGAGGAGAAATGAGGAAAAAAGAGGAAAAAAGGAAATAAGAGACAGGAGGAGAAAAGAGGAAAAACGAGGTAAAAAGAAGAAAAAAGAGGAAGAAAGAGGAAAATAGGGAAAAAGTGTAGAAAGGAGGAAAAAAGAGGAGAAAAGAGGGAATAAGAGGAAAAAAGAAGAAACAAGTGGAGAAATGAGGAAAAAAGAGGAAAAAAGAGTAGAAATAAGGAATGAAGAGGAAAAAAGGGGGAGGAAAGAGGAAAAAAAGAGGACAAAGAGGAAAAAAGCGGAAAAAAGATGAAAAAATAAGAGGAGTGAGGAAAAAAGAGATAAAAAAGGAAAAAAGAGGAGAAAGGAGGACGAAAGAGGAAAAAAGAGGAGAAAAGGGGAAAAAGAGGAATAAAGAGGAAAAAAGAGGAGAAATGAGGAAAAAAGAGGAGAAATGAGGGAAAAAGAGGACAAAAGAGTAGAAATAAGGAATGAAGAGAAAAAAAGGGGAGAAAAGAGGAAAAAAGAGGAAAAAGAGGAAAAAAGAGGATAAAAGAGGAAAAAAGAGGAAAAAAGGAAAGAAGAGAAGACAGGAGGAGGAAAGAGGAATAAAGAGGAAAAAAGAGAAGAAAAGGGGAAAAAAGAGGAATAAAGAGGAAAAAAGAGGAGAAATGAGGAAAAAAGAGGAGAAATGAGTGAAAAAGAGGAAAAAAGAGTAGAAATAAGGAATGAAGAGAATAAAGGGAGAAAAGAGGAAAAAAGGGGAAAAAAATAGGAGAAATGAGGAAAAAAGCGGAAAAAAGATGAAAATATAAGAGGAGTGAGGAAAAAAGAGGAAAAAAGGAAAAAAGAGGAGAAAGGAGGAGGAAAGAGGAGAAAAGGGGAAATAAGAGGAATAAAGAGGAAAAAAGAGGAGAAATGAGTAAAAAAGAGGAATAAAGGGGAAAAAAGGGGAGAAATGAGGAAAAAAGAGGAGAAATGAGGGAAAAGGAGGAAAAAACAGTTGAAATAAGGAATGAAGAGAAAAAAGGGGAGAAAAGAGGAAAAAAGAGGAAAAAAATAGGAGAAATGAGGAGAAAAGCGGAAAAATGGAAAAAGAGGTAAAAAGTGGAAAAAAGAGGAAAAAATAGGAGAAATGAGGAAAAAAGAGGAAAAAAGTGGAGAAACAAACTGCATTCATTGAATCATTGAATCAAACTACAATCATTGATTCAATATATCAAATCTTATTCCTTGTTTCAATCGAACAAAACTATCTCTTTTTTTTAGTGAACTGTATACGTTCATTCAATGAAAGAGGCTTCACTTGTCTATTCAATGAGTAGAGCTACTCTCATTCTTTCAATGGCACAAGTTTCACGCATTTTATCTTTCAATCTATATATGTTCATTACATGAACCAAACTGTCGTTATTAATTCAATGTGTAAGTTTAATTGATTCAATTTAAACAAACTGCACTCCTTGAATCATTGAATCAAACTACAATCACTGATTCAATGAAGCAAACCTTATTCATTGTTTCAATCGAACAAACATAATTCACTTATTCAGTGAAAACTACTACACTCGTTCATTCATGGAAACAGTTTGCTCATGATAATTCAATGAGTAGAGGTACTCTTAACACATTGATTCAATCACACAAATTGCACACGTTTACTTCATGAAGCAATCTGTATTTGTCATTTCCATGAATACAGCTACTCATTCATTCAATGTCACATGTTTCACGCATTGTCTCGATCAAACTACACACTGCATGAACCAAACTGCCCCTATTAATTCAATGTGTCTATTTAATTCATTCAATTTAATGAAAAAAACTGCATTCATTGAAGCATTTGCATCAATCTACAATCATTGATTCAATCAATCAAACCGTATTCCTTGTTTTAATCGAACAAACCTATCCCTCTTTTTTCGTTAAAAAAACTGCATACATTCATTCAGTGAAAGAAGCTTCACTCCTCTACTCAATGAGTAGAGATACTCTCATTCTTTTAATGGCACAAGTTTCACGCATTCTATCTATCAATCTACACTTGTTCACTACATGAATCAAACTGTCGTTATTAATTTAATGTTTAAGTTTCATTCATTTAATTTAATGAAACAAACTGCATTCATTGAATCATTTGCTTGAAACTACAATCATTGATTCAATGAAGCAAACCTTATTCATTGTTTCAATCGAACAAACCTAACTCACTTATTTAGTGAATCCTACTACACTCGTTCATTGAAGGAAACAGTTTGCTCATGATACTTCAATGAGTAGAGGTACTTTTAACGCATTGATTCAATCAAACAAATTTCACACATTTAGTTCTGAAGCAATCTGCATTTGTCAATTCCATGAATACAGCTACTCATTCTTTCAATCTCACAATTTCACTTTGTCTCAATGAAACTGCACACATTCACTCCGTGCACCAAACTGCACGTGTTAATTCAATGAGTAGAGCTTCTCCCATTCAATCAATGTGTCAAGCTAAACGCTTCTTTTCAATGAAACAAAACTGCATACTTGAATCATTGAATCAAACTTTAATGATTGATTC
This sequence comes from Chiloscyllium punctatum, assembly GCF_047496795.1. NCBI lineage: Eukaryota > Metazoa > Chordata > Chondrichthyes > Orectolobiformes > Hemiscylliidae > Chiloscyllium > Chiloscyllium punctatum. Next base: position 28,456,687 of record NC_092786.1, read on the forward strand.
AGTGAATTAAACGTTATTCAATGCTTCAATGAAACAAACTGAACAAGCTGATGAATTGTATGAAACTGCACAAGTTCATACAATGCAAAAGGCTGCACTAATCAATTCAATGAGCAGAGCGATTCTCATTCAGTCAATGTGTCAAGCTTAACGCTGTCATTCAATGAAACAAACTGCATTCATTGAATCATTGAATCAAACTACAATCATTGATTCTATGAATCAAACCTTATTCCTTGTTTCAATCGAAGAAAGCTATATCTCTTTGAGGAGAAATGAGGAAAAAAGCGGAAATAAGAGGACAAAATATGAGGAGGGAGGAAAAAAGAGGAAAAAAGGAAAAAGAGGAGAAAGGAGGAGGAAAGAGGAAAAATGAGGAAAAAAGAGGAGAAATAAGGAAAAAAGAGGAAAAAATAGGAAAAAAGAGGGGAAATGAGGAAAAAAGAGGAGTAAAGAGGAAAAAAGATGAATAAAGAGGAGAAAAGAGGAAAAAGGAGGGAAAAAGGAGGAGAAAAGAGGAAAAAAGTGGAAGAATGAGAAAAAAGAAGAAAAAAGTGCAGAAATGAGGAGAAAAGAGGGATAAAGACGATAAAATAGGAGAAAGGAGGAGGAAAGAGGAAAAAGGTTGAAAAAGTGGAAAAAAGAGGAAAAAAGAGGTGAAAAGAGGAAAAATGACGAGGAATGAGGAAAAAAGTGGAAAAAGTGGAGAAATGAGGAGAAAGAGGGATAAAGAGGAAAAAGGAGGAAACATAGGAGAAAGAAGGAGAACTGACGAAAAAAGAGAAAAAAAGATGAAAAAGTGGAAAAAAGAGGAGAAAAGAGGAAAAAAGAGGAAAAATGAGGAGAAATGAGGAAAAAAGAGGAAAAAAGGAAAAAAGAGCAGACAGGAGGAGAAAAGAGGAAAAACGAGGTAAAAAGAAGAAAAAAGAGGAAGAAAGAGGAAAATAGGGAAAAAGTGTAGAAAGGAGGAAAAAAGAGGAGAAAAGAGGGAATAAGAGGAAAAAAGAAGAAACAAGTGGAGAAATGAGGAAAAAAGAGGAAAAAAGAGTAGAAATAAGGAATGGAGGAAAAAAGGAGGAGGAAAGAGGAAAAAAAGAGGACAAAGAGGAAAAAAGCGGAAAAAAGATGAAAAAATAAGAGGAGTGAGGAAAAAAGAGGAAAAAAAGGAAAAAAGAGGAGAAAGGAGGAGGAAAGAGGAAAAAAGAGGAGAAAAGGGGAAAAAGAGGAATAAAGAGGAAAAAAGAGGAGAAATGAGGACAAAAGAGGAGAAATGAGGGAAAAAGATGAAAAAAGAGTAGAAATAAGGAATGAAGAGAAAAAAAGGGGAGAAAAGAGGAAAAAAGAGGAAAAAGAGGAAAAAAGAGGATAAAAGAGGAAAAAAGAGGAAAAAAGGAAAGAAGAGGAGACAGGAGGAGGAAAGAGGAATAAAGAGGAAAAAAGAGAAGAAAAGGGGAAAAAAGAGGAATAAAGAGGAAAAAAGAGGAGAAATGAGGAAAAAAGAGGAGAAATGAGTGAAAAAGAGGAAAAAAGAGTAGAAATAAGGAATGAAGAGAAAAAAGGGAGAAACGAGGAAAAAAGGGGAAAAAAATAGGAGAAATGAGGAAAAAAGCGGAAAAAAGATGAAAATATAAGAGGAGTGAGGAAAAAAGAGGAAAAAAGGAAAAAAGAGGAGAAAGGAGGAGGAAAGAGGAGAAAAGGGGAAAAAAGAGGAATAAAGAGAAAAAAGAGGAGAAATGAGTAAAAAAGAGGAATAAAGGGGAAAAAAGGGGAGAAATGAGGAAAAAAGAGGAGAAATGAGGGAAAAGGAGGAAAAAACAGTTGAAATAAGGAATGAAGAGAAAAAAGGGGAGAAAAGAGGAAAAAAGAGGAAAAAAATAGGAGAAATGAGGAAAAAAGCGGAAAAAAGGAAAAAGAGGTAAAAAGTGGAAAAAAGAGGAAAAAATAGAAGAAATGAGGAAAAAAGAGGAAAAAAGTGGAGAAACAAACTGCATTCATTGAACCATTGAATCAAACTACAATCATTGATTCAATATATCAAATCTTATTCCTTGTTTCAATCGAACAAAACTAACTCTATTTTTTAGTGAACTGTATACGTTCATTCAATGAAAGAGGCTTCACTTGTCTATTCAATGAGTAGAGCTACTCTCATTCTTTCAATGGCACAAGTTTCACGCATTTTATCTTTCAATCTATACATGTTCATTACATGAACCAAACTGTCGTTATTAATTCAATGTGTAAGTTTAATTGATTCAATTTAAACAAACTGCACTCCTTGAATCATTGAATCAAACTACAATCACTGATTCAATGAAGCAAACCTTATTCATTGTTTCAATCGAACAAACATAATTCACTTATTCAGTGAAAACTACTACACTCGTTCATTCATGGAAACAGTTTGCTCATGATAATTCAATGAGTAGAGGTACTCTTAACACATTGATTCAATCACACAAATTGCACACGTTTACTTCATGAAGCAATCTGTATTTGTCATTTCCATGAATACAGCTACTCATTCATTCAATGTCACATGTTTCACGCATTGTCTCGATCAAACTACACACTGCATGAACCAAACTGCCGCTATTAATTCAATGTGTCTATTTAATTCATTCAATTTAATGTAAAAACTGCATTCATTGAAGCATTTGCATCAATCTACAATCATTGATTCAATCAATCAAACCGTATTCCTTGTTTTAATCGAACAAACCTATCCCTCTTTTTTCGTTAAAAAAACTGCATACATTCATTCAGTGAAAGAAGCTTCACTCCTCTACTCAATGAGTAGAGATACTCTCATTCTTTTAATGGCACAAGTTTCACGCATTCTATCTATCAATCTACACTTGTTCACTACATGAATCAAACTGTCGTTATTAATTCAATGTTTAAGTTTCATTCATTTAATTTAATGAAACAAACTGCATTCATTGAATCATTTGCTTGAAACTACAATCATTGATTCAATGAAGCAAACCTTATTCATTGTTTCAATCGAACAAACCTAACTCACTTATTTAGTGAATCCTACTACACTCGTTCATTGAAGGAAACAGTTTGCTCATGATACTTCAATGAGTAGAGGTACTTTTAACGCATTGATTCAATCAAACAAATTTCACACATTTAGTTCTGAAGCAATCTGCATTTGTCAATTCCATGAATACAGCTACTCATTCTTTCAATCTCACAATTTCACTTTGTCTCAATGAAACTGCACACATTCACTCCGTGCACCAAACTGCACGTGTTAATTCAATGAGTAGAGCTTCTCCCATTCAATCAATGTGTCAAGCTAAACGCTTCTTTTCAATGAAACAAAACTGCATACTTGAATCATTGAATCAAACTTTAATGATTGATTCAGTGAATTAAACGTTATTCAATGCTTCAATGAAACAAACTGAACAAGCTGATGAATTGTATGAAACTGCACAAGTTCATACAATGCAAAAGGCTGCACTAATCAATTCAATGAGCAGAGCGATTCTCATTCACTCAATGTGTCAAGCTTAACGCTGTCATTCAATGAAACAAACTGCATTCATTGAATCATTGAATCAAACTACAATCATTGATTCTATGAATCAAACCTTATTCCTTGTTTCAATCGAAGAAAGCTATATCTCTTTGAGGAGAAATGAGGAAAAAAGCGGAAATAAGAGGACAAAATATGAGGAGTGAGGAAAAAAGAGGAAAAAAGGAAAAAGAGGAGAAAGGAGGAGGAAAGAGGAAAAATGAGGAAAAAAGAGGAGAAATAAGGAAAAAAGAGGAAAAAATAGGAAAAAAGAGGGGAAATGAGGAAAAAAGAGGAGTAAAGAGGAAAAAAGATGAAAAAAGTGGAGAAAAGAGGAAAAAGGAGGGGAAAAGGAGGAGAAAAGAGGAAAAAAGTGGAAGAATGAGAAAAAAGAAGAAAAAAGTGGAGAAATGAGGAGAAAAGAGGGATAAAGACGATAAAATAGGAGAAAGGAGGAGGAAAGAGGAAAAAGGTTGAAAAAGTGGAAAAAAGAGGAAAAAAGAGGTGAAAAGAGGAAAAATGACGAGGAATGAGGAAAAAAGTGGAAAAAGTGGAGAAATGAGGAGAAAGAGGGATAAAGAGGAAAAAGGAGGAAACATAGGAGAAAGAAGGAGAACTGAGGAAAAAAGAGAAAAAAAGATGAAAAAGTGGAAAAAAGAGGAGAAAAGAGGAAAAAAGAGGAAAAATGAGGAGAAATGAGGAAAAAAGAGGAAAAAAGGAAAAAAGAGGAGACAGGAGGAGAAAAGAGGAAAAACGAGGTAAAAAGAAGAAAAAAGAGGAAGAAAGAGGAAAATAGGGAAAAAGTGTAGAAAGGAGGAAAAAAGAGGAGAAAAGAGGGAATAAGAGGAAAAAAGAAGAAACAAGTGGAGAAATGAGGAAAAAAGAGGAAAAAAGAGTAGAAATAAGGAATGAAGAGGAAAAAAGGGGGAGGAAAGAGGAAAAAAAGAGGACAAAGAGGAAAAAAGCGGAAAAAAGATGAAAAAATAAGAGGAGTGAGGAAAAAAGAGGAAGAAAAGGAAAAAAGAGGAGAAAGGAGGACGAAAGAGGAAAAAAAGAGGAGAAAAGGGGAAAAAGAGGAATAAAGAGGAAAAAAGAGGAGAAATGAGGAAAAAAGAGGAGAAATGAGGGAAAAAGAGGAAAAAAGAGTAGAAATAAGGAATGAAGAGAAAAAAAGGGGAGAAAAGAGGAAAAAAGAGGAAAACGAGGAAAAAAGAGGATAAAAGAGGAAAAAAGAGGAAAAAAGGAAAGAAGAGGAGACAGGAGGAGGAAAGAGGAATAAAGAGGAAAAAAGAGAAGAAAAGGGGAAAAAAGAGGAATAAAGAGGAAAAAAGAGGAGAAATGAGGAAAAAAGAGGAGAAATGAGTGAAAAAGAGGAAAAAAGAGTAGAAATAAGGAATGAAGAGAAAAAAGGGAGAAAAGAGGAAAAAAGGGGAAAAAAATAGGAGAAATGAGGAAAAAAGCGGAATAAAGATGAAAATATAAGAGGAGTGAGGAAAAAAGAGGAAAAAAGGAAAAAAGAGGAGAAAGGAGGAGGAAAGAGGAGAAAAGGGGAAAAAAGAGGAATAAAGAGGAAAAAAGAGGAGAAATGAGTAAAAAAGAGGAATAAAGGGGAAAAAAGGGGAGAAATGAGGAAAAAAGAGGAGAAATGAGGGAAAAGGAGGAAAAAACAGTTGAAATAAGGAATGAAGAGAAAAAAGGGGAGAAAAGAGGAAAAAAGAGGAAAAAAATAGGAGAAATGAGGAAAAAAGCGGAAAAAAGGAAAAAGAGGTAAAAAGTGGAAAAAAGAGGAAAAAATAGGAGAAATGAGGAAAAAAGAGGAAAAAAGTGGAGAAACAAACTGCATTCATTGAATCATTGAATCAAACTACAATCATTGATTCAATATATCAAATCTTATTCCTTGTTTCAATCGAACAAAACTATCTCTATTTTTTAGTGAACTGTATACGTTCATTCAATGAAAGAGGCTTCACTTGTCTATTCAATGAGTAGAGCTACTCTCATTCTTTCAATGGCACAAGTTTCACGCATTTTATCTTTCAATCTATACATGTTCATTACATGAACCAAACTGTCGTTATTAATTCAATGTGTAAGTTTAATTGATTCAATTTAAACAAACTGCACTCCTTGAATCATTGAATCAAACTACAATCACTGATTCAATGAAGCAAACCTTATTCATTGTTTCAATCGAACAAACATAATTCACTTATTCAGTGAAAACTACTACACTCGTTCATTCATGGAAACAGTTTGCTCATGATAATTCAATGAGTAGAGGTACTCTTAACACATTGATTCAATCACACAAATTGCACACATTTACTTCATGAAGCAATCTGTATTTGTCATTTCCATGAATACAGCTACTCATTCATTCAATGTCACATGTTTCACGCATTGTCTCGATCAAACTACACACTGCATGAACCAAACTGCCCCTATTAATTCAATGTGTCTATTTAATTCATTCAATTTAATGAAAAAAACTGCATTCATTGAAGCATTTGCATCAATCTACAATCATTGATTCAATCAATCAAACCGTATTCCTTGTTTTAATCGAACAAACCTATCCCTCTTTTTTCGTTAAAAAAACTGCATACATTCATTCAGTGAAAGAAGCTTCACTCCTCTACTCAATGAGTAGAGATACTCTCATTCTTTTAATGGCACAAGTTTCACGCATTCTATCTATCAATCTACACATGTTCACTACATGAATCAAACTGTCGTTATCAATTCAATGTTTAAGTTTAATTCATTTAATTTAATGAAACAAACTGCATTCATTGAATCATTTGCATGAAACTACAATCATTGATTCAATGAAGCAAACCTTATTCATTGTTTCAATCGAACAAACCTAACTCACTTATTTAGTGAATCCTACTACACTCGTTCATTGAAGGAAACAGTTTGCTCATGATACTTCAATGAGTAGAGGTACTTTTAACGCATTGATTCAATCAAACAAATTGAACACATTTTGTTCTGAAGGAATCTGCATTTGTCAATTCCATGAATACAGCTACTCATTCTTTCAATCTCACAATTTCACATTGTCTCAATCAAACTGCACACATTCACTCCGTGCACCAAACTGCACGTGTTAATTCAATGAGTAGAGCTTCTCCCATTCAATCAATGTGTCAAGCTAAACGCTTCTTTTCAATGAAACAAAACTGCATACTTGAATCATTGAATCAAACTTTAATGATTGATTCAGTGAATTAAACGTTACTCAATGCTTCAATGAAACAAACTGAACAAGCTGATGAATTGTATGATTCTGCACAAGTTCATACAATGCAAAAGGCTGCACTAATCAATTCAATGAGCAGAGCGATTTTCATTCAGTCAACGTGTCAAGCTTAACGCTGTCATTCAATGAAACAAACTGCATTCATTGAATCATTGAATCAAACTACAATCATTGATTCTATGAATCAAACCTTATTCCTTGTTTCAATCGAAGAAAGCTATATCTCTTTTAGGAGAAATGAGGAAAAAAGCGGAAATAAGAGGACAAAATATGAGTAGTGAGGAAAAAAGAGGAAAAAAGGAAAAAGAGGAGAAAGGAGGAGGAAAGAGGAAAAATGAGGAAAAAAGAGTAGAAATGAGGAAAAAAGAGGAAAAAATAGGAAAAAAGAGGGGAAATGAGGAAAAAAGAGGAGTAAAGAGGAAAAAAGATGAAAAAAGAGGAGAAAAGAGGAAAAAGGAGGGAAAAAGGAGGAGAAAAGAGGAAAAAAGTGGAAGAATGAGAAAAAAGAAGAAAAAAGTGGAGAAATGAGGAGAAAAGAGGGATAAAGACGATAAAATAGGAGAAAGGAGGAGGAAAGAGGAAAAAGGTTGAAAAAGTGGAAAAAAGAGGAAAAAAGAGGTGGAAAGAGGAAAAATGACGAGGAATGAGGAAAAAAGTGGAAAAAAGTGGAGAAATGAGGAGAAAGAGGGATAAAGAGGAAAAAGGAGGAAACATACGAGAAATAAGGAGAACTGAGGAAAAAAGGGAAAAAAAGATGAAAAAGTGGAAAAAAGAGGAGAAAAGAGGAAAAAAGAGGAAAAATGAGGAGAAATGAGGAAAAAAGAGGAAAAAAGGAAAAAAGAGGAGACAGGAGGAGAAAAGAGGAAAAACGAGGTAAAAAGAAGAAAAAAGAGGAAGAAAGAGGAAAATAGGGAATAAGTGTAGAAAGGAGGAAAAAAGAGGAGAAAAGAGGGAATAAGAGGAAATAAGAAGAAACAAGTGGAGAAATGAGGAAAAAAGAGGAAAAAAGAGTAGAAATAAGGAATGAAGAGGAAAAAAGGGGGAGGAAAGAGTAAAAAAAGAGGACAAAGAGGAAAAAAGCGGAAAAAAGATGAAAAAATAAGAGGAGTGAGGAAAAAAGAGGAAAAAAAGGAAAAAAGAGGAGAAAGGAGGACGAAAGAGGAAAAAAGAGGAGAAAAGGGGAAAAAAGAGGAATAAAGAGGAAAAAAGAGGAGAAATGAGGAAAAAAGAGGAGAAATGAGGGAAAAAGAGGAAAAAAGTGTAGAAATAAGGAATGAAGAGAAAAAAGGGGAGAAAAGAGGAAAAAAGAGGAAAAAGAGGAAAAAAGAGGAGAAAAGAGGAAAAAAGAGGAAAAAAGGAAAGAAGAGGAGACAGGAGGAGGAAAGAGGAATAAAGAGGAAAAAAGAGAAGAAAAGGGGAAAAAAGAGGAATAAAGAGGAAAAAAGAGGAGAAATGAGGAAAAAAGAGGAGAAATGAGTGAAAAAGAGGAAAAAAGAGTAGAAATAAGGAATGAAGAGAAAAAAGGGAGAAACGAGGAAAAAAGGGGAAAAAAATAGGAGAAATGAGGAAAAAAGCGGAAAAAAGATGAAAGTATAAGAGGAGTGAGGAAAAAAGTGGAAAAAAGGAAAAAAGAGGAGAAAGGAGCAGGAAAGAGGAGAAAAGGGGAAAAAAGAGGAATAAAGAGGAAAAAAGAGGAATAAAGAGGAAAAAAGAGGAGAAAAGAGTAAAAAAGAGGAATAAAGGGGAAAAAAGGGGAGAAATGAGGAAAAAAGCGGAAAAAAGGAAAAAGAGGTAAAAAGTGGAAAAAAGAGGAAAAAATAGGAGAAATGAGGAAAAAAGAGGAAAAAAGTGGAGAAACAAACTGCATTCATTGAACCATTGAATCAAACTACAATCATTGATTCAATATATCAAATCTTATTCCTTGTTTCAATCGAACAAAACTATCTCTATTTTTTAGTGAACTGTATACGTTCATTCAATGAAAGAGGCTTCACTTGTCTATTCAATGAGTAGAGCTACTCTCATTCTTTCAATGGCACAAGTTTCACGCATTTTATCTTTCAATCTATACATGTTCATTACATGAACCAAACTGTCGTTATTAATTCAATGTGTAAGTTTAATTGATTCAATTTAAACAAACTGCACTCCTTGAATCATTGAATCAAACGACAATCACTGATTCAATGAAGCAAACCTTATTCATTGTTTCAATCGAACAAACATAATTCACTTATTCAGTGAAAACTACTACACTCGTTCATTCATGGAAACAGTTTGCTCATGATAATTCAATGAGTAGAGGTACTCTTAACACATTGATTCAATCACACAAATTGCACACATTTACTTCATGAAGCAATCTGTATTTGTCATTTCCATGAATACAGCTACTCATTCATTCAATGTCACATGTTTCACGCATTGTCTCGATCAAACTACACACTGCATGAACCAAACTGCCCCTATTAATTCAATGTGTCTATTTAATTCATTCAATTTAATGAAAAAAACTGCATTCATTGAAGCATTTGCATCAATCTACAATCATTGATTCAATCAATCAAACCGTATTCCTTGTTTTAATCGAACAAACCTATCCCTCTTTTTTCGTTAAAAAAACTGCATACATTCATTCAGTGAAAGAAGCTTCACTCCTCTACTCAATGAGTAGAGATACTCTCATTCTTTTAATGGCACAAGTTTCACGCATTCTATCTATCAATCTACACATGTTCACTACATGAATCAAACTGTCGTTATCAATTCAATGTTTAAGTTTAATTCATTTAATTTAATGAAACAAACTGCATTCATTGAATCATTTGCATGAAACTACAATCATTGATTCAATGAAGCAAACCTTATTCATTGTTTCAATCGAACAAACCTAACTCACTTATTTAGTGAATCCTACTACACTCGTTCATTGAAGGAAACAGTTTGCTCATGATACTTCAATGAGTAGAGGTACTTTTAACGCATTGATTCAATCAAACAAATTGAACACATTTTGTTCTGAAGGAATCTGCATTTGTCAATTCCATGAATACAGCTACTCATTCTTTCAATCTCACAATTTCACATTGTCTCAATCAAACTGCACACATTCACTCCGTGCACCAAACTGCACGTGTTAATTCAATGACTAGAGCTTCTCCCATTCAATCAATGTGTCAAGCTAAACGCTTCTTTTCAATGAAACAAAACTGCATACTTGAATCATTGAATCAAACTTTAATGATTGATTCAGTGAATTAAACGTTACTCAATGCTTCAATGAAACAAACTGAACAAGCTGATGAATTGTATGATTCTGCACAAGTTCATACAATGCAAAAGGCTGCACTAATCAATTCAATGAGCAGAGCGATTTTCATTCAGTCAACGTGTCAAGCTTAACGCTGTCATTCAATGAAACAAACTGCATTCATTGAATCATTGAATCAAACTACAATCATTGATTCTATGAATCAAACCTTATTCCTTGTTTCAATCGAAGAAAGCTATATCTCTTTTAGGAGAAATGAGGAAAAAAGCGGAAATAAGAGGACAAAATATGAGGAGTGAGGAAAAAAGAGGAAAAAAGGAAAAAGAGGAGAAAGGAGGAGGAAAGAGGAAAAATGAGGAAAAAAGAGTAGAAATGAGGAAAAAAGAGGAAAAAATAGGAAAAAAGAGGGGAAATGAGAAAAAAAGAGGAGTAAAGAGGAAAAAAGATGAAAAAAGAGGAGAAAAGAGGAAAAAGGAGGGAAAAAGGAGGAGAAAAGAGGAAAAAAGTGGAAGAATGAGAAAAAAGAAGAAAAAAGTGGAGAAATGAGGAGAAAAGAGGGATAAAGACGATAAAATAGGAGAAAGGAGGAGGAAAGAGGAAAAAGGTTGAAAAAGTGGAAAAAAGAGGAAAAAAGAGGTGGAAAGAGGAAAAATGACGAGGAATGAGGAAAAAAGTGGAAAAAAGTGGAGAAATGAGGAGAAAGAGGGATAAAGAGGAAAAAGGAGGAAACATAGGAGAAAGAAGGAGAACTGAGGAAAAAAGGGAAAAAAAGATGAAAAAGTGGAAAAAAGAGGAGAAAAGAGGAAAAAAGAGGAAAAATGAGGAGAAATGAGGAAAAAAGAGGAAAAAAGGAAAAAAGAGGAGACAGGAGGAGAAAAGAGGAAAAACGAGGTAAAAAGAAGAAAAAAGAGGAAGAAAGAGGAAAATAGGGAAAAAGTGTAGAAAGGAGGAAAAAAGAGGAGAAAAGAGGGAATAAGAGGAAATAAGAAGAAACAAGTGGAGAAATGAGGAAAAAAGAGGAAAAAAGAGTAGAAATAAGGAATGAAGAGGAAAAAAGGGGGAGGAAAGAGGAAAAAAAGAGGACAAAGAGGAAAAAAGCGGAAAAAAGATGAAAAAATAAGAGGAGTGAGGAAAAAAGAGGAAAAAAAGGAAAAAAGAGGAGAAAGGAGGACGAAAGAGGAAAAAAGAGGAGAAAAGGGGAAAAAAGAGGAATAAAGAGGAAAAAAGAGGAGAAATGAGGAAAAAAGAGGAGAAATGAGGGAAAAAGAGGAAAAAAGTGTAGAAATAAAGAATGAAAAGAAAAAAGGGGAGAAAAGAGGAAAAAAGAGGAAAAAGAGGAAAAAAGAGGAGAAAAGAGGAAAAAAGAGGAAAAAAGGAAAGAAGAGGAGACAGGAGGAGGAAAGAGGAATAAAGAGGAAAAAAGAGAAGAAAAGGGGAAAAAAGAGGAATAAAGAGGAAAAAAGAGGAGAAATGAGGAAAAAAGAGGAGAAATGAGTGAAAAAGAGGAAAAAAGAGTAGAAATAAGGAATGAAGAGAAAAAAGGGAGAAACGAGGAAAAAAGGGGAAAAAAATAGGAGAAATGAGGAAAAAAGCGGAAAAAAGATGAAAGTATAAGAGGAGTGAGGAAAAAAGAGGAAAAAAGGAAAAAAGAGGAGAAAGGAGCAGGAAAGAGGAGAAAAGGGGAAAAAAGAGGAATAAAGAGGAAAAAAGAGGAGAAATGAGTAAAAAAGAGGAATAAAGGGGAAAAAAGGGGAGAAATGAGGAAAAAAGAGGAGAAATGAGGGAAAAGGAGGAAAAAACAGTTGAAATAAGGAATGAAGAGAAAAAACGGGAGAAAAGAGGAAAAAAGAGGAAAAAAAAGGAGAAATGAGGAAAAAAGCGGAAAAAAGGAAAAAGAGGTAAAAAGTGGAAAAAAGAGGAAAAAATAGGAGAAATGAGGAAAAAAGAGGAAAAAAGTGGAGAAACAAACTGCATTCATTGAATCATTGAATCAAACTACAATCATTGATTCAATGTATCAAATCTTATTCCTTGTTTCAATCGAACAAAACTATCTCTTTTTTTTAGTGAACTGTATACGTTCATTCAATGAAAGAGGCTTCACTTGTCTATTCAATGAGTAGAGCTACTCTCATTCTTTCAATGGCACAAGTTTCACTCATTTTATCTTTCAATCTATACATGTTCATTACATGAACCAAACTGTCGTTATTAATTCAATGTGTAAGTTTAATTGATTCAATTTAAACAAACTGCACTCCTTGAATCATTGAATCAAACTACAATCACTGATTCAATGAAGCAAACCTTATTCATTGTTTCAATCGAACAAACATAATTCACTTATTCAGTGAAAACTACTACACTCGTTCATTCAAGGAAACAGTTTGCTCATGATAATTCAATGAGTAGAGGTACTCTTAACACATTGATTCAATCACACAAATTGCACACATTTACTTCATGAAGCAATCTGTATTTGGCATTTCCATGAATACAGCTACTCATTCATTCAATGTCACATGTTTCACGCATTGTCTCGATCAAACTACACACTGCATGAACCAAACTACCCCTATTAATTCAATGTGTCTATTTAATTCATTCAATTTAATGAAAAAAACTGCATTCATTGAAGCATTTGCATCAATCTACAATCATTGATTCAATCAATCAAACCGTATTCCTTGTTTTAATCGAACAAACCTATCCCTCTTTTTTCGTTAAAAAAACTGCATACATTCATTCAGTGAAAGAAGCTTCACTCCTCTACTCAATGAGTAGAGATACTCTCATTCTTTTCATGGCACAAGTTTCACGCATTCTATCTATCAATCTACACATTTTCACTACATGAATCAAACTGTCGCTTATCAATTCAATGTTTAAGTTTAATTCATTTAATTTAATGAAACAAACTGCATTCATTGAATCATTTGCATGAAACTACAATCATTGATTCAATGAAGCAAACCTTATTCATTGTTTCAATCGAACAAACCTAACTCACTTATTTAGTGAATCCTACTACACTCGTTCATTGAAGGAAACAGTTTGCTCATGATACTTCAATGAGTAGAGGTACTTTTAACGCATTGATTCAATCAAACAAATTGAACACATTTAGTTCTGAAGCAATCTGCATTTGTCAATTCCATGAATACAGCTACTCATTCTTTCAATCTCACAATTTCACATTGTCTCAATCAAACTGCACACATTCACTCCGTGCACCAAACTGCACGTGTTAATTCAATGAGTAGAGCTTCTCCCATTCAATCAATGTGTCAAGCTAAACGCTTCTTTTCAATGAAACAAAGCTGCATACTTGAATCATTGAATCAAACTTTAATGATTGATTCAGTGAATTAAACGTTACTCAATGCTTCAATGAAACAAACTGAACAAGCTGATGAATTGCATGATTCTGCACAAGTTCATACAATGCAAAAGGCTGCACTAATCAATTCAATGAGCAGAGCGATTTTCATTCAGTCAACGTGTCAAGCTTAACGCTGTCATTCAATGAAACAAACTGCATTCATTGAATCATTGAATCAAACTACAATCATTGATTCTATGAATCAAACCTTATTCCTTGTTTCAATCGAAGAAAGCTATGTCTCTTTTAGGAGAAATGAGGAAAAAAGCGGAAATAAGAGGACAAAATATGAGGAGTGAGGAAAAAAGAGGAAAAAAGGAAAAAGAGGAGAAAGGAGGAGGAAAGAGGAAAAATGAGGAAAAAAGAGGAGAAATAAGGAAAAAAGTGGAAAAAAGAGGAAAAAATTGGAAGAAAGAGGGGAAATGAGGAAAAAAGAGGAGTAAAGAGGAAAAAGATGAAAAAAGAGGAGAAAAGAGGTAAACAGTGGAAAAAAGCGGAAAAAATAGGAGAAATGAGGAAAAAAGAGGAAAAAGTGGAGAAACAAACTGCATTCATTGAATCATTGAATCAATCTACAATCATTGATTCAATCAATCAAACCGTATTCCTTGTTTTAATCGAACAAACCTATCCCTCTTTTTTCGTTAAAAAAACTGCATACATTCATTCAGTGAAAGAAGCTTCACTCCTCTACTCAATGAGTAGAGATACTCTCATTCTTTCAATGGCATAAGTTTCACGCATTTTACCTTTCAATCTATACATGTTCATTACATGAACCAAACTGTCGTTTTAATTCAATGTGTAAGTTTAATTGATTCAATTTAAACAAACTGCAGTCCTTGAATCATTGAATCAAACTACAATCACTGATTCAATGAAGCAAACCTTATTCATTGTTTCAATCGAACAAACCTAACTCACTTATTCAGTGAATCCTACTACACTCGTTCATTGAAGGAAACAGTTTGCTCATGATACTTCAATGAGTAGAGGTACTTTTAACGCATTGATTCAATCAAACAAATTGCACACATTTAGTTCTGAAGCAATCTGCATTTGTCAATTCCATGAATACAGCTACTCATTCTTTCAATCTCACAATTTCACATTGTCTCAATCAAACTGCACACATTCACTCCGTGCACCAAACTGCACGTGTTAATTCAATGACTAGAGCTTCTCCCATTCAATCAATGTGTCAAGCTAAACGCTTCTTTTCAATGAAACAAAACTGCATACTTGAATCATTGAATCAAACTTTAATGATTGATTCAGTGAATTAAACGTTATTCAATGCTTCAATGAAACAAACTGAACAAGCTGATGAATTGTATGAAACTGCACAAGTTCATACAATGCAAAAGGCTGCACTAATCAATTCAATGAGCAGAGCGATTCTCATTCAGTCAACGTGTCAAGCTTAACGCTGTCATTCAATGAAACAAACTGCATTCATTGAATCATTGAATCAAACGACAATCATTGATTCTATGAATCAAACCTTATTCCTTGTTTCAATCGAAGAAAGCTATATGTCTTTTAGGAGAAATGAGGAAATAAGCGGAAATATGAGGACAATATATGAGGAGTGAGGAAAAAAGAGGAAAAAAGGAAAAAGAGGAGAAAGGAGGAGGAAAGAGGAAAAATGAGGAGAAAAGAGGAGAAATAAGGAAAAAAGTGGAAAAAAGAGGAAAAAATAGGAAAAAAGAGGAGTAAAGAGGAAAAAAGATGAAAAAAGAGGAGAAAAGAGGAAAAAAGTGGAAGAATGAGAAAAAAGAAGAAAAAAGTGGAGAAATGAGGAGAAAAGAGGGATAAAGTCGATAAAATAGGAGAAAGGCGGAGGAAAGAGGAAAAAGGCTGAAAAAGTGGAAAAAAGAGGAGAAAAGAGGAAAAATGACGAGGAATGAGGAAAAAAGTGGAAAAAAGTGGAGAAATGAGGAGAAAGAGGGATAAAGAGGAAAAAGGAGGAAACATAGGAGAAAGAAGGAGAAATGAGGAAAAAAGAGAAAAAAAGATGAAAAGGTGGAAAAAAGAGGAGAAAAGAGGAAAAAAGAGGAAAAATGAGGAGAAATGAGGAAAAAAGAGGAAAAAAGGAAAAAAGAGGAGACAGGAGGAGAAAAGAGGAAAAACGAGGTAAAAAGAAGAAAAAAGAGGAAGAAAGAGGAAAATAGGGAAAAAGAGTAGAAAGGAGGAAAAAAGAGGAGAAAAGACGGAATAAGAGGAAAAAAGAGGAGAAAAGAGGAAAATGTGGCGAAATTAGGAAAAAAGAAGAATAAAGAGGAGAAAGGAGGGATGAAGAGGAAAAAAGAAGAAACAAGTGGAGAAATGAGGAAAAAGGAGGAAAAAAGAGTAGAAATAAGGAACGAAGAGGAAAAAACGGGAAGGAAAGAGGAAAAAAGAGGAAAAAGAGGAAAAAAGGAAAAAAAGAGGAGAAAGGAGGAGGAAAGAGGAGAAAAGAGGATAAAAGAGGAGAAATGAGGTAAAAAGTGGAAAAAATTGGAAAAAATAGGAGAAATTAGGAAAAAAGAGGAAAAAAGTGGAGAAACAAACTGCATTCATTGAATCATTGAATAAAACTACAATCAACTACAAATTCAATATATCAAATCTTATTCCTTGTTTCAATCGAACAAAACTATCTCTTTTTTTTAGTGAACTGTATACGTCCATTAAATGAAAGAGGCTTCACTTGTCTATTCAATGAGTAGAGTTACTCTCATTCTTTCAATGGCACAAGTTTCACGCATTTTACCTTTCAATCTATACATGTTCATTACATGAACCAAACTGTCGTTATTAATTCAATGTGTAAGTTTAATTGATTCAATTTAAACAAACTGCAGTCCTTGAATCATTGAATCAAACTACAATCACTGATTCAATGAAACAAACCTTATTCTTTGTTTCAATCGAACAAACATAATTCACTTATTCAGTGAAAACTACTACACTCGTTCATTCAAGGAAACAGTTTGCTCATGATAATTCAATGAGTAGAGGTACTCTTAACGCATTGATTCAATCACACAAATTGCACACATTTACTTCATGAAGCAATCTGTATTTGTCATTTCCATGAATACAGCTACTCATTCATTCAAAGTCACAAGTTTCACGCATTGTCTCGATCAAACTACAAACTGCATGAACCAAACTGCCCCGATTAATTCAATGTGTCTATTTAATTCATTCAATTTAATGAAAAAAACTGCATTCATTGAAGCATTTGCATCAATCTACAATCATTGATTCAATGAATCAAACCGTAGTCCTTGTTTTAATCGAACAAACCTATCCCTCTTTTTTCGTTAAAAAAACTGCATACATTCATTCAGTGAAAGAAGCTTCACTCCTCTACTCAATGAGTAGAGATACTCTCATTCTTTTAATGGCACAAGTTTCACGCATTCTATCTATCAATCTACACATGTTCACTACATGAATCAATCTGTCGTTATTAATTCAATGTTTAAGTTTAATTCATTTAATTTAATGAAACAAACTGGAAAGAGGAAAAAGGTTGAAAAAGTGGAAAAAAGAGGAAAAAAGAGGTGAAAAGAGGAAAAATGACGAGGGATGAGGAAAAAAGTGGAAAAAAGTGGAGAAATGAGGAGAAAGAGGGATAAAGAGGAAAAAGGATGAAACATAGGAGAAAGAAGGAGAAATGAGGAAAAAAGAGAAAAAAAGATGAAAAAGTGGAAAAAAGAGGAGAAAAGAGGAAAAAAGAGGAAAAATGGGGAGAAATGAGGAAAAAAAGAGGAAAAAAGGAAAAAATGGAAAAAATAGGAGAAATGAGGAAAAAAGAGGAAAAAATGGAGAAACAAACTGCATTCATTGAAGCATTGAATCAAACTACAATCATTGATTCTATGAATCAAACCTTATTCCTTGTTTCAATCGAAGAAAGCTATATCTCTTTTGGGAGAAATGAGGAAAGAAGCGGAAATAAGAGGACAGAATATGAGGAGTGAGGAAAAAAAGAGGAAAAAAGGAAAAAGAGGAGATAGGAGG
Source organism: Chiloscyllium punctatum (assembly GCF_047496795.1). Lineage (NCBI taxonomy): Eukaryota > Metazoa > Chordata > Chondrichthyes > Orectolobiformes > Hemiscylliidae > Chiloscyllium > Chiloscyllium punctatum. The sequence continues at coordinate 28,474,154 of NC_092786.1, forward strand.
AGGAAAGAGGAAAAATGAGGAAAAAAGAGGAGAAATAAGGAAAAAAGTGGAAAAAAGAGGAGAAAATAGGAAAAAAGAGGAGTAAAGAGGAAAAAAGATGAAAAAAGAGGAGAAAAGAGGAAAAAGGAGGGAAAAAAGTGGAGAAAAGAGGAAAAAGGAGGGAAAAAGAGGAGAAAAGAGGAAAAAAGTGGAAGAATGAGAAAAAAGAAGAAAAAAGTGGAGAAATGAGGAGAAAAGAGGGATAAAGACGATAAAATAGGAGAAAGGAGGAGGAAAGAGGAAAAAGGTTGAAAAAGTGGAAAAAAGAGGAAAAAAGAGGTGAAAAGAGGAAAAATGACGAGGAATGAGGAAAAAAGTGGAAAAAAGTGGAGAAATGAGGAGAAAGAGGGATAAAGAGGAAAAAAAATGAAAGATAAGAGAAAGAAGGAGAAATGAGGAAAAAAGAGAAAAAAAGATGAAAAAGTGGAAAAAAGAGGAGAAAAGAGGAAAAAAGAGGAAAAATGAGGAGAAATGAGGAAAAAAGAGGAAAAAATGAAAAAAAAAGAGGAGACAGGAGGAGAAAAGAAGAAAAATGAGGTAAAAAGAAGAAAAAAGAGATAGAAAGAGGAAAATAAGGAAAAAGAGTAGAAAGGAGGAAAAAAGAGGAGAAAAGACGGAATAAGAGGAAAAAAGAGGAGAAAAGAGGAAAAAATTGGCGAAATTAGGAAAAAAGAGGAAAAAAGAGGAGAAAGGAGGGATGAAGAGGAAAAAAGAAGAAACAAGTGGAGAAATGAGGAAAAAGGAGGAAAAAAGAGTAGAAATAAGGAACGAAGAGGAAAAAAAGGGGGAGGAAAGTGGAAAAAAGAGGAAAAAGAGGAAAAAAAGGAAAAAAAGAGGAGAAAGGAGGAGGAAAGAGGAAAAATGAGGAAAAACGAGGAGGAATAAGGAAAAATGTGGTAAAAAGGAGGAGAAAATAGGAAAAAAGAGGAGTAAAGAGGAAAAAAGATGAAAAAAGAGGAGAAAAGAGGAAAAGGGAGGGAAAAAAGAGGAGAAAAGAGGAAAAAGGCGGGAAAAAAGAGGAGAAAAGAGGAAAAAAAGTGGAAGAATGAGATAAAAGAAGAAAAAAGTGGAGAACTGACGAGAAAAGAGGGATAAAGACGATAAAATAGGAGAAAGGAGGAGGAAAGAGGAAAAAGGTTGAAAAAGTGGAAAAAAGAGGAAAAAAGAGGTGAAAAGAGGAACGAAGAGGAAAAAAGAGGGAGGAAAGATGAAAAAAGAGGAAAAAAGGAAAAAGAGGAGATAGGAGGAGGAAAGAGGAAAAATGAGGAAAAAAGAGGAGAAATAAGGAAAAAAGTGGAAAAAAGAGGAGAAAATAGGAAAAAAGAGGAGTAAAGAGGAAAAAAGATGAAAAAAGAGGAGAAAAGAGGAAAAAGGAGGGAAAAAAGTGGAGAAAAGAGGAAAAAGGAGGGAAAAAGAGGAGAAAAGAGGAAAAAAGTGGAAGAATGAGAAAAAAGAAGAAAAAAGTGGAGAAATGAGGAGAAAAGAGGGATAAAGACGATAAAATAGGAGAAAGGAGGAGGAAAGAGGAAAAAGGTTGAAAAAGTGGAAAAAAGAGGAAAAAAGAGGTGAAAAGAGGAAAAATGACGAGGAATGAGGAAAAAAGTGGAAAAAAGTGGAGAAATGAGGAGAAAGAGGGATAAAGAGGAAAAAAAATGAAAGATAAGAGAAAGAAGGAGAAATGAGGAAAAAAGAGAAAAAAAGATGAAAAAGTGGAAAAAAGAGGAGAAAAGAGGAAAAAAGAGGAAAAATGAGGAGAAATGAGGAAAAAAGAGGAAAAAATGAAAAAAAAAGAGGAGACAGGAGGAGAAAAGAAGAAAAATGAGGTAAAAAGAAGAAAAAAGAGATAGAAAGAGGAAAATAAGGAAAAAGAGTAGAAAGGAGGAAAAAAGAGGAGAAAAGACGGAATAAGAGGAAAAAAGAGGAGAAAAGAGGAAAAAATTGGCGAAATTAGGAAAAAAGAGGAAAAAAGAGGAGAAAGGAGGGATGAAGAGGAAAAAAGAAGAAACAAGTGGAGAAATGAGGAAAAAGGAGGAAAAAAGAGTAGAAATAAGGAACGAAGAGGAAAAAAAGGGGGAGGAAAGTGGAAAAAAGAGGAAAAAGAGGAAAAAAAGGAAAAAAAGAGGAGAAAGGAGGAGGAAAGAGGAAAAATGAGGAAAAACGAGGAGGAATAAGGAAAAATGTGGTAAAAAGGAGGAGAAAATAGGAAAAAAGAGGAGTAAAGAGGAAAAAAGATGAAAAAAGAGGAGAAATTTAGGAAAAGGGAGGGAAAAAAGAGGAGAAAAGAGGAAAAAGGCGGGAAAAAAGAGGAGAAAAGAGGAAAAAAAGTGGAAGAATGAGATAAAAGAAGAAAAAAGTGGAGAACTGACGAGAAAAGAGGGATAAAGATGATAAAATAGGAGAAAGGAGGAGGAAAGAGGAAAAAGGTTGAAAAAGTGGAAAAAAGAGGAAAAAAGAGGTGAAAAGAGGAACGAAGAGGAAAAAAGAGGGAGGAAAGATGAAAAAAGAGGAAAAAAGGAAAAAAGAGGAGAAAGGAGGAGGAAAGAGGAAAAAAGAGGAAAAAAGTGGAGAAATGAGGTAAAAAGTGGAAAAAAGAGGAAAAAATAGGAGAAATGAGGAAAAAAGAGGAAAAAAGTGAAGAAACAAACTGCATTCAGTGAATCATTGAATCAAACTACAATCATTGATTCAATATATCAAATCTTATTCCTTGTTTCAATCGAACAAAACTATCTCTTTTTTTTAGTGAACTGTATACGTTCATTCAATGAAAGAGGCTTCACTTGTCTATTGAATGAGTAGAGCTACTCTCATTCTTTCAATGGCACAAGTTTCACGCATTTTATCTTTCAATCTATACATGTTCATTACATGAACCAAACTGTCGTTATTAATTCAATGTGTAAGTTTAATTGATTCAATTTAAACAAACTGCACTCCTTGAATCATTGAATCAAACTACAATCACTGATTCAATGAAGCAAACCTTATTCATTGTTTCAATCGAACAAACATAATTCACTTATTCAGTGAAAACTACTACACTCGTTCATTCAAGGAAACAGTTTGCTCATGATAATTCAATGAGTAGAGGTACTCTTAACGCATTGATTCAATCACACAAATTGCACACATTTACTTCATGAAGCAATCTGTATTTGTCATTTCCATGAATACAGCTACTCATTCATTCAATGTCACAAATTTCACGCATTGTCTCGATCAAACTACACACTGCATGAACCAAACTGCCCCGATTAATTCAATGTGTCTATTTAATTCATTCAATTTAATGAAAAAAACTGCATTCATTGAAGCATTTGCATCAATCTACAATCATTGATTCAATGAATCAAACCGTATTCCTTGTTTTAATCGAACAAACCTATCCCTCTTTTTTCGTTAAAAAAACTGCATACATTCATTCAGTGAAAGAAGCTTACTCTCATTCTTTTAATGGCACAAGTTTCACGCATTCTATCTATCAATCTACACATGTTCACAACACGAATCAAACTGTCATTATTAATTCAATGTTTAAGTTTAATTCATTTAATTTAATGAAACAAACTGCATTCATTGAATCATTTGCATGAAACTACAATCATTGATTCAATGAAGCAAACCTTATTCATTGTTTCAATCGAACAAACCTAACTCACTTATTTAGTGAATCCTACTACACTCGTTCATTGAAGGAAACAGTTTGCTCATGATACTTCAATGAGTAGAGGTACTTTTAACGTTTTGATTCAATCAAACAAATTGCACACATTTAGTTCTGAAGCAATCTGCATTTGTCAATTCCATGAATACAGCTACTCATTCTTTCAATCTCACAATTTCACATTGACTCAATCAAACTGCACACATTCACTCCGTGCACCAAACTGCACGTGTTAATTCAATGAGTAGAGCTTCTCCCATTCAATCAATGTGTCAAGCTAAACGCTTCTTTTCAATGAAACAAAACTGAATACTTGAATCATTGAATCAAACTTTAATGATTGATTCAGTGAATTAAACGTTATTCAATGCTTCAATGAAACAAACTGAACAAGCTGATGAATTGTATGTAACTGCACAAGTTCATACAATGCAAAAGGCTGCACTAACCAATTCAATGAGCAGAGCGATTCTCATTCAGTCAACGTGTCAAGCTTAACGCTGTCATTCAATGAAACAAACTGCATTCATTGAATCATTGAATCAAACTACAATCATTGATTCTATGAATCAAACCTTATTCCTTGTTTCAATCGAAGAAAGCTATGTCTCTTTTAGGAGAAATGAGGAAAAAAGCGGAAATAAGAGGACAAAATATGAGGAGTGAGGAAAAAAGAGGAAAAAAGGAAAAAGAGGAGAAAGGAGGAAGAAAGAGGAAAAATGAGGAAAAAAGAGGAGAAATAAGGAAAAAAGTGGAAAAAAGAGGAAAAAATTGGAAAAAAGAGGGGAAATGAGGAAAAAAGAGGAGTAAAGAGGAAAAAGATGAAAAAAGAGGAGAAAAGAGGTAAAAAGTGGAAAAAAGAGGAAAAAATAGGAGAAATGAGGAAAAAAGAGGAAAAAGTGGAGAAACAAACTGCATTCATTGAATCAGAGGAAAAAGGAGGGATAAAAGAGGAGAAAAGAGGAAAAAAGTGGAAGAATGAGAAAAAAGAAGAAAAAAGTGGAGAAATGAGGAGAAAAGAGGGATAAAGATGATAAAATAGGAGAAAGGAGGAGGAAAGAGGAAAAAGGTTGAAAAAGTGGAAAAAAGAGGAAAAAAGAGGTGAAAAGAGGAAAAATGACGAGGAATGAGGAAAAAAGTGGAAAAAAGTGGTGAAATGAGGTGAAAGAGGGATAAAGAGGAAAAAGGAGGAAACATAGGAGAAAGAAGGAGAAATGAGGAAAAAAGAGAAAAAAAGATGAAAAAGTGGAAAAAAGAGGAGAAAAGAGGAAAAAAGAGGAAAAATGAGGAGAAATGAGGAAAAAAGAGGAAAAAAGGAAAAAAGAGGAGACAGGAGGAGAAAAGACGAAAAACGAGGTAAAAAGAAGAAAAAAGAGGAAGAAAGAGGAAAATAGGGAAAAAGAGTAGAAAGGAGGAAACAAAAGGAGAAAAGAGGGAATAAGAGGAAAAAAGAGGAGAAAAGAGGAAAAAAGTGGCGAAATTAGGAAAAAAGAGGAAAAAAGAGGAGAAAGGAGGGATGAAGAGGAAAAAAGAAGAAACAAGTGGAGAAATGAGGAAAAAAGAGGAAAAAAGAGTAGAAATAAGGAATGAAGAGGAAAAAAGGGGTGGAAAGAGGAAAAAAGAGGAAAAAGAGGCAAAAAGGAAAAAAAGAGGAGAAAGGAGGAGGAAAGAGGAAAAAAGAGGAGAAATGAGGTAAAAAGTGGAAAAAAGAGGAAACAATAGGAGAAATGAGGAAAAAAGAGGAAAAAGTGGAGAAACAAACTGCATTCATTGAATCATTGAATCAAACTACAATCATTGATTCTATGAATCAAACCTTATTCCTTGTTTCAATCGAAGAAAGCTATGTCTCTTTTAGGAGAAATGAGGAAAAAAGCGGAAATAAGAGGACAAAATATGAGGAGTGAGGAAAAAAGAGGAAAAAAGGAAAAAGAGGAGAAAGGAGGAGGAAAGAGGAAAAATGAGGAAAAAAGAGGAGAAATAAGGAAAAAAGTGGAAAAAAGAGGAAAAAATTGGAAAAAAGAGGGGAAATGAGGAAAAAAGAGGAGTAAAGAGGAAAAAGATGAAAAAAGAGGAGAAAAGAGGTAAAAAGTGGAAAAAAGAGGAAAAAATAGGAGAAATGAGGAAAAAAGAGGAAAAAGTGGAGAAACAAACTGCATTCATTGAATCAGAGGAAAAAGGAGGGATAAAAGAGGAGAAAAGAGGAAAAAAGTGGAAGAATGAGAAAAAAGAAGAAAAAAGTGGAGAAATGAGGAGAAAAGAGGGATAAAGATGATAAAATAGGAGAAAGGAGGAGGAAAGAGGAAAAAGGTTGAAAAAGTGGAAAAAAGAGGAAAAAAGAGGTGAAAAGAGGAAAAATGACGAGGAATGAGGAAAAAAGTGGAAAAAAGTGGTGAAATGAGGTGAAAGAGGGATAAAGAGGAAAAAGGAGGAAACATAGGAGAAAGAAGGAGAAATGAGGAAAAAAGAGAAAAAAAGATGAAAAAGTGGAAAAAAGAGGAGAAAAGAGGAAAAAAGAGGAAAAATGAGGAGAAATGAGGAAAAAAGAGGAAAAAAGGAAAAAAGAGGAGACAGGAGGAGAAAAGACGAAAAACGAGGTAAAAAGAAGAAAAAAGAGGAAGAAAGAGGAAAATAGGGAAAAAGAGTAGAAAGGAGGAAACAAAAGGAGAAAAGAGGGAATAAGAGGAAAAAAGAGGAGAAAAGAGGAAAAAAGTGGCGAAATTAGGAAAAAAGAGGAAAAAAGAGGAGAAAGGAGGGATGAAGAGGAAAAAAGAAGAAACAAGTGGAGAAATGAGGAAAAAAGAGGAAAAAAGAGTAGAAATAAGGAATGAAGAGGAAAAAAGGGGTGGAAAGAGGAAAAAAGAGGAAAAAGAGGCAAAAAGGAAAAAAAGAGGAGAAAGGAGGAGGAAAGAGGAAAAAAGAGGAGAAATGAGGTAAAAAGTGGAAAAAAGAGGAAACAATAGGAGAAATGAGGAAAAAAGAGGAAAAAGTGGAGAAACAAACTGCATTCATTGAATCATTGAATCAAACTACAATCATTGATTCAATATATCAAATCTTATTCCTTGTTTCAATCGAACAAAACTATCTCTTTTTTTTAGTGAACTGTATACGTTCATTCAATGAAAGAGGCTTCATTTGTCTATTCAATGAGTAGAGCTACTCTCATTCTTTCAATGGCACAAGTTTCACGCATTTTATCTTTCAATCTATACATGTTCATTACATGAACCAAACTGTCGTTATAAATTCAATGTGTAAGTTTAATTGATTCAATTTAAACAAACTGCACTCCTTGAATCATTGAATCAAACTACAATCACTGATTCAATGAAGCAAACCTTATTCATTGTTTCAATCGAACAAACATAATTCACTTATTTAGTGAATCCTACTACACTCGTTCATTGAAGGAAACACTTTGCTCATGATACTTCAATGAGTAGAGGTACTTTTAACGCATTGATTCAATCAAACAAAATGCACACATTTAGTTCTGAAGCAATCTGCATTTGTCAATTCCATGAATACAGCTACTCATTCTTTCAATCTCACAATTTCACATTGTCTCAATCAAACTGCACACATTCACTCGTTGCACCAAACTGCTCGTGTTAATTCAATGAGTACAGCTTCTCCCATTCAATCAATGTGTCAAGCTAAACGCTTCTTTTCAATGAAACAAAACTGCATACTTGAATCATTGAATCAAACTTTAATGATTGATTCAGTGAATTAAACGTTATTCAATGCTTCAATGAAACAAACTGAACAAGCTGATGAATTGTATGAAACTGCACAAGTTCATACAATGCAAAAGGCTGCACTAATCAATTCAAAGAGCAGAGCGATTCTGATTCAGTCAACGTGTCAAGCTTAACGCTGTCATTCAATGAAACAAACTGCATTCATTGAAGCATTGAATCAAACTACAATCATTGATTCTATGAATCAAACCTTATTCCTTGTTTCATTCGAAGAAAGCTATATCTCTTTTAAGAGAAATGAGGAAAAAAGTGGAAATAAGAGGACAAAATATGAGGAGTGAGGAAAAAAGAGGAAGAAAGGAAAAAGAGGAGAAAGGAGGAGGAAAGCGGAAAAATGAGGAAAAAAGAGGAGAAATAAGGAAAAAAGTGGAAAAAAGAGGAGTGAAGAGGAAAAAAGATGAAAAAAGAGGAGAAAAGTGGAAAAAGGAAGGAAAAAAGAGGAGAAAAGAGGAAAAAGGAGGGAAAAAAGAGGAGAAAAGAGGAAAAGAGTGGAAGAATGAGAAAAAAGAAGAAAAAAGTGGAGAAATGAGGAGAAAAGAGAGATAAAGACGATAAAATAGGAGAAAGGAGGAGGAAATAGGAAAAAGGTTGAAAAAGTGGAAAAAAGAGGAAAAAAGAGGAGAAAGGAGGGATGAAGAGGAAAAAAGAAGAAACAAGTCGAGAAATGAGGAATAAAGAGGAAAAAAGAGTAGAAATAAGGAATGAAGAGGAAAAAAGGGGTGGAAAGAGGAAAAAAGAGGAAAAAGAGGAAAAAAGGAAAAAAGAGGAGAAAGGAGGAGGAAAGAGGAAAAAAGAGGAAAAAAGAGGAGAAATGAGGTAAAAAGTGGAAAAAAGAGGAAAAAATAGGAGAAATGAGGAAATAAGAGGAAAAAGTGGAGAAACAAACTGCATTCTTTGAATCATTGAATCAAACTACAATCATTGATTCAATATATCAAATCTTATTCCTTGTTTCAATCGAACAAAACTATCTCTTTTTTTTAGTGAACTGTATACGTTCATTCAATGAAAGAGGCTTCACTTGCCTATTGAATGAGTAGAGCTACTCTCATTCTTTCAATGGCACAAGTTTCACACATTTTATCTTTCAATCTATACATGTTCAGTACATGAACCAAACAGTCGTTATTAATTCAATGTGTAAGTTTAGTTGATTCAATTTAAACAAACTGCACTCCTTGAATCATTGAATCAAACTACAATCACTGATTCAATGAAGCAAACCTTATTCATTGTTTCAATCGAAAAAACATAATTCACTTATTCAGTGAAAACTACTACACTCGTTCATTCAAGGAAACAGTTTGCTCATGATAATTCAATGAGTAGAGGTACTCTTAACGCATTGATTCAATCACACAAATTGCACACATTTACTTCATGAAGCAATCTGTATTTGTCATTTCCATGAATACAGCTACTCATTCATTCAATGTCACAAGTTTCACGCGTTGTCTCGATCAAACTACACACTGCAGGAACCAAACTGCCCCTATTAATGCAAGGTGTCTATTTAATTCATTCAATTTAATGAAAAAAAACTGCATTCATTGAAGCATTTGCATCAATCTACAATCATTGATTCAATGAATCAAACCGTAGTTCTTGTTTTAATCGAACAAACCTATCCCTCTTTTTTCGTTAAAAAAACTGCATACATTCTTTCAGTGAAAGAAGCTTCACTCCTCTACTCAATGAGTAGAGATACTCTCATTCTTTTAATGGCACAAGTTTCACGCATTCTATCTATCAATCTACACATGTTCACTACATGAATCAAACTGTCGTTATTAATTCAATGTTTAAGTTTAATTCATTTAATTTAATGAAACAAACTGCATTCATTGAATCATTTGCATGAAACTACAATCATTGATTCAATGAAGCAAACCTTATTCATTGTTTCAATCGAACAAACCTGTGAATCCTACTACAGTAGCGAATCCTACTACACTCGTTCATTGAAGGAAACAGTTTGCTCATGATACTTCAATGAGTAGAGGTACTTTTAACGCATTGATTCAATCAAACAAATTGCTCACATTTAGTTCTAGAGCAATCTGCATTCGTCAATTCCATGAATACAGCTACTCATTCTTTCAATCTCACAATTTCACATTGTCTCAATCAAACTGCACACATTCACTCCGTGCACCAAACTGCACGTGTTAATTCAATGACAAGAGCTTCTCCCATTCAATCAATGTGTCAAGCTAAACACTTCTTTTCAATGAAACAAAACTGCATACTTGAATCATTGAATCAAACTTTAATGATTGATTCAGTGAATTAAACGTTATTCAATGCTTCAATGAAACAAACTGAACAAGCTGATGAATTGTATGAAACTGCACAAGTTCATACAATGCAAAAGGCTGCACTAATCAATTCAATGAGCAGAGCGATTCTCATTCAGTCAACGTGTCAAGCTTAACGCTGTCATTCAATGAAACAAACTGCATTCAATGAATCATTGAATCAAACTACAATCATTGATTCTATGAAACAAACCTTATTCCTTGTTTCAATCGAAGAAAGCTATCTCTTTTAGGAGAAATGAGAAAAAAAGCGGAAATGAGAGGACAAAATATGAGGAGTGAGGAAAAAGAGGAAGAAAGGAAAAAGAGGAGAAAGGAGGAGGAAAGAGGAAAAATGAGGAAAAAAGAGGAGAAATAAGGAAAAAAGTGGAAAAAAGAGGAAAAAATTGGAAAAAAGAGGAGTAAAGAGGAAAAAAGATGAAAAAAGAGGAGAAAAGAGAAAAAAGGAGGGAAAAAAGAGGAAAGAAAGTGGAAGAATGAGAAAAAAGAAGAAAAAAGTGGAGAAATGAGGAGAAAAGAGGGATAAAGACGATAAAATAGGAGAAAGGAGGAGGAAAGAGGAAAAAGGTTGAAAAAGTGGAAAAATTAGGAAAAATAGAGGTGAAAAGAGGAAAAAAGTGGCGAAATTAGGAAAAAAGAGGAAAAAAGAGGAGAAAGGAGGGATGAAGAGGAAAAAAGAAGGAACAAGTGGAGAAATGAGGAAAAAAGAGTAGAAATAAGGAATGAAAAGGAAAAAAGGGGGAGGAAAGTGGAAAAAAGAGGAAAAAGAGGAAAAAAGGAAAAAAGAGGAGAAAGGAGGAGGAAAGAGGAAAAAAGAGGAAAAAAGAGGAGAAATGAGGTAAAAAGTGGAAAAAAGAGGAAAAAATAGGAGAAATGAGGAAAAAAGAGGAAAAAGTGGAGAAACAAACTGCATTCTTTGAATCATTGAATCAAAATACAATCATTGATTCAATATATCAAATCTTATTCCTTGTTTCAATCGAACAAAACTATCTCTTTTTTTTAGTGAACTGTATACGTTCATTCAATGAAAGAGGCTTCACTTGTCTATTCAATGAGTAGAGCTACTCTCATTCTTTCAATGGCACAAGTTTCACGCATTTTATCTTTCAATCTATACATGTTCATTACATGAACCAAACTGTCGTTATAAATTCAATGTGTAAGTTTAATTGATTCAATTTAAACAAACTGCAGTCCTTGAATCATTGAATCAAACTACAATCACTGATTCAATGAAGCAAACCTTATTCATTGTTTCAATCGAACAAACATAATTCACTTATTCAGTGAATCCTGCTACACTCGTTCATTGAAGGAAACAGTTTGATCATGAAACTTCAATGAGTAGAGGTACTTTTAACGCATTGATTCAATCAAACAAATTGCACACATTTAGTTCTGAAGCAATCTGCATTCGTCAATTCCATGAATACAGCTACTCATTCTTTCAATCTCACAATTTCACATTGTCTCAATCAAACTGCACACATTCACTCCATGCACCAAACTGCACGTGTTAATTCAATCAATGTGTCAAGCTAAACGCTTCTTTTCAATGAAACAATACTGCATACTTGAATCATTGAATCAAACTTTAATGATTGATTCAGTGAATTAAACGTTATTCAATGCTTCAATGAAACAAACTGAACAAGCTGATGAATTGTATGAAACTGCACAAGTTCATACAATGCAAAAGGCTGCACTAATCAATTCAATGAGCAGAGCGATTCTCATTCAGTCAACGTGTCAAGCTTAACACTGTCATTCAATGAAACAAACTGCATTCATTGAAGCATTGAATCAAACTACAATCATTGATTCTATGAAACAAACCTTATTAGTTGTTTCAATCGAAGAAAGCTATATCTCTTTTAGAAGAAATGAGGAAAAAAGCGGAAATAAGAGGACAAAATATGAGGACTGAGGAAAAAAGAGGAAAAAAGGAAAAAGAGGAGAATGGAGGAGGAAAGAGGAAAAATGAGGAAAAAAGAGGAGAAATAAGGAAAAAAGTGGAAAAAAGAGGAGAAAATAGGAAAAAAGAGGAGAAAAGAGGAAAAAAGTGGAAGAATGAGAAAAAAGAAGAAAAAAGTGGAGAAATGAGGAGAAAAGAGGGATAAAGACGATAAAATAGGAGAAAGGAGGAGGAAAGCGGAAAAAGGTTGAAAAAGTGGAAAAAAGAGGAAAGAAGAGGAAAAAAGAGGAGAAAGGAGGGATGAAGAGGAAAAAAGAAGAAACAAGTGGAGAAATGAGGAAAAAAGAGGAAAAAAGAGTAGAAATAAGGAATGAAGAGGAAAAAAGGGGTGGAAAGAGGAAAAAAGAGGAAAAAGAGGAAAAAAGGAAAAAAGAGGAGAAAGGAGGAGGAAAGAGGAAAAAAGAGGAAAAAAGAGGAGAAATGAGGTAAAAAGTGGAAAAAAGAGGAAAAAATAGGAGAAATGAGGAAATAAGAGGAAAAAGTGGAGAAACAAACTGCATTCTTTGAATCATTGAATCAAACTACAATCATTGATTCAATATATCAAATCTTATTCCTTGTTTCAATCGAACAAAACTATCTCTTTTTTTTAGTGAACTGTATACGTTCATTCAATGAAAGAGGCTTCACTCGTCTATTCAATGAGTAGAGCTACACTCATTCTTTCAATGGCACAAGTTTCACGCATTTTATCTTTCAATCTATACATGTTCATTACATGAACCAAACTGTCGTTATTAATTCAATGTGTAAGTTTAGTTGATTCAATTTAAACAAACTGCACTCCTTGAATCATTGAATCAAACTACAATCACTGATTCAATGAAGCAAACCTTATTCATTTTTTCAATCGAAAAAACATAATTCACTTATTCAGTGAAAACTACTACACTCGTTCATTCAAGGAAACAGTTTGCTCATGATATTTCAATATCATTGCATCATTTGCATGAAACTACAATCATTGATTCAATGACGCAAACCTTCTTCCTTGTTTCAATCGAACAAACCTAACTCACTTATTTCGTGAATCCTACTACACTCGTTCATTCAAGGAAACAGTTTGCTCATGATACTTCAATGAGTAGAGGTACTTTTAACGCATTGATTCAATCACCCAAATTGCACACATTTACTTCATGAAGCAATCTGTATTTGTCATTTCCATGAATACAGCTACTCATTCATTCAATGTCACAAGTTTCACGCGTTGTCTCGATCAAACTACACACTGCATGAACCAAACTGCCCCTATTAATGCAATGTGTCTATTTAATTCATTCAATTTAATGAAAAAAACTGCATTCATTGAAGCATTTGCATCAATCTACAATCATTGATTCAATGAATCAAACCGTAGTTCTTGTTTTAATCGAACAAACCTATCCCTCTTTTCTCGTTAAAAAAACTGCATACATTCATTCAGTGAAAGAAGCTTCACTCCTCTACTCAATGAGTAGAGATACTCTCATTCTTTTAATGGCACAAGTTTCACGCATTCTATCTATCAATCTACACATGTTCACTACATGAATCAAACTGTCGTTATTAATTCAATGTTTAAGTTTAATTCATTTAATTTAATGAAACAAACTGCATTCATTGCATCATTTGCATGAAACTACAATCATTGATTCAATGACGCAAACCTTCTTCATTGTTTCAATCGAACAAACCTAACTCACTTATTTCGTGAATCCTACTACACTCGTTCATTGAAGGAAACAGTTTGCTCATGATACTTCAATGAGTAGAGGTACTTTTAACGCATTGATTCAATCAAACAAATTGCACACATTTAGTTCTGAAGCAATCTGCATTCGTCAATTCCATGAATACAGCTACTCATTCTTTCAATCTCACAATTTCACATTGTCTCAATCAAACTGCACACATTCACTCCGTGCACCAAACTGCACGTGTTAATTCAATCAATGTGTCAAGCTAAACGCTTCTTTTCAATGAAACAATACTGCATACTTGAATCATTGAATCAAACTTTAATGATTGATTCAGTGAATTAAACGTTATTCAATGCTTCAATGAAACAAACTGAACAAGCTGATGAATTGTATGAAACTGCACAAGTTCATACAATGCAAAAGGCTGCACTAATCAATTCAATGAGCAGAGCGATTCTCATTCAGTCAACGTGTCAAGCTTAACGCTGTCATTCAATGAAACAAACTGCATTCATTGAAGCATTGAATCAAACTACAATCATTGATTCTATGAAACAAACCTTATTAGTTGTTTCAATCGAAGAAAGCTATATCTCTTTTAGGAGAAATGAGGAAAAAAGCGGAAATAAGAGGACAAAATATGAGGAGTGAGGAAAAAAGAGGAAAAAAGGAAAAAGAGGAGAAAGGAGGAGGAAAGAGGAAAAATGAGGAAAAAAGAGTAGAAATAAGGAATGAAGAGGAAAAAAGGGGTGGAAAGAGGAAAAAAGAGGAAAAAGAGGAAAAAAGGAAAAAAGAGGAGAAAGAAGGAGGAAAGAGGAAAAAAAAGGAAAAAAGAGGAGAAATGAGGTAAGAAGTGGAAAAAAGAGGAAAAAATAGGAGAAATGAGGAAATAAGAGGAAAAAGTGGAGAAAAAAACGGCATTCTTTGAATCATTGAATCAAACTACAATCATTGATTCAATATATCAAATCTTATTCCTTGTTTCAATCGAACAAAACTATCTCTTTTTTTTAGTGAACTGTATACGTTCATTCAATGAAAGAGGCTTCACTCGTCTATTCAATGAGTAGAGCTACTCTCATTCTTTCAATGGCACAAGTTTCACGCATTTTATCTTTCAATCTATACATGTTCATTACATGAACCAAACTGTCGTTATTAATTCAATTTGTAAGTTTAGTTGATTCAATTTAAACAAACTGCACTCCTTGAATCATTGAATCAAACTACAATCACTGATTCAATGAAGCAAACCTTATTCATTGTTTCAATCGAACAAACATAATTCACTTATTCAGTGAAAACTACTACACTCGTTCATTCAAGGAAACAGTTTGCTCATGATAATTCAATGAGTAGAGGTACTCTTAACGCATTGATTCAATCACCCAAATTGCACACATTTACTTCATGAAGCAATCTGTATTTGTCATTTCCATGAATACAGCTACTCATTCATTCAATGTCACAAGTTTCACGCGTTGTCTCGATCAAACTACACACTGCATGAACCAAACTGCCCCTATTAATGCAATGTGTCTATTTAATTCATTCAATTTAATGAAAAAAACTGCATTCATTGAAGCATTTGCATCAATCTACAATCATTGATTCAATGAATCAAACCGTAGTTCTTGTTTTAATCGAACAAACCTATCCCTCATTTTTCGTTAAAAAAACTGCATACATTCATTCAGTGAAAGAAGCTTCACTCCTCTACTCAATGAGTAGAGATACTCTCATTCTTTTAATGGCACAAGTTTCATGCATTCTATCTATCAATCTACACATGTTCACTACATGAATCAAACTGTCGTTATTAATTCAATGTTTAAGTTTAATTCATTTAATTTAATGAAACAAACTGCATTCATTGCATCATTTGCATGAAACTACAATCATTGATTCAATGAAGCAAACCTTATTCATTGTTTCAATCGAACAAACCTAACTCACTTATTTCGTGAATCCTACTACACTCGTTCATTGAAGGAAACAGTTTGCTCATGATACTTCAATGAGTAGAGGTACTTTTAACGCATTGATTCAATCAAACAAATTGCACACATTTAGTTCTGAAGCAATCTGCATTTGTCAATTCCATGAATACAGCTACTCATTCTTTCAATCTCACAATTTCACATTGTCTCAATCAAACTGCACACATTCACTCCGTGCACCGAACTGCACGTGTTAATTCAATCAATGTGTCAAGCTAAACAATACTGCATACTTGAATCATTGAATCAAACTTTAATGATTGATTCAGTGAATTACACGTTATTCAATGCTTCAATGAAACAAACTGAACAAGCTGATGAATTGTATGAAACTGCACAAGTTCATACAATGCAAAAGGCTGCACTAATCAATTCAATGAGCAGAGCGATTCTCATTCAGTCAACGTGTCAAGCTTAACGCTGTCATTCAATGAAACAAACTGCATTCATTGAAGCATTGAATCAAACTACAATCATTGATTCTATGAAACAAACCTTATTACTTGTTTCAATCGAAGAACCGTATATCTCTTTTAGGAGAAATGAGGAAAAAAGCGGAAATAAGAGGACAAAATATGAGGAGTGAGGAAAAAAGAGGAAAAAAGGAAAAAGAGGAGAAAGGAGGAGGAAAGCGGAAAAATGAGGAAAAAGAGGAGAAATAAGGAAAAAAGTGGAAAAAAGAGGAGAAAATAGGAAAAAAGAGGAGTAATTAGGAAAAAAGATGAAAAAAGAGGAGAAAAGAGGAAAAAGGAGGGAAAAAAGAGGAGAAAAGCGGAAAAAGGAGGGAAAAAAGAGGAGAAAAGAGGAAAAAAGTGGAAGAATGAGAAAAAAGAAGAAAAACGTGGAGAAATGAGGAGAAAAGAGGGATAAACACGATAAAATAGGAGAAAGGAGGAGGAAAGAGGAAAAAGGTTGTAAAAGTGGAAAAAAGAGGAAAGAAGAGGAAAAAAGAGGAGAAAGGAGGGATGAAGAGGAAAAAAGAAGAAACAAGTGGAGAAATGAGGAAAAAAAACGAAAAAAGAGTAGAAATAAGGAATGAAGAGGAAAAAAGGGGTGGAAAGCGGAAAAAAGAGGAAAAAGAGGAAAAAAGGAAAAAAGAGGAGAAAGGAGGAGGAAAGAGGAAAAAAGAGGAAAAAAGAGGAGAAATGAGGTAAAAAGTGGAAAAAAGAGGAAAAAATAGGAGAAATGAGGAAATAAGAGGAAAAAGTGGAGAAACAAACTGCATTTTTTGAATCATTGAATCAAACTACAATCATTGATTCAATATATCAAATCTTATTCCTTGTTTCAAACGAACAAAACTATCTCTTTTTTTTAGTGAACTGTATACGTTCATTCAATGAAAGAGGCTTCACTTGTCTATTCAATGAGTAGAGCTACTCTCATTCTTTCAATGGCACAAGTTTCACGCATTTTATCTTTCAATCTATACATGTTCATTACATGAACCAAACTGTCGTTATTAATTCAATGTGTAAGTTTAGTTGATTCAATTTAAACAAACTGCACTCCTTGAATCATTGAATCAAACTACAATCACTGATTCAATGAAGCAAACCTTATTCATTGTTTCAATCGAACAAACATAATTCACTTATTCAGTGAAAACTACTACACTCGTTCATTCAAGGAAACAGTTTGCTCATGATAATTCAATGAGTAGAGGTACTCTTAACGCATTGATTCAATCACACAAATTGCACACATTTACTTCATGAAGCAATCTGTATTTGTCATTTCCATGAATACAGCTACTCATTCATTCAATGTCACAAGTTTCACGCGTTGTCTCGATCAAACTACACACTGCATGAACCAAACTGCCCCTATTAATGCAATGTGTCTATTTAATTCATTCAATTTAATGAAAAAAACTGCATTCATTGAAGCATTTGCATCAATCTACAATCATTGATTCAATGAATCAAACCGTAGTTCTTGTTTTAATCGAACAAACCTATCCCTCATTTTTTGTTAAAAAAACTGCATACATTCATTCAGTGAAAGAAGCTTCACTCCTCTACTCAATGAGTAGAGATACTCTCATTCTTTTAATGGCACAAGTTTCACGCATTCTATCTATCAATCTACACATGTTCACTGCATGAATCAAACTGTCGTTATTAATTCAATGTTTAAGTTTAATTCATTTAATTTAATGAAACAAACTGCATTCATTGCATCATTTGCATGAAACTACAATCATTGATTCAATGAAGCAAACCTTATTCATTGTTTCAATCGAACAAACCTAACTCACTTATTTAGTGAATCCTACTACACTCGTTCATTGAAGGAAACAGTTTGCTCATGATACTTCAATGAGTAGAGGTACTTTTAACGCATTGATTCAATCAAACAAATTGCACACATTTAGTTCTGAAGCAATCTGCATTCGTCAATTCCATGAATACAGCTACTCATTCTTTCAATCTCACAATTTCACATTGTCTCAATCAAACTGCACACATTCACTCCGTGCACCAAACTGCACGTGTTAATTCAATCAATGTGTCAAGCTAAACAATACTGCATACTTGAATCATTGAATCAAACTTTAATGATTGATTCAGTGAATTAAACGTTATTCAATGCTTCAATGAAACAAACTGATGAATTGTATGAAACTGCACAAGTTCATACAATGCAAAAGGCTGCACTAATCAATTCAATGAGCAGAGCGATTCTCATTCAGCCAACGTGTCAAGATTAACGCTGTCATTCAATGAAACAAACTGCATTCATTGAAGCATTGAATCAAACTACAATCATTGATTCTATGAAACAAACCTTATTACTTGTTTCAATCGAAGAAAGCTATATCTCTTTTAGGAGAAATGAGGAAAAAAGCGGAAATAAGAGGACAAAATATGAGGAGTGAGGAAAAAAGAGGAAAAAAGGAAAAAGAGGAGAAAGGAGGAGGAAAGAGGAAAAAAGAGGAAAAAAGAGGAGAAATGAGGTAAAAAGTGGAAAAAAGAGGAAAAAATAGGAGAAATAAGGAAAAAAGTGGAAAAAAGAGGAAAAAATAGGAAAAAAGAGGAGTAAAGAGGAAAAAGGAGGGAAAAAACAGGAAAAAAAGTGGAAGAATGAGAAAAAAGAAGAAAAAAGTGGAGAAATGAGGAGAAAAGAGGGATAAAGACGATAAAATAGGAGAAAGGAGGAGGAAAGAGGGAAAAGGTTGAAAAAGTGGAAAAATTAGGAAAAAAAGAGGTGAAAAGAGGAAAAAACTGGCGAAATTAGGAAAAAAGAGGAAAAAAGAGGAGAAAGGAGTGATGAAGAGGAAAAAAGAAGGAACAAGTGGAGAAATGAGGAAAAAAGAGGAAAAAAGAGTAGAAATATGGAATGAAAAGGAAAAAAGGGGGAGGAAAGAGGAAAAAAGAGGAAAAAGAGGAAAAAAGGAAAAAAGAGGAGAAAGGAGGAGGAAAGAGGAAAAAAGAGGAAAAAAGAGGAGAAATGAGGTAAAAAGTGGAAAAAAGAGGAAAAAATAGGAGAAATGAGGAAAAAAGAGGAAAAAGTGGAGAAACAAACTGCATTCATTGAATCATTGAATCAAACTACAATCATTGATTCTATGAAACAAACCTTATTCCTTGTTTCAATCGAAGAAAGCTATATCTCTTTTAGGAGAAATGAGGAAAAAAGCGGAAATAAGAGGACAAAATATGAGGAGTGAGAAAAAAAGAGGACAAAGGAAAAAGAGGAGAAAGGAGGAGGAAAGAGGAAAAATGAGGAAAAAAGAGGAGAAATAAGGAAAAAAGTGGAAAAAAGAGGAGAATATAGGAAAAAAGAGGAGTAAAGAGGAAAAAAGATGTAAAAAGAGGAGAAAAGAGGAAAAAGGAGGGAAAAAAGAGGAGAAAAGAGGAAAAAGGAGGGAAAAAAGAGGAGAAAAGAGGAAAAAAGTGGAAGAATGAGAAAAAAGAAGAAAAAAGTGGAGAAATGAGGAGAAAGGAGGGATAAAGACGATAAAATAGGAGAAAGGAGGAGGAAAGAGGAAAAAGGTTGAAAAAGTGGAAAAAAGAGGATAGAAGAGGAAAAAAGAGGAGAAAGGAGGGATGAAGAGGAAAAAAAAGAAGAAACAAGTGGAGAAATGAGGAAAAAAGAGGAAAAAAGAGTAGAAATAAGGAATGAAGAGGAAAAAAGGGGTGGAAAGAGGAAAAAAGAGGAAAAAGAGGAAAAAAGGAAAAAAGAGGAGAAAGGAGGAGGAAAGAGGAAAAAAGAGGAAAAAAGAGTAGAATTTAGGTAAAAAGTGGAAAAAAGAGGAAAAAATAGGAGAAATGAGGAAATAAGAGGAAAAAGTGGAGAAACAAACTGCATTCTTTGAATCATTGAATCAAACTACAATCATTGATTCAATATATCAAATCTTATTCCTTGTTTCAATCGAACAAAACTATCTCTTTTTTTCAGTGAACTGTATACGTTCATTCAATGAAAGAGGCTTCACTTGTCTATTCAATGAGTAGAGCTACTCTCATTCTTTCAATGGCACAAGTTTCACGCATTTTATCTTTCAATCTATACATGTTCATTACGTGAACCAAACTGTCGTTATTAATTCAATGTGTAAGTTTAATTGATTCAATTTTAACAAACTGCACTCCTTGAATCATTGAATCAAACTACAATCACTGATTCAATGAAGCAAACCTTATTCATTGTTTCAATCGAACAAACATAATTCACTTATTCAGAGAACTCTACTACACTCGTTCATTCAAGGAAACAGTTCATTCATTCAAGGCATCAATCTACAATCATTGATTCAATGAATCAAACCGTAGTCCTTGTTTTAATCGAACAAACCTATCCCTCTTTTTTCGTTCAAAAAACTACATACAGTCATTCAGTGAAAGAAGCTTCACTCCTCTACTCAATGAGTAGAGATGCTCTCATTCTTTAATGGCACAAGATTCACGCATTCTATCTGTCAATCTACACATGTTCACTACATGAATCAAACTGTCGTTATTAATTCAATGTTTAAGTTTAATTCATTTAATTTAATGAAACAAACTGCATTCATTGAATCATTTGCATGTAACTACAATCATTGATTCAATGAAGCAAACCTTATTCATTGTTTCAATCGAACAAACCTAACTCACTTATTTAGTGAATCCTACTAGACTCGTTCATTGAAGGAAACAGTTTGCTCATGATACTTCAATGAGTAGAGGTACTTTTAATGCATTGATTCAATCAAACAAATTGCACACATTTAGTTCTGAAGCAATCTGCATTCGTCAATTCCATGAATACAGCTACTCATTCTTTCAATCTCACAATTTCACATTGTCTCAATCAAACTGCACACATTCACTCCGTGCACCAAACTGCACATGTTAATTCAATGAGTAGAGCTTCTCCCATTCAATCAATGTGTCAAGCTAAACGCTTCTTTTCAATGAAACAAAACTGCATACTTGAATCATTGAATCAAACTTTAATGATTGATTCAGTGAATTAAACGTTATTCAATGCTTCAATGAAACAAACTGAACAAGCTGATGAATTGTATGAAACTGCACAAGTTCATACAATGCAAAAGGCTGCACTAATCAATTCAATGAGCAGAGCGATTCTCATTCAGTCAACGTGTCAAGCTTAACGCTGTCATTCAATGAAACAAACTGCATTCATTGAATCATTGAATCAAACTACAATCATTGATTCTATGAAACAAACCTTATTCCTTGTTTCAATCGAAGAAAGCTATCTCTTTTAGGAGATATGAGAAAAAAAGCGGAAATAAGAGGACAAAATATGAGGAGTGAGGAAAAAGAGGAAGAAAGGAAAAAGAGGAGAAAGGAGGAGGAAAGAAGAAAAATGAGGAAAAAAGAGGAGAAATAAGGAAGAAAGTGGAAAAGAGAGGAAAAAATTGGAAAAAAGAGGAGTAAAGAGGAAAAAAGATGAAAAAGAGGAGAAAAGAGGAAAAAGGAGGGAAAAAAGAGGAAAAAAAGTGGAAGAATGAGAAAAAAGAAGAAAAAAGTGGAGAAATGAGGAGAAAAGAGGGATAAAGACGATAAAATAGGAGAAAG
This sequence comes from Chiloscyllium punctatum, assembly GCF_047496795.1. Lineage (NCBI taxonomy): Eukaryota > Metazoa > Chordata > Chondrichthyes > Orectolobiformes > Hemiscylliidae > Chiloscyllium > Chiloscyllium punctatum. The sequence goes on from NC_092786.1 coordinate 28,495,640, forward strand.
GAGGAGGAAAGAGGAAAAAGGTTGAAAACGTGGAAAAATTAGGAAAAAAAGAGGTGAAAAGAGTAAAAAAGTGGCGAAATTAGGAAAAAAGAGGAAAAAAGTGTGGAAAGGAGGGATGAAGAGGAAAAAAGAAGGAACAAGCGGAGAAATGAGGAAAAAAGAGGAAAAAAGAGTAGAAATAAGGAATGAAAAGGAAAAAAGGGGGAGGAAAGAGGAAAAAAGAGGAAAAAGAGGAAAAAAGGAAAAAAAGAGGTGAACGGAGGAGGAAAGAGGAAAAAAGAGGAAAAAAGAGGAGAAATGAGGTAAAAAGTGGAAAAAAGAGGAAAATATAGGAGAAATGAGGGAAAAAGTGGAGAAACAAACTGCATTCATTGAATCATTGAATCAAACTACAATCATTGATTCAATATATCAAATCTTATTCCTTGTTTCAATCGAACAAAACTATCTCTTTTTTTTAGTGAACTGTATACGTTCATTCAATGAAAGATGCTTCACTTGTCTATTCAATGAGTAGAGCTACTCTCATTCTTTCAATGGCACAAGCATTTTATCTTTCAATCTATACATGTTCATTACATGAACCAAACTGTCGTTATTAATTCAATGTGTAAGTTTAATTGATTCAATTTAAACAAACTGCAGTCCTTGAATCATTGAATCAAACTACACTCACTGATTCAATGAAGCAAACCTTATTCATTGTTTCAATCGAACAAACATAATTCACTTATTCAGTGAATCCTACTACACTCGTTCATTGAAGGAAACAGTTTGCTCATGAAACTTCAATGAGTAGAGGTACTTTTAACGCATTAATTCAATCAAACAAATTGCACACATTTAGTTCTGAAGCAATCTGCATTTGTCAATTCCATGAATACAGCTACTCATTCTTTCAATCTCACAATTTCACATTGTCTCAATCAAACTGCACACATTCACTCCGTGCACCAAACTGCACGTGTTAATTCAATGAGTAGAGCTTCTCCCATTCAATCAATGTGTCAAGCTAAACGCTTCTTTTCAATGAAACAAAACTGCATACTTGAATCATTGAATCAAACTTTAATGATTGATTCAGTGAATTAAACGTTATTCAATGCTTCAATGAAACAAACTGAACAAGCTGATGAATTGTATGAAACTGCACAAGTTCATACAATGCAAAAGGCTGCACTAATCAATTCAATGAGCAGAGCGATTCTCATTCAGTCAACGTGTCAAGCTTAACGCTGTCATTCAATGACACAAACTGCATTCATTGAAGCATTGAATCAAACTACAATCATTGATTCTGTGAAACAAACCTTATTCCTTGTTTCAATCGAAGAAAGCTATATCTCTTTTAGGAGAAACGAGGAAAAAAGAGGAAAATAAGAGGACAAAATATGAGGAGTGAGGAAAAAAGAGGACAAAGGAAAAAGAGGAGAAAGGAGGAGGAAAGAGGAAAAATGAGGAAAAAAGAGGAGAAATAAGGAAAAAAGTGGCAAAAAGAGGAGAATATAGGAAAAAAGAGGAGTAAAGAGGAAAAAAGATGTAAAAAGAGGAGAAAAGAGGAAAAAGGAGGGAAAAAAGAGGAGAAAAGAGGAAAAAAGTGGAAGAATGAGAAAAAAGAAGAAAAAAGTGGAGAAATGAGGAGAAAAGAGGGATAAAGACGATAAAATAGGAGAAAGGAGGAGGAAAGAGGAAAAAGGTTGAAAAAGTGGAAAAAAGAGGAAAGAAGAGGAAAAAAGAGGAGAAAGGAGGGATGAAGAGGAAAAAAGAAGAAACAAGTGGAGAAATGAGGAAAAAAGAGGAAAAAAGAGTTGAAATAAGGAATGAAGAGGAAAAAAGGGGTGGAAAGAGGAAAAAAGAGGAAAAAGAGGAAAAAAGGAAAAAAGAGGAGAAAGGAGCAGGAAAGAGGAAAAAAGAGGAAAAAAGAGTAGAAATTAGGTAAAAAGTGGAAAAAAGAGGAAAAAATAGGAGAAATGAGGAAATAAGAGGAAAAAGTGGAGAAACAAACTGCATTCTTTGAATCATTGAATCAAACTACAATCATTGATTCAATATATCAAATCTTATTCCTTGTTTCAATCGAACAAAACTATCTCTTTTTTTTAGTGAACTGTATACGTTCATTCAATAAAAGAGGCTTCACTTGTCTATTCAATGAGTAGAGCTACTCTCATTCTTTCAATGGCACAAGTTTCACGCATTTTATCTTTCAATCTATACATGTTCATTACGTGAACCAAACTGTCGTTATTAATTCAATGTGTAAGTTTAATTGATTCAATTTTAACAAAGTGCACTCCTTGAATCATTGAATCAAACTACAATCACTGTTTCAATGAAGCAAACCTTATTCATTGTTTCAATCGAACAAACATAATTCACTTATTCAGAGAACTCTGCTACACTCGTTCATTCAAGGAAACAGTTCATTCATTCAAGGCATCAATCTACAATCATTGATTCAATGAATCAAACCGTAGTCCTTGTTTTAATCGAACAAACCTATCCCTCTTTTTTCGTTAAAAAAACTGCATACATTCATTCAGTGAAAGAAGCTTCACTCCTCTACTCAATGAGTAGAGATGCTCTCATTCTTTAATGGCACAAGATTCACGCATTCCATCTATCAATCTACACATGTTCACTACATGAATCAAACTGTCGTTATTAATTCAATGTTTAAGTTTAATTCATTTAATTTAATGAAACAAACCGCATTCATTGAATCATTTGCATGTAACTACAATCATTGATTCAATGAAGCAAACCTTATTCATTGTTTCAATCGAACAAACCTCACTCACTTATTTAGTGAATCCTACTAGACTCGTTCATTGAAGGAAACAGTTTGCTCATGATACTTCAATGAGTAGAGGTACTTTTAACGCATTGATTCAATCAAACTAATTGCACACATTTCGTTCTGAAGCAATCTGCATTCGTCAATTCCATGAATACAGCTACTCATTCTTTCAATCTCACAATTTCACATTGTCTCAATCAAACTGCACACATTCACTTCGTGCACCAAACTGCACATGTTAATTCAATGAGTAGAGCTTCTCCCATTCAATCAATGTGTCAAGCTAAACGCTTCTTTTCATTGAAACAAAACTGCATACTTGAGTCATTGAATCAAACTTTAATGATTGATTCAGTGAATTAAACGTTATTCAATGCTTCAATGAAACAAACTGAACAAGCTGATGAATTGTATGAAACTGCACAAGTTCATACAATGCAAAAGGCTGCACTAATCAATTCAATGAGCGGAGCGATTCTCATTCAGTCAACGTGTCAAGCTTAACGCTGTCATTCAATGAAACAAACTGCATTCATTGAATCATTGAATCAAACTACAATCATTGATTCTATGAAACAAACCTTATTCCTTGTTTCAATCGAAGAAAGCTATCTCTTTTAGGAGATATGAGAAAAAAAGCGGAAATAAGAGGACAAAATATGAGGAGTGAGGAAAAAGAGGAAGAAAGGAAAAAGAGGAGAAAGGAGGAGGAAAGAGGAAAAATGAGGAAAAAAGAGGAGAAATAACGAAAAAAGAGGAAAAAAGAGGAAAAAATAGGAAAAAAGAGGAGTAAAGAGGAAAAAAGATGAAAAAAGAGGAGAAAAGAGGAAAAAGGAGGGAAAAAAGAGGAAAAAAAGTGGAAGAATGAGAAAAAAGAAGAAAAAAGTGGAGAAATGAGGAGAAAAGAGGGATAAAGACGATAAAATAGGAGAAAGGAGGAGGAAAGAGGAAAAAGGTTGAAAAAGTGGAAAAAAGAGGAAAAAAGAGGTGAAAAGAGGAAAAATGACGAGGAATGAGGAAAAATGTGGAAAAAAGTGGAGAAATGAGTAGAAAGAGGGAGAAAGAGGAAAAAGGAGGAAACATAGGAGAAAGAAGGAGAAATGAGGAAAAAAGAGAAAAAAGATGAAAAAGTGGAAAAAAGAGGAGAAAAGAGGAAAAAAGAGGAAAAAAGGAAAAAAGAGGAGACAGGAGGAGAAAAGAGGGATGAAGAGGAAAAAAGAAGAAACAAGTGGAGAAATGAGGAAAAAAGAGTGGAAATAAGGAACGAAGAGGAAAAAAGGGGGAGGAAAGAGGAAAAAAGAGGAAAAAGAGGAAAAAAGGAAAAAAGATGAGAAAGGAGGACGAAAGAGGAAAAAAGAGGAAAAAAGAAGAGAAATGAGGTAAAAAGAGGAAAAAAGAGGACAAAAGTGGAAGAATGAGAAAAAAGAAGAAAAAAGTGGAGTAATGAGGAGAAAAATGGGATAAAGACGATAAAATAGGAGAAAGGAGGAGGAAAGAGGAAAAAGGTTGAAAAAGTGGAAAAAAGAGGAAAAAAGAGGTGAAAAGAGGAAAAATGACGAGGAATGAGGAAAAATGTGGAAAAAAGTGGAGAAATTAGGAGAAAGAGGGAGAAAGAGGAAAAAGGAGGAAACATAGGAGAAAGAAGGAGAAATGAGGAAAAAAGAGAAAAAAAGATGAAAAAGTGGAAAAAAGAGGAGAAAAGAGGAAAAAAGAGGAAAAATGAGGAGAAATGAGGAAAAAAGAGGAAAAAAGGAAAAAAGAGGAGACAGGAGGAGAAAAGAGGAAAAACGAGATAAAAAGAAGAAAAAAGAGGAAGAAAGAGGAAAATAGGGAAAAAGAGTAGAAAGGAGGAAAGAAGAGGAGAAAAGACGGAATAAGAGGAAAAAAGAGGAGAAAAGAGGAAAAAAGTGGCGAAATTAGGAAAAAACTGGAAAAAAGAGGAGAAAGGAGGGATGAAGAGGAAAAAAGAAGAAACAAGTGGAGAAATGAGGAAAAAAGAGTATAAATAATGAACGAAGAGGACAAAAGGGGGAGGAAAGAGGAAAAAAGAGGAAAAAGAGGAAAAAAGGATAAAAGAGGAGAAAGGAGGAGGAAAGAGTAAAAAAGAGGAAAAAAAGAGGAGAAATGAGGTAAAAAGTGGAAATAAGAGGAAAAAATAGGAGAAATGAGGCAAAAAGAGGAAAAAAGTGGAGAAACAAACTGCATTCATTGAATCATTGAATCAAACTACAATCATTGATTCAATATATCAAATCTTATTCCTTGTTTCAATCGAACAAAACTATCTCTTTTTTTTAGTGAACTGTATACGTTCATTCAATGAAAGAGGCTTCACTTGTCTATTCAATGAGTAGAGCTACTCTCATTCTTTCAATGGCACAAGTTTCATGCATTTTATCTTTCAATCTATACATGTTCATTACATGAACCAAACTGTCGTTATTAATTCAATGTGTAAGTTTAATTGATTCAATTTAAACAAACTGCACTCCTTGAATCATTGAATCAAACTACAATCACTGATTCAATGAAGCAAACCTTATTTATTGTTTCAATCGAACACACATAATTCACTTATTCAGTGAAAACTACTACACTCGTTCATTCAAGGAAACAGTTTGCTCATGAAACTTCAATGAGTAGAGCTACTCTTAACGCATTGATTCAATCACACAAATTGCACACATTTACTTCATGAAGCAATCTGTATTTGTCATTTCCATGAATACAGCTACTCATTCATTCAATGTCACAAGTTTCACGCATTGTCTCGATCAAACTACACACTGCATGAACCAAACTGCCCCATTAATTCAATGTGTCTATTTAATTCATTCAATTTAATGAAAAAAACTGCATTCATTGAAGCATTTGCATCAATCTACAATCATTGATTCAATGAATCAAACCGTAGTCCTTGTTTTAATCGAACAAACCTATCCCTCTTTTTTCGTTAAAAAAACTGCATACATTCATTCAGTGAAAGAAGCTTCACTCCTCTACTCAATGAGTAGAGATACTCTCATTCTTTTAATTGCACAAGTTTCACGCATTCTATCTATCAATCTACACATGTTCACTACATGAATCAAACTGTCGTTATTAAATCAATGTTTAAGTTTAATTCATTTAATTTAATGAAACAAACTGCATTCATTGAATCATTTGCATGAAACTACAATCATTGATTCAACGAAGCAAACCTTATTCATTGTTTCAATCGAACAAACATAATTCACTTATTCAGTGAAAACTACTACACTCGTTCATTGAAGGAAACAGTTTGCTCATGATACTTCAATGAGTAGAGGTACTTTTAACGCATTGATTCAATCAAACAAATTGCACACATTTAGTTCTGAAGCAATCTGCATTCGTCAATTCCATGAATACAGCTACTCATTCTTTCAATCTCACAATTTCACATTGTCTCAATCAAACTGCACACATTCACTCCGTGCACCAAACTGCACGTGTTAATTCAATGAGTAGAGCTTCTCCCATTCAATCAATGTGTCAAGCTAAACGCTTCTTTTCAATGAAACAAAACTGCATACTTGAATCATTGAATCAAACTTTAATGATTGATTCAGTGAATTAAACGTTATTCAATGCTTCAATGAAACAAACTGAACAAGCTGATGAATTGTATGAAACTGCACAAGTTCATACAATGCAAAAGGCTGCACTAATCAATTCAATGAGCAGAGCGATTCTCATTCAGTCAACGTGTCAAGCTTAACGCTGTCATTCAATGAAACAAACTGCATTCATTGAATCATTGAATCAAACTACAATCATTGATTCTATGAAACAAACCTTATTCCTTGTTTCAATCGAAGAAAGCTATATCTCTTTTAGGAGAAATGAGGAAAAAAGCGGAAATAAGAGGACAAAATGTGAGGAGTGAGGAAAAAAGAGGAAGAAAGGAAAAAGAGGAGAAAGGAGGAGGAAAGAGGAAAAATGAGGAAAAAAGAGGAGAAATAAGGATAAATGTGGAAAAAAGAGGAAAAAATAGGAAAAAAGAGGAGTAAAGAGGAAAAAAGATGAAAAAAGAGGAGAAAAGAGGAAAAAGGAGGGAAAAAAGAGGAAAAAAGTGGAAGAATGAGAAAAAAGAAGAAAAAAGTGGAGAAATGAGGAGAAAAGAGGGATAAAGACGATAAAATAGGAGAAAGGAGGAGGAAAGAGGAAAAAGGTTGAAAAAGTGGAAAAAAGAGGAAAAAAGAGGTGAAAAGAGGAAAAATGACGAGGAATGAGGAAAAACGTGGACAAAAGGAAAAAAGAGGAGACAGGAGGAGAAAAGAGGAAAAACGAGGTAAAAAGAAGAAAAAAGAGGAAGAAAGAGGAAAATAGGGAAAAAGAATAGAAAGGAGGAAAAAAGAGGAGAAAAGACGGAATAAGAGGAAAAAAGAGGAGAAAAGAGGAAAAAAGTGGCGAAAAGAGGAAAAAAGAGGAGAAAGGAGGGATGAAGAGGAAAAAAGAAGAAACAAGTGGAGAAATGAGGAAAAAAGAGTAGAAATATGGAACGAAGAGGAAAAAAGGGGGAGGAAAGAGGAAAAAAGAGGAAAAAGAGGAAAAAAGGAAAAAAGAGGAAGAAAGGAGGAGGAAAGAGGAAAAAAGAGGAAAAAATAGGAGAAATGAGGAAAAAAGAGGAAAAAAGTGGAGAAACAAACTGCATTCATTGAATCATTGAATCAAACTACAATCATTGATTCAATATATCAAATCTTATTCCTTGTTTCAATCGAACAAAACTATCTCTTTTTTTTAGTGAACTGTACACGTTCATTCAATGAAAGAGGCTTCACTTGTCTATTCAATGAGTAGAGCTACTCTCATTCTTTCAATGGCACAAGTTTCACGCATTTTATCTTTCAATCTATACATGTTCATTACATGAACCAAACTGTCGTTATTAATTCAATGCGTAAGTTTAATTGATTCAATTTAAACAAACTGCACTCCTTGAATCATTGAATCAAACTACAATCACTGATTCAATGAAGCAAACCTTATTCTTTGTTTCAATCGAACAAACATAATTCACTTATTCAGTGAAAACTACGACACTCGTTCATTCAAGGAAACAGTTTGCTCATGATAATTCAATGAGTAGAGGTACTCTTAACGCATTGATTCAATCACACAAATTGCACACATTTACTTCATGAAGCAATCTGTATTTGTCATTTCCATGAATACAGCTACTCATTCATTTAATGTCACAAGTTTCACGCATTGTCTCGATCAAACTACACACTGCATGAACCAAACTGCCCCATTAATTCAATGTGTCTATTTAATTCATTCAATTTAATGAAAAAAACTGCATTCATTGAAGCATTTGCATCAATCTACAATCATTGATTCAATGAATCAAACCGTAGTCCTTGTTTTAATCGAACAAACCTATCCCTCTTTTTTCGTTAAAAAAACTGCATACATTCATTCAGTGAAAGAAGCTTCACTCCTCTACTCAATGAGTAGAGATACTCTCATTCTTTTAATGGCACAAGTTTCACGCATTCTATCTATCAATCTACACATGTTCACTACATGAATCAAACTGTCGTTATTAATTCAATGTTTAAGTTTAATTCATTTAATTTAATGAAACAAACTGCATTCATTGAATCATTTGCATGTAACTACAATCATTGATTCAATGAAAAAAAACCTTATTCATTGTTTCAATCGAACAAACCTAACTCACTTATTTAGTGAATCCTACTACACTCGTTCATTGAAGGAAACAGTTTGCTCATGATACTTCAATGAGTAGAGGTACTTTTAACGCATTGATTCAATCAAACTAATTGCACACATTTCGTTCTGAAGCAATCTGCATTCGTCAATTCCATGAATACAGCTACTCATTCTTTCAATCTCACAATTTCACATTGTCTCAATCAAACTGCACACATTCACTCCGTGCACCAAACTGCACGTGTTAATTCAATGAGTAGAGCTTCTCCCATTCAATCAATGTGTCAAGCTAAACGTTTCTTTTCAATGAAACAAAACTGCATACTTGAATCATTGAATCAAACTTTAATGATTGATTCAGTGAATTAAACGTTATTCAATGCTTCAATGAAACAAACTGAACAAGCTGATGAATTGTATGAAACTGCACAAGTTCATACAATGCAAAACGCTGCACTAATCAATTCAATGAGCAGAGCGATTCTCATTCAGTCAACGTGTCAAGCTTAACGCTGTCATTCAATGAAACAAACTGCATTCATTGAATCATTGAATCAAACTACAATCATTGATTCTATGAAACAAGCCTTATTCCTTGTTTCAATCGAAGAAAGCTGTATCTCTTTTAGGAGAAATGAGGAAAAAAGCGGAAATAAGAGGACAAAATGTGAGGAGTGAGGAAAAAAGAGGAAGAAAGGAAAAAGAGGAGAAAGGAGGAGGAAAGAGGAAAAATGAGGAAAAAAGAGGAGAAATAAGGAAAAAAGTGGAAAAAAGAGGAAAAAATAGGAAAAAAGAGGAGTAAAGAGGAAAAAAGATGAAAAAAGAGGAGAAAAGAGGAAAAAGGAAGGAAAAAAGAGGAAAAAAGTGGAAGAATGAGAGAAAAGAAGAAAAAAGTGGAGAAATGAGGAGAAAAGAGGGATAAAGACGATAAAATAGGAGAAAGGAGGAGGAAAGAGGAAAAAGGTTGAAAAAGTGGAAAAAAGAGGAAAAAAGAGGTGAAAAGAGGAAAAATGGCGAGGAATGAGGAAAAACGTGGACAAAAGGAAAAAAGAGGAGACAGGAGGAGAAAAGAGGAAAAACGAGGTAAAAAGAAGAAAAAAGAGGAAGAAAGAGGAAAATAGGGAAAAAGAATAGAAAGGAGGAAAAAAGAGGAGAAAAGACGGAATAAGAGGAAAAAAAGAGGAGAAAAGAGGAAAAAAGTGGCGAAAAGAGGAAAAAAGAGGAGAACGGAGGGATGAAGAGGAAAAAAGAAGAAACAAGTGGACAAATGAGGAATAGAGTAGAAATATGGAACGAAGAGGAAAAAAGGGGGAGGAAAGAGGAAAAAAGAGGAAAAAGAGGAAAAAAGGAAAAAAGAGGAAGAAAGGAGGAGGAAAGAGGAAAAAAGAGGAAAAAAGAGGAGAAATGAATTAAAAAGTGGAAAAAAGAGGAAAAAATAGGAGAAATGAGGAAAAAAGAGGAAAAAAGTGGAGAAACAAACTGCATTCATTGAATCATTGAATCAAACTACAATCATTGATTCAATATATCAAATCTTATTCCTTGTTTCAATCGAACAAAACTATCTCTTTTTTTTAGTGAACTGTACACGTTCATTCAATGAAAGAGGCTTCACTTGTCTATTCAATGAGTAGAGCTACTCTCATTCTTTCAATGGCACAAGTTTCACGCATTTTATCTTTCAATCTATACATGTTCATTACATGAACCAAACTGTCGTTATTAATTCAATGCGTAAGTTTAATTGATTCAATTTAAACAAACTGCACTCCTTGAATCATTGAATCAAACTACAATCACTGATTCAATGAAGCAAACCTTATTCTTTGTTTCAATCGAACAAACATAATTCACTTATTCAGTGAAAACTACTACACTCGTTCATTCAAGGAAACAGTTTGCTCATGATAATTCAATGAGTAGAGGTACTCTTAACGCATTGATTCAATCACACAAATTGCACACATTTACTTCATGAAGCAATCTGTATTTGTCATTTCCATGAATACAGCTACTCATTCATTCAATGTCACAAGTTTCACGCATTGTCTCGATCAAACTACACACTGCATGAACCAAACTGCCCCATTAATTCAATGTGTCTATTTAATTCATTCAATTTAATGAAAAAAACTGCATTCATTGAAGCATTTGCATCAATCTACAATCATTGATTCAATGAATCAAACCATAGTCCTTGTTTTAATCGAACAAACCTATCCCTCTTTTTTCGTTAAAAAAACTGCATACATTCATTCAGTGAAAGAAGCTTCACTCCTCTACTCAATGAGTAGAGATACTCTCATTCTTTTAATGGCACAAGTTTCACGCATTCTATCTATCAATCTACACATGTTCACTACATGAATCAAACTGTCGTTATTAATTCAATGTTTAAGTTTAATTCATTTAATTTAATGAAACAAACTGCATTCATTGAATCATTTGCATGTAACTACAATCATTGATTCAATGAAAAAAAACCTTATTCATTGTTTCAATCGAACAAACCTAACTCACTTATTTAGTGAATCCTACTACACTCGTTCATTGAAGGAAACAGTTTGCTCATGATACTTCAATGAGTAGAGGTACTTTTAACGCATTGATTCAATCAAACTAATTGCACACATTTCGTTCTGAAGCAATCTGCATTCGTCAATTCCATGAATACAGCTACTCATTCTTTCAATCTCACAATTTCACATTGTCTCAATCAAACTGCACACATTCACTCCGTGCACCAAACTGCACGTGTTAATTCAATGAGTAGAGCTTCTCCCATTCAATCAATGTGTCAAGCTAAACGCTTCTTTTCAATGAAACAAAACTGCATACTTGAATCATTGAATCAAACTTTAATGATTGATTCAGTGAATTAAACGTTATTCAATGCTTCAATGAAACAAACTGAACAAGCTGATGAATTGTATGAAACTGCACAAGTTCATACAATGCAAAAGGCTGCACTAATCAATTCAATGAGCAGAGCGATTCTCATTCAGTCAACGTGTCAAGCTTAACGCTGTCATTCAATGAAACAAACTGCATTCATTGAATCATTGAATCAAACTACAATCATTGATTCTATGAAACAAGCCTTATTCCTTGTTTCAATCGAAGAAAGCTATATCTCTTTTCGGAGAAATGAGGAAAAAAGCGGAAATAAGAGGACAAAATATGAGGAGTGAGGAAAAAAGAGGAAGAAAGGAAAAAGAGGAGAAAGGAGGAGGAAAGAGGAAAAATGAGGAAAAAAGAGGAGAAATAAGGAAAAAAGTGGAAAAAAGAGGAAAAAATAGGAAAAAAGAGGAGTAAAGAGGAAAAAAGATGCAAAAAGAGGAGAAAAGAGGAAAAAGGAGGGAAAAACGAGGAAAAAAGTGGAAGAATGAGAAAAAAGAAGAAAAAAGTGGAGAAATGAGGAGAAAAGAGGGATAAAGACGATAAAATAGGAGAAAGGAGGAGGAAAGAGGAAAAAGGTTGAAAAAGTGGAAAAAAGAGAAAAAAAGAGGTGAAAAGAGGAAAAATGACGAGGAATGAGGAAAAAAGTGGAAAAAAGTGGAGAAATGAGGAGAAAGAGGAAAAAGGAGGAAACATAGGAGAAAGAAGGAGAAATGAGGAAAAAAGAGAAAAAAAGATGAAAAAGTGGAAAAAAGAGGAGAAAAGAGGAAAAAAGAGGAAAAATGAGGAGAAATGAGGAAAAAAGAGGAAAAAAGGAAAAAAGAGGAGACAGGAGGAGAAAAGAGGAAAAACGAGGTAAAAAGAAGAAAAAAGAGGAAGAAAGAGGAAAATAGGGAAAAAGAATAGAAAGGAGGATAAAAGAGGAGAAAAGACGGAATAAGAGGAAAAAAGAGGAGAAAAGAGGAAAAAAGTGGCGAAATTAGGAAAAAAGAGGAGAAAGGAGGGATGAAGAGGAAAAAAGAAGAAACAAGTGGAGAAATGAGGAAAAAAGATTAGAAATAAGGAACGAAGAGGAAAAAAGGGGGAGGAAAGAGGAAAAAAGAGGAAAAAGAGGAAAAAAGGAAAAAAGAGGAGAAATGAGGTAAAAAGGGAAAAAAAGAGGAAAAAATAGGAGAAATGAGGAAAAAAGAGGAAAAAAGTGGAGAAACAAACTGCATTCATTGAATCATTGAATCAAACTACAATCATTGATTCAATATATCAAATCTTATTCCTTGTTTCAATCGAACAAAACTATCTCTTTTTTTTAGTGAACTGTACACGTTCATTCAATGAAAGAGGCTTCACTTGTCTATTCAATGAGTTGAGCTACTCTCATTCTTTCAATGGCACAAGTTTCATGCATTTTATCTTTCAATCTATACATGTTCATTACATGAACCAAACTGTCGTTATTAATTCAATGCGTATGTTTAATTGATTCAATTTAAACAAACTGCACTCCTTGAATCATTGAATCAAACTACAATCACTGATTCAATGAAGCAAACCTTATTCTTTGTTTCAATCGAACAAACATAATTCACTTATTCAGTGAAAACTACGACACTCGTTCATTCAAGGAAACAGTTTGCTCATGATAATTCAATGAGTAGAGGTACTCTTAACGCATTGATTCAATCACACAAATTGCACACATTTACTTCATGAAGCAATCTGTATTTGTCATTTCCATGAATACAGCTACTCATTCATTCAATGTCACAAGTTTCACGCATTGTCTCGATCAAACTACACACTGCATGAACCAAACTGCCCCATTAATTCAATGTGTCTATTTAATTCATTCAATTTAATGAAAAAAACTGCATTCATTGAAGCATTTGCATCAATCTACAATCATTGATTCAATGAATCAAACCATAGTCCTTGTTTTAATCGAACAAACCTATCCCTCTTTTTTCGTTAAAAAAACTGCATACATTCATTCAGTGAAAGAAGCTTCACTCCTCTACTCAATGAGTAGAGATACTCTCATTCTTTTAATGGCACAAGTTTCACGCATTCTATCTATCAATCTACACATGTTCACTACATGAATCAAACTGTCGTTATTAATTCAATGTTTCAGTTTTATTCATTTAATTTAATGAAACAAACTGCATTCATTGAATCATTTGCATGTAACTACAATCATTGATTCAATGAAAAAAAAACTTATTCATTGTTTCAATCGAACAAACCTAACTCACTTATTTAGTGAATCCTACTACACTCGTTCATTGAAGGAAACAGTTTGCTCATGATACTTCAATGAGTAGAGGTACTTTTAACACATTGATTCAATCAAACAAATTGCACACATTTCGTTCTGAAGCAATCTGCATTCGTCAATTCCATGAATACAGCTACTCATTCTTTCAATCTCACAATTTCACATTGTCTCAATCAAACTGCACACATTCACTCCGTGCACCAAACTGCACGTGTTAATTCAATGAGTAGAGCTTCTCCCATTCAATCAATGTGTCAAGCTAAACGCTTCTTTTCAATGAAACAAAACTGCATAAATGAATCATTGAATCAAACTTTAATGATTGATTCAGTGAATTAAACGTTATTCAATGCTTCAATGAAACAAACTGAACAAGCTGATGAATTGTATGAAACTGCACAAGTTCATACAATGCAAAAGGCTGCACTAATCAATTCAATGATCAGAGCGATTCTCATTCAGTCAACGTGTCAAGCTTAACGCTGTCATTCAATGAAACAAACTGCATTCATTGAATCATTGAATCAAACTACAATCATTGATTCTATGAAACAAACCTTATTCCTTGTTTCAATCGAAGAAAGCTATATCTCTTTTAGGAGAAATGAGGAAAAAAGCGGAAATAAGAGGACAAAATGTGAGGAGTGAGGAAAAAAGAGGAAGAAAGGAAAAAGAGGAGAAAGGAGGAGGAAAGAGGAAAAATGAGGAAAAAAGAGGAGAAATAAGGAAAAAAGTGGAAAAAAGAGGAAAAAATAGGAAAAAAGAGGAGTAAAGAGGAAAAAAGATGAAAAAAGAGGAGAAAGGAGGAAAAAGGAGGGAAAAAAGAGGAAAAAAAGTGGAAGAATGAGAAAAAAGAAGAAAAAAGTGGAGAAATGAGGAGAAAAGAGGGATAAAGACGATAAAATAGGAGAAAGGAGGAGGAAAGAGGAAAAAGGTTGAAAAAGTGGAAAAAAGAGGAAAAAAGAGGTGAAAAGAGGAAAAATGACGAGGAATGAGGAAAAAAGTGGAGAAATGAGGAGAAAGAGGAAAAAGGAGGAAACATAGGAGAAAGAAGGAGAAATGAGGAAAAAAGAGAAAAAAAGATGAAAAAGTGGAAAAAAGAGGAGTAAAGAGGAAAAAAGAGGAGGAAAGAGGAAAAAGGTGGGAAAAAAGAGGAAAAAAGTGGAAGAATGAGAAAAAAGAAGAAAAATGTGGAGAAATGAGGAGAAAAGAGGAAAAAAGGAAAAAAGAGGAGACAGGAGGAGAAAAGAGGAAAAACGAGGTAAAAAGAAGAAAAAAGAGGAAGAAAGAGGAAAATAGGGAAAAAGAGTAGAAAGGAGGAAAGAAGAGGAGAAAGACGGAATAAGAGGAAAAAAGAGGAGAAAAGAGGAAAAAAGTGGCGAAATTAGGAAAAAAGAGGAAAAAAGAGGAGAAAGGAGGGATGCAGAGGAAAAAAGAAGAAACAAGTGGAGAAATGAGGAAAAAAGAGTATAAATAATGAACGAAGAGGACAAAACGGGGAGTAAAGAGGAAAAAAGATGAAAAAAGAGGAGACAAGAGGAAAAAGGAGGGAAAAAAGAGGAAAAAAAGTGGAAGAATGAGAAAAAAGAAGAAAAAAGTGGAGAAATGAGGAGAAAAGAGGGATAAAGACGATAAAATAGGAGAAAGGAGGAGGAAAGAGGACAAAGTTTGAAAAAGTGGAAAGAAGAGGAAAAAAGAGGTGAAAAGAGGAAACATCACGAGGAATGAGGAAAAAAGTGGAAAAATGTGGAGAAATTAGGAGAAAGAGGGCGAAAGAGGAAAAAGGAGGAAACATAAGAGAAAGAAGGAGAAATGAGGAAAAAAATGAAAAAAAGATGAAAAAGTGGAAAAAAGAGGAGAAAAGAGGAAAAAAGAGGAAAAATGAGGAGAAATGAGGAAAAAAGAGGAAAATAGGAAAAAAGAGGAGACAGGAGGAGAAAAGAGGAAAAACGAGGTAAAAAGAAGAAAAAAGAGGAAGAAAGAGGAAAATAGGGGAAAAGAATAGAAAGGAGGAAAAAAGAGGAGAAAAGACGGAATAACAGGAAAAAAAGAGGAGAAAAGAGGAAAAAAGTGGCGAAATTAGGAAAAAAGAGGAAAAAAGAGGAGAAAGGAGGGATGAAGAGGAAAAAAGAAGAAACAAGTGGAGAAATGAGGAAAAAAGATTAGAAATAAGGAACGAAGAGGAAAAAAGGGGGAGGAAAGAGGAAAAAAGAGGAAAAAGAGGAAAAAAGGAAAAAAGAGGAGAAAGGAGGAGGAAAGAGGAAAAAAGAGGAAAAAAGAGGAGAAATGAGGTAAAAAGTGGAAAAAAGAGGAAAAAATAGGAGAAATGAGGAAAAACGAGGAAAAAAGTGGAGAAACAAACTGCATTCATTGAATCATTGAATCAAACTACAATCATTGATTCAATATATCAAATCTTATTCCTTGTTTCAATCGAACAAAACTATCTCTTTTTTTTAGTTAAATGTATACGTTCACTCAATGAAAGAGGCTTCACTTGTCTATTCAATGAGTAGAGCTACTCTCATTCTTTCAATGGCACAAGTTTCACGCATTTCATCTTTCAATCTATACATGTTCACTACATGAACCAAACTGTCGTTATTAATTCAATGCGTAAGTTTAATTGATTCAATTTAAACAAACTGCACTCCTTGAATCATTGAATCAAACTACACTCACTGATTCAATGAAGCAAACCTTATTCTTTGTTTCAATCGAACAAACATAATTCACTTATTCAGTGAAAACTACTACACTCGTTCATTCAAGGAAACAGTTTGCTCATGATAATTCAATGAGTAGAGGTACTCTTAACGCATTGATTCAATCACACAAATTGCACACATTTACTTCATGAAGCAATCTGTATTTGTCATTTCCATGAATACAGCTACTCATTCATTCAATGTCACAAGTTTCACGCATTGTCTCGATCAAACTACACACTGCATGAACCAAACTGCCCCATTAATTCAATGTGTCTATTTAATTCATTCAATTTAATGAAAAAAACTGCATTCATTGAAGCATTTGCATCAATCTACAATCATTGATTCAATGAATCAAACCGTAGTCCTTGTTTTAATCGAACAAACCTATCCCTCTTTTTTCGTGAAAAAAACTGCATACATTCATTCAGTGAAAGAAGCTTCACTCCTCTACTCAATGAGTAGAGATACTCTCATTCTTTTAATTGCACAAGTTTCACGCATTCTATCTATCAATCTACACATGTTCACAACATGAATCAAACTGTCGTTATTAATTCAATGTTTAAGTTTAATTCATTTAATTTAATGAAACAAACTGCATTCATTGAATCATTTGCATGAAACTACAATCATTGATTCAATGAAGCAAACCTTATTCATTGTTTCAATCGAACAAACCTAACTCACTTATTTAGTGAATCCTACTACACTCGTTCATTGAAGGAAACAGTTTGCTCATGATACTTCAATGAGTAGAGGTACTTTTAACGCATTGATTCAATCAAACAAATTGCACACGTTTAGTTCTGAAGCAATCTGCATTCGTCAATTCCATGAATACAGCTACTCATTCTTTCAATCTCACAATTTCACATTGTCTCAATCAAACTGCACACATTCACTCCGTGCACCAAACTGCACGTGTTAATTCAATGAGTAGAGCTTCTCCCATTCAATCAACGTGTCAAGCTAAACGCTTCTTTTCAATGAAACAAAACTGCATACTTGAATCATTGAATCAAATTTTAATGATTGATTCAGTGAATTAAACGTTATTCAATGCTTCAATGAAACAAACTGAACAAGCTGATGAATTGTATGAAACTGCACAAGTTCATACAATGCAAAAGGCTGCACTAATCAATTCAATGAGCAGAGCGATTCTCATTCAGTCAACGTGTCAAGCTTAACGCTGTCATTCAATGAAACAAACTGCATTCATTGAATCATTGAATCAAACTACAATCATTGATTCTATGAAACAAACCTTATTCCTTGTTTCAATCGAAGAAAGCTATATCTCTTTTAGGAGAAATGAGGAAAAAAGCGGAAATAAGAGGACAAAATGTGAGGAGTGAGGAAAAAAGAGGAAGAAAGGAAAAAGAGGAGAAAGGAGGAGGGAAGAGGAAAAATGAGGAAAAAAGAGGAGAAATAAGGAAAAAAGTGGAAAAAAGAGGAAAAAATAGGAAAAAAGAGGAGTAAAGAGGAAAGAAGATGCAAAAAGAGGAGAAAAGAGGAAAAAGGAGGGAAAAAAGAGGAAAAAAAGTGGAAGAATGAGAAAAAAGAAGAAAAAAGTGGAGAAATGAGGAGAAAAGAGGGATAAAGACGATAAAATAGGAGAAAGGAGGAGGAAAGAGGAAAAAGGTTGAAAAAGTGGAAAAAAGAGGAAAAAAGAGGTGAAAAGAGGAAAAATGACGAGGAATGAGGAAAAATGTGGAAAAAAGTGGAGAAATGAGGAGAAAGAGGGAGAAAGAGGAAAAAGGAGGAAACATAGGAGAAAGAAGGAGAAATGAGGAAAAAAGAGAAAAAAAGATGAAAAAGTGGAAAAAAGGGGAGAAAAGAGGAAAAAAGAGGAAAAATGAGGAGAAATGAGGAAAAAAGAGGAAAAAAGGAAAAAAGAGGAGACAGGAGGAGAAAAGAGGAAAAACGAGGTAAAAAGAAGAAAAAAGAGGAAGAAAGAGGAAAATAGGGAAAAAGAGTAGAAAGGAGGAAAGAAGAGGAGAAAAGACAGAATAAGAGGAAAAAAGAGGAGAAAAGAGGAAAAAAGTGGCGAAATTAGGAAAAAAGTGGAAAAAAGTGGAGAAAGGAGGGAGGAAGAGGAAAAAAGAAGAAACAAGTGGAGAAATGAGGAAAAATGAGTAGAAATAAGGAACGAAGAGGAAAAAAGGGGGAGGAAAGAGGAAAAAAGAGGAAAAAGAGGAAAAAAGGAAAAAAGAGGAAGAAAGGAGGAGGAAAGAGGAAAAAAGAGGAAAAAAGAGGAGAAATGAGGTAAAAAGTGGAAAAAAGAGGAAAAAAATAGGGGAAATGAGGAAAAAAGAGGAAAAAAGTGGAGAAACAAACTGCATTCATCGAATCATTGAATGAAACTACAATCATTGATTCAATATATCAAATCTTATTCCTTGTTTCAATCGAACAAAACTATCTTTTTTTTTAGTGAACTGTATACGTTCATTCAATGAAAGAGGCTTCACTTGTCTATTCAATGAGTAGAGCTACTCTCATTCTTTCAATGGCACAAGTTTCACGCATTTTATCTTTCAATCTATACATGTTCATTACATGAACCAAACTGTCGTTATTAATTCAATGCGTAAGTTTAATTGATTCAATTTAAACAAACTGCACTCCTTGAATCATTGAATCAAACTACAATCACTGATTCAATGAAGCAAACCTTATTCATTGTTTCAATCGAACAAACATAATTCACTTATTCAGTGAAAACTACTACACTCGTTCATTCAAGGAAACAGTTTGCTCATGATAATTCAATGAGTAGAGGTACTCTTAACGCATTGATTCAATCACACAAATTGCACACATTTACTTCATGAAGCAATCTGTATTTGTCATTTCCATGAATACAGCTACTCATTCATTCAATGTCACAAGTTTCACGCATTGTCTCGATCAAACTACACACTGCATGAACCAAACTGCCCCATTAATCCAATGTGTCTATTTAATTCATTCAATTTAATGAAATAAACTGCATTCATTGAAGCATTTGCATCAATCTACAATCATTGATTCAATGAATCAAACCATAGTCCTTGTTTTAATCGAACAAACCTATCCCTCTTTTTTCGTTAAAAAACTGCATACATTCATTCAGTGAAAGAAGCTTCACTCCTCTACTCAATGAGTAGAGATACTCTCATTCTTTTAATGGCACAAGTTTCACGCATTCTATCTATCAATCTACACATGTTCACTACATGAATCAAACTGTCGTTATTAATTCAATGTTTAAGTTTAATTCATTTAATTTAATGAAACAAACTGCATTCATTGAATCATTTGCATGAAACTACAATCATTGATTCAATGAAGCAAACCTTATTCATTGTTTCAATCGAACAAACCTAACTCACTTATTTAGTGAATCCTACTACACTCGTTCATTGAAGGAAACAGTTTGCTCATGATACTTCAATGAGTAGAGGTACTTTTAACGCATTGATTCAATCAATCAAACTGCACACATTCACTCCGTGCACCAAACTGCACGTGTTAATTCAATGAGTAGAGCTTCTCCCATTCAATCAATGTGTCAAGCTAAACGCTTCTTTTCAATGAAACATAACTGCATACTTGAATCATTGAATCAAACTTTAATGATTGATTCAGTGAATTAAACGTTATTCTATGCTTCAATGAAACAAACTGAACAAGCTGATGAATTGTATGAAACTGCACAAGTTCATACAATGCAAAAGGCTGCACTAATCAATTCAATGAGCAGAGCGATTCTCATTCAGTCAACGTGTCAAGCTTAACGCTGTCATTCAATGAAACAAACTGCATTCATTGAATCATTGAATCAAACTACAATCATTGATTCTATGAAACAAACCTTATTCCTTGTTTCAATCGAAGAAAGCTATATCTCTTTTAGGAGAAATGAGGAAAAAAGCGGAAATAAGAGGACAAAATATGAGGAGTGAGGAAAAAAGAGGAAGAAAGGAAAAAGAGGAGAAAGGAGGAGGAAAGAGGAAAAATGAGGAAAAAAGAGGAGAAATAAGGAAAAAAGTGGAAAAAAGAGGAAAAAATAGGAAAAAAAGAGGAGTAAAGAGGAAAAAAGATGAAAAAAGAGGAGACAAGAGGAAAAAAGAGGGAAAAAAGAGGAAAAAAGTGGAAGACTGAGAAAAAAGAAGAAAAAAGTGGAGAAATGAGGAGAAAAGAGGGATAAAGACGATAAAATAGGAGAAAGGAGGAGGAAAGAGGAAAAAGGTTGAAAAAGTGGAAAAAGAGGAAAAAAGAGGTGAAAAGAGGAAAAATGACGAGGAATGAGGAAAAATGTGGAAAAAAGTGGAGAAATGAGGAGAAAGAGGGAGAAAGAGGAAAAAGGAGGAAACATAGGAGAAAGAAGGAGAAATGAGTAAAAAAGAGAAAAAAAGATGAAAAAGTGGAAAAAAGGGGAGAAAAGAGGGAAAAAAGAGGAAAAATGAGGAGAAATGAGGAAAAAACAGGAAAAAAGGAAAAAAGAGGAGACAGGAGGAGAAAAGAGGAAAAACGAGGTAAAAAGAAGAAAAAAGAGGAAGAAAGAGGAAAATAGGGAAAAAGAGTAGAAAGGAGGAAAGAAGAGGAGAAAAGACGGAATAAGAGGAAAAAAGAGGAGAAAAGAGGAAAAAAGTGGCGAAATTAGGAAAAAAGTGGAAAAAAGAGGAGAAAGGAGGGATGAAGAGGAAAAAAGAAGAAACAAGTGGAGAAATGAGGAAAAATGAGTAGAAATAAGGAACGAAGAGGAAAAAAGGGGGAGGAAAGAGGAAAAAAGAGGAAAAAGAGGAAAAAAGGAAAAAAGAGGAAGAAAGGAGGAGGATAGAAGAAAAATGAGGAAAA
This sequence comes from Chiloscyllium punctatum, assembly GCF_047496795.1. Lineage (NCBI taxonomy): Eukaryota > Metazoa > Chordata > Chondrichthyes > Orectolobiformes > Hemiscylliidae > Chiloscyllium > Chiloscyllium punctatum. The sequence goes on from NC_092786.1 coordinate 28,516,878, forward strand.
AAGAGGAGAAATGAGGTAAAAAGTGGAAAAATGAGGAAAAAAATAGGAGAAATGAGGAAAAAAGAGGAAAAAAGTGGAGAAACAAACTGCATTCATTGAATCATTGAATCAAACTACAATCACTGATTCAATATATCAAATCTTATTCCTTGTTTCAATCGAACAAAACTATCTCTTTTTTTTAGTGAACTGTATACGTTCATTCAATGAAAGAGGCTTCACTTGTCTATTCAATGAGTAGAGCTACTCTCATTCTTTCAATGGCACAAGTTTCACGCATTTTATCTTTCAATCTATACATGTTCATTACATGAACCAAACTGTCGTTATTAATTCAATGTGTAAGTTTAATTGATTCAATTTAAACAAACTGCACTCCTTGAATCATTGAATCAAACTACAATCACTGATTCAATGAAGCAAACCTTATTCATTGTTTCAATCGAACAAACATAATTCACTTATTCAGTGAAAACTACTACACTCGTTCATTCAAGGAAACAGTTTGCTCATGATAATTCAATGAGTAGAGGTACTCTTAACGCATTGATTCAATCGCACAAATTGCACACATTTACTTCATGAAGCAATCTGTATTTGTCATTTTCATGAATACAGCTACTCATTCATTCAATGTCACAAGTTTCACGCATTGTCTCGATCAAACTACACACTGCATGAACCAAACTGCCCCATTAATTCAATGTGTCTATTTAATTCATTCAATTTAATGAAAAAAACTGCATTCATTGAAGCATTTGCATCAATCTACAATCATTGATTCAATGAATCAAACCGTAGTCCTTGTTTTAATCGAACAAACCTATCCCTCTCTTTTCGTTAAAAAAACTGCATACATTCATTCAGTGAAAGAAGCTTCACTCCTCTACTCAATGAGTAGAGATACTCTCATTCTTTTAATGGCACAAGTTTCACGCATTCTATCTATCAATCTACACATGTTCACTACATGAATCAAACTGTCGTTATTAATTCAATGTTTAAGTTTAATTCATTTAATTTAATGAAACAAACTGCATTCATTGAATCATTTGCATGAAACTACAATCATTGATTCAATGAAGCAAACCTTATTCATTGTTTCAATCGACAAACCTAACTCACTTATTTAGTGAATCCTACTACACTCGTTCATTGAAGGAAACAGTTTGCTCATGATACTTCAATGAGTAGAGGTACTTTTAACGCATTGATTCAATCAAACAAATTGCACACATTTAGTTCTGAGGCAATCTGCATTCGTCAATTCCATGTATACACCTACTCATTCTTTCAATCTCACAATTTCACATTGTCTCAATCAAACTGCACACATTCACTCCGTGCACCAAACTGCACGTGTTAATTCAATGAGTAGAGCTTCTCCCATTCAATCAACGTGTCAAGCTAAACGCTTCTTTTCAATGAAACAAAACTGCATACTTGAATCATTGAATCAAACTTTAATGATTGATTCAGTGAATTAAACGTTATTCAATGCTTCAATGAAACAAACTGAACAAGCTGATGAATTGTATGAAACTGCACAAGTACATACAATGCAAAAGGCTGCACTAATCAATTCAATGAGCAGAGCGATTCTCATTCAGTCAACGTGTCAAGCTTAACGCTGTCATTCAATGAAACTAACTGCATTCATTGAATCATTGAATCAAACTACAATCATTGATTCTATGAAACAAACCTTATTCCTTGTTTCAATCGAAGAAAGCTATATCTCTTTTAGGAGAAATGAGGAAAAAAGCGGAAATAAGAGGACAAAATATGAGGAGTGAGGAAAAAAGAGGAAGAAAGGAAAAAGAGGAGAAAGGAGGAGGAAAGAGGAAAAATGAGGAAAAAAGAGGAGAAATAAGGAAAAAAGTGGAAAAAAGAGGAAAAAATAGGAAAAAAGAGGAGTAAAGAGGAAAGAAGATGCAAAAAGAGGAGAAAAGAGGAAAAAGGAGGGAAAAAAGAGGAAAAAAGTGGAAGAATGAGAAAAAAGAAGAAAAAAGTGGAGAAATGAGGAGAAAAGAGGGATAAAGACGATAAAATAGGAGAAAGGAGGAGGAAAGAGGAAAAAGGTTGAAAAAGTGGAAAAAAGAGGAAAAAAGAGGTGAAAAGAGGAAAAATGACGAGGAATGAGGAAAAAAGTGGGAAAAAGTGGAGAAATGAGGAGAAAGAGGGAGAAAGAGGAAAAAGGAGGAAACATAGGAGAAAGAAGGAGAAATGAGGAAAAAAGAGAAAAAAAGATGAAAAAGTGGAAAAAAGGAGGAGAAAAGAGGAAAAAAGAGGAAAAATGAGGAGAAATGAGGAAAAAAGAGGAAAAAAGGAAAAAAGAGGAGACAGGAGGAGAAAAGAGGAAAAACGAGGTAAAAAGAAGAAAAAAGAGGAAGAAAGAGGAAAATAGGGAAAAAGAGTAGAAAGGAGGAAAGAAGAGGAGAAAAGACAGAATAAGAGGAAAAAAGAGGAGAAAAGAGGAAAAAAGTGGCGAAATTAGGAAAAAAGTGGAAAAAAGAGGAGAAAGGAGGGAGGAAGAGGAAAAAAGAAGAAACAAGTGGAGAAATGAGGAAAAATGAGTAGAAATAAGGAACGAAGAGGAAAAAAGGGGGAGGAAAGAGGAAAAAAGAGGAAAAAGAGGAAAAAAGGAAAAAAGAGGAAGAAAGGAGGAGGAAAGAGGAAAAAAGAGGAAAAAAGAGGAGAAATGAGGTAAAAAGTGGAAAAAAGAGGAAAAAAATAGGGGAAATGAGGAAAAAAGAGGAAAAAAGTGGAGAAACAAACTGCATTCATTGAATCATTGAATCAAACTACAATCATTGATTCAATATATCAAATCTTATTCCTTGTTTCAATCGAACAAAACTATCTTTTTTTTTAGTGAACTGTATACGTTCATTCAATGAAAGAGGCTTCACTTGTCTATTCAATGAGTAGAGCTACTCTCATTCTTTCAATGGCACAAGTTTCACGCATTTTATCTTTCAATCTATACATGTTCATTACATGAACCAAACTGTCGTTATTAATTCAATGTGTAAGTTTAATTGATTCAATTTAAACAAACTGCACTCCTTGAATCATTGAATCAAACTACAATCACTGATTCAATGAAGCAAACCTTATTCATTGTTTCAATCGAACAAACATAATTCACTTATTCAGTGAAAACTACTACACTCGTTCATTCAAGGAAACAGTTTGCTCATGATAATTCAATGAGTAGAGGTACTCTTAACGCATTGATTCAATCACACAAATTGCACACATTTACTTCATGAAGCAATCTGTATTTGTCATTTCCATGAATACAGCTACTCATTCATTCAATGTCACAAGTTTCACGCATTGTCTCGATCAAACTACACACTGCATGAACCAAACTGCCCCATTAATTCAATGTGTCTATTTAATTCATTCAATTTAATGAAAAAAACTGCATTCATTGAAGCATTTGCATCAATCTACAATCATTGATTCAATGAATCAAACCGTAGTCCTTGTTTTAATCGAACAAACCTATCCCTCTTTTTTCGTTAAAAAAACTGCATACATTCATTCAGTGAAAGAAGCTTCACTCCTCTACTCAATGAGTAGAGATACTCTCATTCTTTTAATTGCACAAGTTTCACGCATTCTATCTATCAATCTACACATGTTCACTACATGAATCAAACTGTCGTTATTAAATCAATGTTTAAGTTTAATTCATTTAATTTAATGAAACAAACTGCATTCATTGAATCATTTGCATGAAACTACAATCATTGATTCAACGAAGCAAACCTTATTCATTGTTTCAATCGAACAAACATAATTCACTTATTCAGTGAAAACTACTACACTCGTTCATTGAAGGAAACAGTTTGCTCATGATACTTCAATGAGTAGAGGTACTTTTAACGCATTGATTCAATCAAACAAATTGCACACATTTAGTTCTGAAGCAATCTGCATTCGTCAATTCCATGAATACAGCTACTCATTCTTTCAATCTCACAATTTCACATTGTCTCAATCAAACTGCACACATTCACTCCGTGCACCAAACTGCACGTGTTAATTCAATGAGTAGAGCTTCTCCCATTCAATCAATGTGTCAAGCTAAACGCTTCTTTTCAATGAAACAAAACTGCATACTTGAATCATTGAATCAAACTTTAATGATTGATTCAGTGAATTAAACGTTATTCAATGCTTCAATGAAACAAACTGAACAAGCTGATGAATTGTATGAAACTGCACAAATTCATACAATGCAAAAGGCTGCACTAATCAATTCAATGAGCAGAGCGATTCTCATTCAGTCAACGTGTCAAGCTTAACGCTGTCATTCAATGAAACAAACTGCATTCATTGAATCAAACTACAATCATTGATTCTATGAAACAAACCTTATTCCTTGTTTCAATCGAAGAAAGCTATATCTCTTTTAGGAGAAATGAGGAAAAAAGCGGAAATAAGAGGACAAAATATGAGGAGTGAGGAAAAAAGAGGAAGAAAGGAAAATGAGGAGAAAGGAGGAGGAAAGAGGAAAAATGAGGAAAAAAGAGGATAAATAAGGAAAAAAGTGGAAAAAAGAGGAAAAAATAGGAAAAAAGAGGAGTAAAGAGGAAAGAAGATGCAAAAAGAGGAGAAAAGAGGAAAAAGGAGGGAAAAAAGAGGAAAAAAGTGGAAGAATGAGAAAAAAGAAGAAAATAGTGGAGAAATGAGGAGAAAAGAGGGATAAAGACGATAAAATAGGAGAAAGGAGGAGGAAAGAGGAAAAAGGTTGAAAAAGTGGAAAAAAGAGGAAAAAAGAGGTGAAAAGAGGAAAAATGACGAGGAATGAGGAAAAAAGTGGAAAAAACTGGAGAAATGAGGAGAAAGAGGGAGAAAGAGGAAAAAGGAGGAAACATAGGAGAAAGAAGGAGAAATGAGGAAAAAAGAGAAAAAAAGATGAAAAAGTGGAAAAAAGAGGAGAAAAGAGGAAAAAAGAGGAAAAATGAGGAGAAATGAGGAAAAAAGAGGAAAAAAGGAAAAAAGAGGAGACAGGAGGAGAAAAGAGGAAAAACGAGGTAAAAAGAAGAAAAAAGAGGAAGAAAGAGGAAAATAGGGAAAAAGAATAGAAAGGAGGAAAGAAGAGGAGAAAAGACGGAATAAGAGGAAAAAAGAGGAGAAAAGAGGAAAAAAGTGGCGAAATTAGGAAAAAAGAGGAAAAAAGAGGAGAAAGGAGGGATGAAGAGGAAAAAAGAAGAAACAAGTGGAGAAATGAGGAAAAAAGAGTAGAAATAAGGAACGAAGAGTAGAAAAGGGGGAGGAAAGAGGAAAAAAGAGGAAAAAGAGGAAAAAAGGAAAAAAGAGGAGAAAGGAGGAGGAAAGAGGAAAAAAGAGGAAAAAAGAGGAGAAATGAGGTAAAAAGTGGAAAAAAGAGGAAAAAATAGGAGAAATGAGGAAAAAAGAGGAAAAAAGTGGAGAAACAAACTGCATTCATCGAATCATTGAATCAAACTACAATCATTGATTCAATATATCAAATCTTATTCCTTGTTTCAATCGAACAAAACTATCTCTTTTTTTTAGTGAACTGTATACGTTCATTCAATGAAAGAGGCTTCACTTGTCTATTCAATGAGTAGAGCTACTCTCATTCTTTCAATGGCACAAGTTTCACGCATTTTATCTGTCAATCTATACATGTTCATTACATGAACCAAACTGTCGTTATTAATTCAATGTGTAAGTTTAATTGATTCAATTTAAACAAACTGCACTCCTTGAATCATTGAATCAAACTACAATCACTGATTCAATGAAGCAAACCTTATTCTTTGTTTCAATCGAACAAACATAATTCACTTATTCAGTGAAAACTACTACACTCGTTCATTCAAGGAAACAGTTTGCTCATGATAATTCAATGAGTAGAGGTACTCTTAACGCATTGTTTCAATCACACAAATTGCACACATTTACTTCATGAAGCAATCTGTATTTGTCATTTTCATGAATACAGCTACTCATTCATTCAATGTCACAAGTTTCACGCATTGTCTCGATCAAACTACACACTGCATGAACCAAACTGCCCCATTAATTCAATGTGTCTATTTAATTCATTCAATTTAATGAAAAAAACTGCATTCATTGAAGCATTTGCATCAATCTACAATCATTGATTCAATGAATCAAACCATAGTCCTTGTTTTAATCGAACAAACCTATCCCTCTTTTTTCGTTAAAAAAAACTGCATACATTCATTCAGTGAAAGAAGCTTCACTCCTCTACTCAATGAGTAGAGATACTCTCATTCTTTTAATGGCACAAGTTTCACGCATTCTATCTATCAATCTACACATGTTCACTACATGAATCAAACTGTCGTTATTAATTCAATGTTTAAGTTTAATTCATTTAATTTAATGAAACAAACTGCATTCATTGAATCATTTGCATGAAACTGCAATCACTGATTCAATGAAGCAAACCTTATTCATTGTTTCAATCGAACAAACATAATTCACTTATTCAGTGAAAACTACTACACTCGTTCATTCAAGGAAACAGTTTGCTCATGATACTTCAATGAGTAGAGGTACTTTTAACGCATTGATTCAATTAAACTAATTGCACACATTTAGTTCTGAAGCAATCTGCATTTGTCAATTCCATGAATACAGCTACTCATTCTTTCAATCTCACAATTTCACATTGTCTCAATCAAACTGCACACATTCACTCCGTGCACCAAACTGCACGTGTTAATTCAATGAGTAGAGCTTCTCCCATTCAATCAATGTGTCAAGCTAAACGCTTCTTTTCAATGAAACAAAACTGCATACTTGAATCATTGAATCAAACTTTAATGATTGATTCAGTGAATTAAACGTTATTCAATGCTTCAATGAAACAAACTGAACAAGCTGATGAATTGTATGAAACTGCACAAATTCATACAATGCAAAAGGCTGCACTAATCAATTCAATGAGCAGAGCGATTCTCATTCAGTCAACGTGTCAAGCTTAACGCTGTCATTCAATGAAACAAACTGCATTCATTGAATCAAACTACAATCATTGATTCTATGAAACAAACCTTATTCCTTGTTTCAATCGAAGAAAGCTATATCTCTTTTAGGAGAAATGAGGAAAAAAGCGGAAATAAGAGGACAAAATATGAGGAGTGAGGAAAAAAGAGGAAGAAAGGAAAAAGAGGAGAAAGGAGGAGGAAAGAGGAAAAATGAGGAAAAAAGAGGAGAAATAAGGAAAAAAGTGGAAAAAAGAGGAAAAAATAGGAAAAAAGAGGAGTAAAGAGGAAAGAAGATGCAAAAAGAGGAGAAAAGAGGAAAAAGGAGGGAAAAAAGAGGAAAAAAGTGGAAGAATGAGAAAAAAGAAGAAAAAAGTGGAGAAATGAGGAGAAAAGAGGGATAAAGACGATAAAATAGGAGAAAGGAGGAGGAAAGAGGAAAAAGGTTGAAAAAGTGGAAAAAAGAGGAAAAAAGAGGTGAAAAGAGGAAAAATGACGAGGAATGAGGAAAAAAGTGGAAAAAAGTGGAGAAATGAGGAGAAAGAGGGAGAAAGAGGAAAAAGGAGGAAACATAGGAGAATGAAGGAGAAATGAGGAAAAAAGAGAAAAAAAGATGAAAAAGTGGAAAAAAGAGGAGAAAAGAGGAAAAAAGAGGAAAAATGAGGAGAAATGAGGAAAAAAGAGGAAAAAAGGAAAAAAGAGGAGACAGGAGGAGAAAAGAGGAAAAACGAGGTAAAAAGAAGAAAAAAGAGGAAGAAAGAGGAAAATAGGGAAAAAGAATAGAAAGGAGGAAAAAAGAGGAGAAAAGACGGAATAAGAGGAAAAAAGAAGAAACAAGTGGAGAAATGAGGAAAAAAGAGTAGAAATAAGGAACGAAGAGGAGAAAAGGAGGAAAAAAGAGGAAAAAGAGGAAAAAAGGAAAAAAGAGGAGAAAGGAGGAGGAAAGAGGAAAAAAGAGGAGAAATGAGGTAAAAAGTGGAAAAAAGAGGAAAAAATAGGAGAAATGAGGAAAAAAGAGGAAAAAAGTGGAGAAACAAACTGCATTCATCGAATCATTGAATGAAACTACAATCATTGATTCAATATATCAAATCTTATTCCTTGTTTCAATCGAACAAAACTATCTCTTTTTTTTAGTGAACTGTATACGTTCATTCAATGAAAGAGGCTTCACTTGTCTATTCAATGAGTAGAGCTACTCTCATTCTTTCAATGGCACAAGTTTCACGCATTTTATCTTTCAATCTATACATGTTCATTACATGAACCAAACTGTCGTTATTAATTCAATGCGTAAGTTTAATTGATTCAATTTAAACAAACTGCACTCCTTGAATCATTGAATCAAACTACAATCACTGATTCAATGAAGCAAACCTTATTCATTGTTTCAATCGAACAAACATAATTCACTTATTCAGTGAAAACTACTACACTCGTTCATTCAAGGAAACAGTTTGCTCATGATAATTCAATGAGTAGAGGTACTCTTAACGCATTGATTCAATCACACAAATTGCACACATTTACTTCATGAAGCAATCTGTATTTGTCATTTCCATGAATACAGCTACTCATTCATTCAATGTCACAAGTTTCACGCATTGTCTCGATCAAACTACACACTGCATGAACCAAACTGCCCCATTAATTCAATGTGTCTATTTAATTCATTCAATTTAATGAAAAAAACTGCATTCATTGAAGCATTTGCATCAATCTACAATCATTGATTCAATGAATCAAACCGTAGTCCTTGTTTTAATCGAACAAACCTATCCCTCTTTTTTCGTTAAAAAAACTGCATACATTCATTCAGTGAAAGAAGCTTCACTCCTCTACTCAATGAGTAGAAATACTCTCATTCTTTTAATGGCACAAGTTTCACGCATTCTATCTATCAATCTACACATGTTCACTACATGAATCAAACTGTCGTTATTAAATCAATGTTTAAGTTTAATTCATTTAATTTAATGAAACAAACTGCATTCATTGAATCATTTGCATGAAACTACAATCATTGATTCAATGAAGCAAACCTTATTCATTGTTTCAATCGAACAAACCTAACTCACTTATTTAGTGAATCCTACTACACTCGTTCATTGAAGGAAACAGTTTGCTCATGATACTTCAATGAGTAGAGGTACTTTTAACGCATTGATTCAATCAAACAAATTGCACACATTTAGTTCTGAGGCAATCTGCATTCGTCAATTCCATGTATACAGCTACTCATTCTTTCAATCTCACAATTTCACATTGTCTCAATCAAACTGCACACATTCACTCCGTGCACCAAACTGCACGTGTTAATTCAATGAGTAGAGCTTCTCCCATTCAATCAATGTGTCAAGCTAAACGCTTCTTTTCAATGAAACAAAACTGCATACTTGAATCATTGAATCAAACTTTAATGATTGATTCAGTGAATTAAACGTTATTCAATGCTTCAATGAAACAAACTGAACAAGCTGATGAATTGTATGAAACTGCACAAGTTCATACAATGCAAAAGGCTGCACTAATCAATTCAATGAGCAGAGCGATTCTCATTCAGTCAACGTGTCAAGCTTAACGCTGTCATTCAATGAAACAAACTGCATTCATTGAATCATTGAATCAAACTACAATCATTGATTCTATGAAACAAACCTTATTCCTTGTTTCAATCGAAGAAAGCTATATCTCTTTTAGGAGAAATGAGGAAAAAAGCGGAAATAAGAGGACAAAATATGAGGAGTGAGGAAAAAAGAGGAAGAAAGGAAAAAGAGGAGAAAGGAGGAGGAAAGAGGAAAAATGAGGAAAAAAGAGGAGAAATAAGGAAAAAAGTGGAAAAAAGAGGAAAAAATAGGAAAAAAGAGGAGTAAAGAGGAAAGAAGATGCAAAAAGAGGAGAAAAGAGGAAAAAGGAGGGAAAAAAGAGGAAAAAAGTGGAAGAATGAGAAAAAAGAAGAAAAAAGTGGAGAAATGAGGAGAAAAGAGGGATAAAGGTGATAAAATAGGAGAAAGTAGGAGGAAAGAGGAAAAAGGTTGAAAAAGTGGAAAAAAGAGGAAAAAAGAGGTGAAAAGAGGAAAAATGACGAGGAATGAGGAAAAAAGTGGAAAAAACTGGAGAAATGAGGAGAAAGAGGGAGAAAGAGGAAAAAGGAGGAAACATAGGAGAAAGAAGGAGAAATGAGGAAAAAAGAGAAAAAAAGATGAAAAAGTGGAAAAAAGAGGAGAAAAGAGGAAAAAAGAGGAAAAATGAGGAGAAATGAGGAAAAAAGAGGAAAAAAGGAAAAAAGAGGAGACAGGAGGAGAAAAGAGGAAAAACGAGGTAAAAAGAAGAAAAAAGAGGAAGAAAGAGGAAAATAGGGAAAAAGAATAGAAAGGAGGAAAGAAGAGGAGAAAAGACGGAATAAGAGGAAAAAAGAGGAGAAAAGAGGAAAAAAGTGGCGAAATTAGGAAAAAGGAGGAAAAAAGAGGAGAAAGGAGGGATGAAGAGGAAAAAAGAAGAAACAAGTGGAGAAATGAGGAAAAAAGAGTAGAAATAAGGAACGAAGAGTAGAAAAGGGGGAGGAAAGAGGAAAAAAGAGGAAAAAGAGGAAAAAAGGAAAAAAGAGGAGAAAGGAGGAGGAAAGAGGAAAAAAGAGGAAAAAAGAGGAGAAATGAGGTAAAAAGTGGAAAAAAGAGGAAAAAATAGGAGAAATGAGGAAAAAAGAGGAAAAAAGTGGAGAAACAAACTGCATTCATCGAATCATTGAATCAAACTACAATCATTGATTCAATATATCAAATCTTATTCCTTGTTTCAATCGAACAAAACTATCTCTTTTTTTTAGTGAACTGTATACGTTCATTCAATGAAAGAGGCTTCACTTGTCTATTCAATGAGTAGAGCTACTCTCATTCTTTCAATGGCACAAGTTTCACGCATTTTATCTGTCAATCTATACATGTTCATTACATGAACCAAACTGTCGTTATTAATTCAATGTGTAAGTTTAATTGATTCAATTTAAACAAACTGCACTCCTTGAATCATTGAATCAAACTACAATCACTGATTCAATGAAGCAAACCTTATTCTTTGTTTCAATCGAACAAACATAATTCACTTATTCAGTGAAAACTACTACACTCGTTCATTCAAGGAAACAGTTTGCTCATGATAATTCAATGAGTAGAGGTACTCTTAACGCATTGTTTCAATCACACAAATTGCACACATTTACTTCATGAAGCAATCTGTATTTGTCATTTCCATGAATACAGCTACTCATTCATTCAATGTCACAAGTTTCACGCATTGTCTCGATCAAACTACACACTGCATGAACCAAACTGCCCCATTAATTCAATGTGTCTATTTAATTCATTCAATTTAATGAAAAAAACTGCATTCATTGAAGCATTTGCATCAATCTACAATCATTGATTCAATGAATCAAACCGTAGTCCTTGTTTTAATCGAACAAACCTATCCCTCTTTTTTCGTTAAAAAAACTGCATACATTCATTCAGTGAAAGAAGCTTCACTCCTCTACTCAATGAGTAGAAATACTCTCATTCTTTTAATGGCACAAGTTTCACGCATTCTATCTATCAATCTACACATGTTCACTACATGAATCAAACTGTCGTTATTAAATCAATGTTTAAGTTTAATTCATTTAATTTAATGAAACAAACTGCATTCATTGAATCATTTGCATGAAACTACAATCATTGATTCAATGAAGCAAACCTTATTCATTGTTTCAATCGAACAAACCTAACTCACTTATTTAGTGAATCCTACTACACTCGTTCATTGAAGGAAACAGTTTGCTCATGATACTTCAATGAGTAGAGGTACTTTTAACGCATTGATTCAATCAAACAAATTGCACACATTTAGTTCTGAGGCAATCTGCATTCGTCAATTCCATGTATACAGCTACTCATTCTTTCAATCTCACAATTTCACATTGTCTCAATCAAACTGCACACATTCACTCCGTGCACCAAACTGCACGTGTTAATTCAATGAGTAGAGCTTCTCCCATTCAATCAATGTGTCAAGCTAAACGCTTCTTTTCAATGAAACAAAACTGCATACTTGAATCATTGAATCAAACTTTAATGATTGATTCAGTGAATTAAACGTTATTCAATGCTTCAATGAAACAAACTGAACAAGCTGATGAATTGTATGAAACTGCACAAGTTCATACAATGCAAAAGGCTGCACTAATCAATTCAATGAGCAGAGCGATTCTCATTCAGTCAACGTGTCAAGCTTAACGCTGTCATTCAATGAAACAAACTGCATTCATTGAATCATTGAATCAAACTACAATCATTGATTCTATGAAACAAACCTTATTCCTTGTTTCAATCGAAGAAAGCTATATCTCTTTTAGGAGAAATGAGGAAAAAAGCGGAAATAAGAGGACAAAATATGAGGAGTGAGGAAAAAAGAGGAAGAAAGGAAAAAGAGGAGAAAGGAGGAGGAAAGAGGAAAAATGAGGAAAAAAGAGGAGAAATAAGGAAAAAAGTGGAAAAAAGAGGAAAAAATAGGAAAAAAGAGGAGTAAAGAGGAAAGAAGATGCAAAAAGAGGAGAAAAGAGGAAAAAGGAGGGAAAAAAGAGGAAAAAAGTGGAAGAATGAGAAAAAAGAAGAAAAAAGTGGAGAAATGAGGAGAAAAGAGGGATAAAGGTGATAAAATAGGAGAAAGGAGGAGGAAAGAGGAAAAAGGTTGAAAAAGTGGAAAAAAGAGGAAAAAAGAGGTGAAAAGAGGAAAAATGACGAGGAATGAGGAAAAAAGTGGAAAAAACTGGAGAAATGAGGAGAAAGAGGGAGAAAGAGGAAAAAGGAGGAAACATAGGAGAAAGAAGGAGAAATGAGGAAAAAAGAGAAAAAAAGATGAAAAAGTGGAAAAAAGAGGAGAAAAGAGGAAAAAAGAGGAAAAATGAGGAGAAATGAGGAAAAAAGAGGAAAAAAGGAAAAAAGAGGAGACAGGAGGAGAAAAGAGGAAAAACGAGGTAAAAAGAAGAAAAAAGAGGAAGAAAGAGGAAAATAGGGAAAAAGAATAGAAAGGAGGAAAAAAGAGGAGAAAAGACGGAATAAGAGGAAAAAAGAGGAGAAAAGAGGAAAAAATTGGCGAAATTAGGAAAAAAGAGGAAAAAAGAGGAGAAAGGAGGGATGAAGAGGAAAAAAGAAGAAACAAGTGGAGAAATGAGGAAAAAAGAGTAGAAATAAGGAACGACGAGGAGAAAAGGGGGAGGAAAGAGGAAAAAAGAGGAAAAAGAGGAAAAAAGGAAAAAAGAGGAGAAAGGAGGAGGAAAGAGGAAAAAAGAGGAAAAAAGAGGAGAAATGAGGTAAAAAGTGGAAAAAAGAGGAAAAAATAGGAGAAATGAGGAAAAAAGAGGAAAAAAGTGGAGAAACAAACTGCATTCATCGAATCATTGAATCAAACTACAATCATTGATTCAATATATCAAATCTTATTCCTTGTTTCAATCGAACAAAACTATCTCTTTTTTTTAGTGAACTGTATACGTTCATTCAATGAAAGAGGCTTCACTTGTCTATTCAATGAGTAGAGCTACTCTCATTCTTTCAATGGCACAAGTTTCACGCATTTTATCTGTCAATCTATACATGTTCATTACATGAACCAAACTGTCGTTATTAATTCAATGTGTAAGTTTAATTGATTCAATTTAAACAAACTGCACTCCTTGAATCATTGAATCAAACTACAATCACTGATTCAATGAAGCAAACCTTATTCTTTGTTTCAATCGAACAAACATAATTCACTTATTCAGTGAAAACTACTACACTCGTTCATTCAAGGAAACAGTTTGCTCATGATAATTCAATGAGTAGAGGTACTCTTAACGCATTGTTTCAATCACACAAATTGCACACATTTACTTCATGAAGCAATCTGTATTTGTCATTTCCATGAATACAGCTACTCATTCATTCAATATCACAAGTTTCACGCATTGTCTCGATCAAACTACACACTGCATGAACCAAACTGCCCCATTAATTCAATGTGTCTATTTAATTCATTCAATTTAATGAAAAAAACTGCATTCATTGAAGCATATGCATCAATCTACAATCATTGATTCAATGAATCAAACCATAGTCCTTGTTTTAATCGAACAAACCTATCCCTCTTTTTTCGTTAAAAAAAACTGCATACATTCATTCAGTGAAAGAAGCTTCACTCCTCTACTCAATGAGTAGAGATACTCTCATTCTTTTAATGGCACAAGTTTCACGCATTCTATCTATCAATCTACACATGTTCACTACATGAATCAAACTGTCGTTATTAATTCAATGTTTAAGTTTAATTCATTTAATTTAATGAAACAAACTGCATTCATTGAATCATTTGCATGAAACTGCAATCACTGATTCAATGAAGCAAACCTTATTCATTGTTTCAATCGAACAAACATAATTCACTTATTCAGTGAAAACTACTACACTCGTTCATTCAAGGAAACAGTTTGCTCATGATACTTCAATGAGTAGAGGTACTTTTAACGCATTGATTCAATTAAACTAATTGCACACATTTAGTTCTGAAGCAATCTGCATTTGTCAATTCCATGAATACAGCTACTCATTCTTTCAATCTCACAATTTCACATTGTCTCAATCAAACTGCACACATTCACTCCGTGCACCAAACTGCACGTGTTAATTCAATGAGTAGAGCTTCTCCCATTCAATCAATGTGTCAAGCTAAACGCTTCTTTTCAATGAAACAAAACTGCATACTTGAATCATTGAATCAAACTTTAATGATTGATTCAGTGAATTAAACGTTATTCAATGCTTCAATGAAACAAACAGAACAAGCTGATGAATTGTATGAAACTGCACAAATTCATACAATGCAAAAGGCTGCACTAATCAATTCAATGAGCAGAGCGATTCTCATTCAGTCAACGTGTCAAGCTTAACGCTGTCATTCAATGAAACAAACTGCATTCATTGAATCAAACTACAATCATTGATTCTATGAAACAAACCTTATTCCTTGTTTCAATCGAAGAAAGCTATATCTCTTTTAGGAGAAATGAGGAAAAAAGCGGAAATAAGAGGACAAAATATGAGGAGTGAGGAAAAAAGAGGAAGAAAGGAAAAAGAGGAGAAAGGAGGAGGAAAGAGGAAAAATGAGGAAAAAAGAGGAGAAATAAGGAAAAAAGTGGAAAAAAGAGGAAAAAATAGGAAAAAAGAGGAGTAAAGAGGAAAGAAGATGCAAAAGAGGAGAAAAGAGGAAAAAGGAGGGAAAAAAGAGGAAAAAAGTGGAAGAATGAGAAAAAAGAAGAAAAAAGTGGAGAAATGAGGAGAAAAGAGGGATAAAGATGATAAAATAGGAGAAAGGGGGAGGAAAGAGGAAAAAGGTTGAAAAAGTGGAAAAAAGAGGAAAAAAGAGGTGAAAAGAGGAAAAATGACGAGGAATGAGGAAAAAAGTGGAAAAAAGTGGAGAAATCAGGAGACAGAGGAAAAAGGAGGAAACATAGGAGAAAGAAGGAGAAATGAGGAAAAAAGAGAAAAAAAGATGAAAAAGTGGAAAAAAGAGGAGAAAAGAGGAAAAAAGAGGAAAAATGAGGAGAAATGAGGAAAAAAGAGGAAAAAAGGAAAAAAGAGGAGACAGGAGGAGAAAAGAGGAAAAACGAGGTAAAAAGAAGAAAAAAGAGGAAGAAAGAGGAAAATAGGGAAAAAGAATAGAAAGGAGGATAAAAGAGGAGAAAAGACGGAATAAGAGGAAAAAAGAGGAGAAAAGAGGAAAAAAAGTGGCGAAATTAGGAAAAAAGAGGAAAAAAGAGGAGAAAGGAGGGATGAAGAGGAAAAAAGAAGAAACAAGTGGAGAAATGAGGAAAAAAGAGTAGAAATATGGAACGAAGAGGAAAAAAGGGGGAGGAAAGAGGAAAAAAGAGGAGAAATGAGGTAAAAAGTGGAAAAAAGAGGAAAAAATAGGAGAAATGAGGAAAAAAGAGGAAAAAAGTGGAGAAACAAACTGCATTCATCGAATCATTGAATCAAACTACAATCATTGATTCAATATATCAAATCTTATTCCTTGTTTCAATCGAACAAAACTATCTCTTTTTTTTAGTGAACTGTATACGTTCATTCAATGAAAGAGGCTTCACTTGTCTATTCAATGAGTAGAGCTACTCTCATTCTTTCAATGGCACAAGTTTCACGCATTTTATCTGTCAATCTATACATGTTCATTACATGAACCAAACTGTCGTTATTAATTCAATGTGTAAGTTTAATTGATTCAATTTAAACAAACTGCACTCCTTGAATCATTGAATCAAACTACAATCACTGATTCAATGAAGCAAACCTTATTCTTTGTTTCAATCGAACAAACATAATTCACTTATTCAGTGAAAACTACTACACTCGTTCATTCAAGGAAACAGTTTGCTCATGATAATTCAATGAGTAGAGGTACTCTTAACGCATTGTTTCAATCACACAAATTGCACACATTTACTTCATGAAGCAATCTGTATTTGTCATTTCCATGAATACAGCTACTCATTCATTCAATGTCACAAGTTTCACGCATTGTCTCGATCAAACAACACACTATGTGAACCAAACTGCCCCATTAATTCAATGTGTCTATTTAATTCATTCAATTTAATGAAAAAACTGCATTCATTGAAGCATTTATATCAATCTACAATCATTGATTCAATGAATCAAACCATAGTCCTTGTTTTAATCGAACAAACCTATCCCTCTTTTTTCGTTAAAAAAACTGCATACATTCATTCAGTGAAAGAAGCTTCACTCCTCTACTCAATGAGTAGAGATACTCTCATTCTTTTAATGGCACAAGTTTCACGCATTCTATCTATCAATCTACACATGTTCACTACGTGAATCAAACTGTCGTTATTAATTCAATGTTTAAGTTTAATTCATTTAATTTAATGAAACAAACTGCATTCATTGAATCATTTGCATGAAACTGCAATCACTGATTCAATGAAGCAAACCTTATTCATTGTTTCAATCGAACAAACATAATTCACTTATTCAGTGAAAACTACTACACTCGTTCATTCAAGGAAACAGTTTGCTCATGATACTTCAATGAGTAGAGGTACTTTTAACGCATTGAGTCAATTAAACTAATTGCACACATTTAGTTCTGAAGCAATCTGCATTTGTCAATTCCATGAATACAGCTACTCATTCTTTCAATCTCACAATTTCACATTGTCTCAATCAAACTGCACACATTCACTCCGTGCACCAAACTGCACGTGTTAATTCAATGAGTAGAGCTTCTCCCATTCAATCAATGTGTCAAGCTAAACGCTTCTTTTCAATGAAACAAAACTGCATACTTGAATCATTGAATCAAACTTTAATGATTGATTCAGTGAATTAAACGTTATTCAATGCTTCAATGAAACAAACTGAACAAGCTGATGAATTGTATGAAACTGCACAAATTCATACAATGCAAAAGGCTGCACTAATCAATTCAATGAGCAGAGCGATTCTCATTCAGTCAACGTGTCAAGCTTAACGCTGTCATTCAATGAAACAAACTGCATTCATTGAATCAAACTACAATCATTGATTCTATGAAACAAACCTTATTCCTTGTTTCAATCGAAGAAAGCTATATCTCTTTTAGGAGAAATGAGGAAAAAAGCGGAAATAAGAGGACAAAATATGAGGAGTGAGGAAAAAAGAGGAAGAAAGGAAAAAGAGGAGAAAGGAGGAGGAAAGAGGAAAAATGAGGAAAAAAGAGGAGAAATAAGGAAAAAAGTGGAAAAAAGAGGAAAAAATCGGCTAAAAGAGGAGTAAAGAGGAAAAAAGATGAAAAAAGAGGAGACAAGAGGAAAAAGGAGGGAAAAAAGAGGAAAAAAGTGGAAGAATGAGAAAAAAGAAGAAAAAAGTGGAGAAATGAGGAGAAAAGAGGGATAAAGACGATAAAATAGGAGAAAGGAGGAGGAAAGAGGAAAAAGGTTGAAAAAGTGGAAAAAAGAGGAAAAAAGAGGTGAAAAGAGGAAAAATGACGAGGAATGAGGAAAAATGTGGAAAAAAGTGGAGAAATGAGGAGAAAGAGGGAGAAAGAGGAAAAAGGAGGAAACATAGGAGAAAGAAGGAGAAATGAGGAAAATAGAGAAAAAAAGATGAAAAAGTGGAAAAAAGAGGAGAAAAGAGGAAAAAAGAGGAAAATAGGAAAAAAGAGGAGACAGGAGGAAAAAAGAGGAAAAACGAGGTAAAAAGAAGAAAAAAGAGGAAGAAAGAGGAAAATAGGGAAAAAGAGTAGAATGGAGGAAAGAAGAGGAGAAAAGACGGAATAAGAGGAAAAAAGAGGAGAAAAGAGGAAAAATGTGGCGAAATTAGGAAAAAAGAGGAAAAAAGAGGAGAAAGGAGGGATGAAGAGGACAAAAGAACAAACAAGTGGAGAAATGAGGAAAAAAGAGTAGAAATAAGGAACGAAGAGGAAAAAAGGGGGAGGAAAGAGGAAAAAAGAGGAAAAAGAGGAAAAAAGATGAAAAAAGATGAGAAAAGAGGAGGAAAGTGGAAAAAAGAGGAGAAATGAGGTAAAAAGTGGAAAAAAGAGGAAAAAATAGGAGAAATGAGGAAAAAAGAGGGATAAAGACGATAAAATAGGAGAAAGGAGGAGGAAAGAGGAAAAAGGTTGAAAAAGTGGAAAAAAGAGGAAAAAAGAGGTGAAAAGAGGAAAAATGACGAGGAATGAGGAAAACAGTGGAAAAAAGTGGAGAAATGAGGAGAAAGAGGGAGAAAGAGGAAAAAGGAGGAAGCATAGGAGAAAGAAGGAGAAATGAGGAAAAAAGAGAAAAAAAGATGAAAAAGTGGAAAAAAGAGGAGAAAAGAGGAAAAAAGTGGCGAAATTAGGAAAAAAGTGGAAAAAAGAGGAGAAAGGAGGGATGAAGAGGGAAAAAGAAGAAACAAGTGGAGAAATGAGGAATAAAGAGTAGAAATAAGGAACGAAGAGGAAAAAAGGAGAGGAAAGAGGAAAAAAAAGGAAAAAGAGGAAAAAAGGAAAAAAGAGGAGAAAGGAGGAGGAAAGAGGAAAAAAGGGGAAAAAAGAGGAGAAATGAGGTAAAAAGAGGAAAAAAGTGGAGAAACAAACTGCATTCATTGAATCATTGAATCAAACTACAATCATTGATTCAATATATCAAATCTTATTCCTTGTTTCAATCGAACAAAACTATCTCTTTTTTTTAGTGAACTGTATACGTTCATTCAATGAAAGAGGCTTCACTTGTCTATTCAATGAGTAGAGCTACTCTCATTCTTTCAATGGCACAAGTTTCACGCATTTTATCTTTAAAACTATACATGTTCATTACATGAACCAAACTGTCGTTATTAATTCAATGTGTAAGTTTAATTGATTCAATTTAAACAAACTGCACTCCTTGAATCATTGAATCAAACTACAATCACTGATTTAATGAAGCAAACCTTATTCATTGTTTCAATCGAACAAACATAATTCACTTATTCAGTGAAAACTACTACACTCGTTCATTCAAGGAAACAGTTTGCTCATGATACTTCAATGAGTAGAGGTACTTTTAACGCATTGATTCGTTCAAACAAATTGCACACATGTAGTTCTGAAGCAATCTGCATTTGTCAATTCCATGAATACAGCTACTCATTCTTTCAATCTCACAATTTCACATTGTCTCAATCAAACTGCACACATTCACTCCGTGCACCAAACTGCACGTGTTAATTCAATGAGTAGAGCTTCTCCCATTCAATCAGTGTGTCAAACTAAACGCTTCTTTTCAATGAAACAAAACTGCATACTTGAATCATTGAATCAAACTTTAATGATTGATTCAGTGAATTAAACGTTATTCAATGCTTCAATGAAACAAACTGAACAAGCGGACGAATTGTATGAAACTGCACAAGTTCATACAATGCAAAAGGCTGCACTAATCAATTCAATGAGCAGAGCGATTCTCATTCAGTCAACGTGTCAAGCTTAACGCTGTCATTCAATGAAACAAACTGCATTCATTGAATCATTGAATCAAACTTCAATCATTGATTCTATGAAACAAACCTTATTCCTTGTTTCAATCGAAGAAAGCTATATCTCTTTTAGGAGAAATGAGGAAAAAAGCGGAAATAAGAGGACAAAATATGAGGAGTGAGGAAAAAAGAGGAAGAAAGGAAAAAGAGGAGAAAGGAGGAGGAAAGAGGAAAAATGAGGAAAAAAGAGGAGAAATAAGGAAAAAAGTGGAAAAAAGAGGAAAAAATAGGAAAAAAGAGGAGTAAAGAGGAAAAAAGATGAAAAAAGAGGAGACAAGAGGAAAAAGGAGGGAAAAAAGAGGAAAAAAAGTGGAAGAATGAGAAAAAAGAAGAAAAAAGTGGAGAAATGAGGAGAAAAGAGGGATAAAGACGATAAAATAGGAGAAAGGAGGAGGAAAGAGGAAAAAGGTTGAAAAAGTGGAAAAAAGAGGAAAAAAGAGGTGAAAAGAGGAAAAATGACGAGGAATGAGGAAAAAAGTGGAAAAAAATGGAGAAATGAGGAGAAAGAGGGAGAAAGAGGAAAAAGGAGGAAACATAGGAGAAAGAAGGAGAAATGAGGAAAATAGAGAAAAAAAGATGAAAAAGTGGAAAAAAGAGGAGAAAAGAGGAAAAAAGAGGAAAAATGAGGAGAAGAGAGGAAAAACGAGGTAAAAAGAAGAAAAAAGAGGAAGAAAGAAGAAAATAGGGAAAAAGAGTAGAAAGGAGGAAAGAAGAGGAGAAAAGACGGAATAAGAGGAAAAAAGAGGAGAAAAGAGGAAAAAAGTGGCGAAATTAGGAAAAAAGAGGAAAAAAGAGGAGAAAGGAGGGATGAAGAGGAAAAAAGAAGAAACAAGTGGAGAAATGAGGAAAAAAGAGTAGAAATAAGGAACGAAGAGGAAAAAAGGTGGAGGAAAGAGGAAAAAAGAGGAAAAAGAGGAAAAAAGGAAAAAAGAGGAGAAAGGAGGAGGAAAGAGGAAAAAAGAGGAAAAAAGAGGTGAAACAAACTGCATTCATTGAATCATTGAATCAAACTACAATCAATATATCAATATATCAAATCTTATTCCTTGTTTCAATCGAACAAAACTATCTCTTTTTTTAGTGAACTGTATACGTTCCTTCAATGAAAGAGGCTTCACTTGTCTATTCAATGAGTAGAGCTACTCTCATTCTTTCAATGGCACAAGTTTCACGCATTTTTATCTTTCAATCTATACATGTTCATTACATGAACCAAACTGTCGTTATTAATTCAATGTGTAAGTTTAATTGATTCAATTTAAACAAACTGCACTCCTTGAATCATTGAATCAAACTACAATCACTGATTCAATGAAGCAAACCGTATTCATTGTTTCAATCGAACAAACATAATTCACTTATTCAGTGAAAACTACTACACTCGTTCATTCAAGGAAACAGTTTGCTCATGATAATTCAATGAGTGGAGGTACTCTTAACGCATTGATTCAATCACACAAATTGCACACATTTACTTCATGAAGCAATCTGTATTTGTCATTTCCATGAATACAGCTACTCATTCATTCCATGTCACAAGTTTCACGCATTGTCTCGATCAATCTACACACTGCATGAACCAAACTGCCCCAGTAATTCAATGTGTCTATTTAATTCATTCAATTTAATTAAAAAAACTGCATTCATTGAAGCATTTGCATCAATCTACAATCATTGATTCAATGAATCAAACCGTAGTCCTTGTTTTAATTGAACAAACCTATCCCTCTTTTTTCGTTAAAAAAACTGCATACATTCATTCAGTGAAAGAAGCTTCACTCCTCTACTCAATGAGTAGAGATACTCTCATTCTTTTAATGGCACAAGTTTCACGCATTCTATCTATCAATCTACACATGTTCACTACATGAATCAAACTGTCGTTATTAATTCAATGTTTAAGTTTAATTCATTTAATTTAATGAAACAAACTGCATTCATTTAATCATTTGCATGAAACTACAATCATTGATTCAATGAAGCAAACCTTATTCATTGTTTCAATCGAACAAACCTAACTCACTTATTTAGTGAATCCTACTACACTCGTTCATTGAAGGAAACAGTTTGCTCATGATACTTCAATGAGTAGAGGTACTTTTAACGCATTGATTCAGTGAAACAAATTGCACACATTTAGTTCTGAGGCAATCTGCATTCGTCAATTCCATGAATACAGCTACTCATTCTTTCAATCTCACAATTTCACATTGTCTCAATCAAACTGCACACATTCACTCCGTGCACCAAACTGCACGTGTTAATTCAATGAGTAGAGCTTCTCCCATTCAATCAATGTGTCAAGCTAAACGCTTCTTTTCAATGAAACAAAACTGCATACTTGAATCATTGAATCAAACTTTAATGATTGATTCAGTGAATTAAACGTTATTCAATGCTTCAATGAAACAAACTGAACAAGCTGATGAATTGTATGAAACTGCACAAGTTCATACAATGCAAAAGGCTGCACTAATCAATTCAATGAGCAGAGCGATTCTCATTCAGTCAACGTGTCAAGCTTAACACTGTCATTCAATGAAACAAACTGCATTCATTGAATCATTGAATCAAACTACAATCATTGATTCTATGAAACAAACCTTATTCCTTGTTTCAATCGAAGAAAGCTATATCTCTTTTAGGAGAAATGAGGAAAAAAGCGGAAATAAGAGGACAAAATAGGAGGAGTGAGGAAAAAAGAGGAAGAAAGGAAAAAGAGGAGAAAAGAGGAGGAAAGAGGAAAAATGAGGAAAAAAGAGGAGAAATCAGGGAAAAAGTGGAAAAAAGAGGAAAAAATAGGAAAAAAGAGGAGTAAAGAGGAAAAAAAGATGAAAAAAGAGGAGACAAGAGGAAAAAGGAGGGAAAAAAGAGGAAAAAAAGTGGAAGAATGAGAAAAAAGAAGAAAAAACTGGAGAAATGAGGAGAAAAGAGGGATAAAGACGATAAAATAGGAGAAAGGAGGAGGAAAGAGGAAAATGGTTGAAAAAGTGGAAAAAAGAGGAAAAAAGAGGTGAAAAGAGGAAAAATGACGAGGAATGAGGAAAAAAGTGGGAAAAAGTGGAGAAATGAGGAGAAAGAGGGAGAAAGAGGAAAAAGGAGGAAACATAGGAGAAAGAAGGAGAAATGAGGAAAAAAGAGAAAAAAGATGAAAAAGTGGAAAAAAGAGGAGAAAAGAGGAAAAAAGAGGAAAAATGAGGAGAAATGAGGAAAAAGAGGAAAAAAGGAAAAAAGAGGAGACAGGAGGAGAAAAGAGGAAAAACGAGGTAAAAAGAAGAAAAAAGAGGAAAAAAGAGGAAAATAGGGAAAAAGAGTAGAAAGGAGAAAAAAAGAGGAGAAAAGTCGGAATAAGAGGAAAAAAGAGGAGAAAAGAGGAAAAAATTGGCGAAATTAGGAAAAAAGAGGAGAAAGGAGGGATGAAGAGGAAAAAAGAAGAAACAAGTGGAGAAATGAGGAAAAAAGAGTAGAAATAAGGAACGAAGAGGAAAAAAGCGGAAAAAGAGGAAAAAAGGAAAAAAGAGGAGAAAGGAGGAGGAAAGAGGAACAAAGAGGAGAAATGAGGTAAAAAGTGGAAAAAAGAGGAAAAAATAGGAGAAATGAGGAAAAAAGAGGAAAAAAGTGGAGAAACAAACTGCATTCATTGAATCATTGAATCAAACTACAATCAATATATCAATATATCAAATCTTATTCCTTGTTTCAATCGAACAAAACTATTTTTTTTTTGGGAAATGTATACGTTCATTCAATGAAAGAGGCTTCACTTGTCTATTCAATGAGTAGAGTTACTCTCATTCTTTCAATGGCACAAGTTTCACGCATTTTATCTTTAAATCTATACATGTTCATTACATGAACCAAACTGTCGTTATTAATTCAATGTGTAAGTTTAATTGATTCAATTTAAACAAACTGCACTCCTTGAATCATTGAATCAAACTACAATCACTGATTCAATGAAGCAAACCGTATTCATTCTTTCAATCGAACAAACATAATTCACTTATTCCGTGAAAACTACTACACTCGTTCATTCAAGGAAACAGTTTGCTCATGATAATTCAATGAGTGGAGGTACTCTTAACGCATTGATTCAATCACACAAATTGCACACATTTACTTCATGAAGCAATCTGTATTTGTCATTTCCATGAATACAGCTACTCATTCATTCCATGTCACAAGTTTCACGCATTGTCTCGATCAATCTACACACTGCATGAACCAAACTGCCCCTAATAATTCAATGTGCCTATTTAATTCATTCAATTTAATGAAAAAACCTGCATTCATTGAAGCATTTGCATCAATCTACAATCATTCATTCAATGAATTAAACCGTAGTCCTTGTTTTAATCGAACAAACCTATCCCTCTTTTTTCGTTAAAAAAACTGCATACATTCATTCAGTGAAAGAAGCTTCACTCCTCTACTCAATGAGTAGAGATACTCTCATTCTTTTAATGGCACAAGTTTCACGCATTCTATCTATCAATCTACACATGTTCACTACATGAATCAAACTGTCGTTATTAATTCAATGTTTAAGTTTAATTCATTTAATATAATGAAACAAACTGCATTCATTTAATCATTTGCATGAAACTACAATCATTGATTCAATGAAGCAAACCTTATTCATTGTTTCAATCGAACAAACCTAACTCACTTATTTAGTGAATCCTACTACACTCGTTCATTGAAGGAAACAGTTTGCTCATGATACTTCAATGAGTAGAGGTACTTTTAACGCATTGATTCATTCAAACAAATTGCACACATTTAGTTCTGAGGCAATCTGCATTCGTCAATTCCATGAATACAGCTACTCATTCTTTCAATCTCACAATTTCACATTGTCTCAATCAAACTGCACACATTGACTCCGTGCGCCAAACTACACGTGTTAATTCAATGAGTAGAGCTTCTCCCATTCAATCAATGTGTCAAGCTAAACGCTTCTTTTCAATGAAACAAAACTGCATACTTGAATCATTGAATCAAACTTTAATGATTGATTCAGTGAATTAAACGTTATTCAATGCTTCAATGAAACAAACTGAACAAGCTGATGAATTGTATGAAACTGCACAAGTTCATACAATGCAAAAGGCTGCACTAATCAATTCAATGAGCAGAGCGATTCTCATTCAGTCAACGTGTCAAGCTTAACACTGTCATTCAATGAAACAAACTTCATTCATTGAATCATTGAATCAAACTACAATCATTGATTCTATGAAACAAACCTTATTCCTTGTTTCAATCGAAGAAAGCTATATCTCTTTTAGGAGAAATGAGGAAAAAAGCGGAAATAAGAGGACGAAATAGGAGGAGTGAGGAAAAAAGAGGAAGAAAGGAAAAAGAGGAGAAAAGAGGAGGAAAGAGGAAAAATGAGGAAAAAAGAGGAGAAATCAGGAAAAAAGTGGAAAAAAGAGTAAAAAATAGGAAAAAAGAGGAGTAAAGAGGAAAAAAGATGAAAAAAGAGGAGACAAGAGGAAAAAGGAGGGAAAAAAGAGGAAAAAAAGTGGAAGAATGAGAAAAAAGAAGAAAAAAGTGGAGAAATGAGGAGAAAAGAGGGATAAAGACGATAAAATAGGAGAAAGGAGGAGGAAAGAGGAAAATGGTTGAAAAAGTGGAAAAAAGAGGAAAAAAGAGGTGAAAAGAGGAAAAATGACGAGGAATGAGGAAAAAAGTGGGAAAAAGTGGAGAAATGAGGAGAAAGAGGGAGAAAGAGGAAAAAGGAGGAAACATAGGAGAAAGAAGGAGAAATGAGGAAAAAAGAGAAAAAAAGATGAAAAAGTCGAAAAAGAGGAGAAAAGAGGAAAAAAGAGGAAAAATGTGGAGAAATGAGGAAAAAGAGGAAAAAAGGAAAAAAGAGGAGACAGGAGGAGAAAAGAGGAAAAACGAGGTAAAAAGAAGAAAAAAGAGGAAGAAAGAGGAAAATAGGGAAAAAGAGTAGAAAGGAGAAAAAAAAGGAGAAAAGTCGGAATAACAGGAAAAAAGAGGAGAAAAGAGGAAAAAAGTGGCGAAATTAGGAAAAAAGAGGAAAAAAGAGGAGAAAGGAGGGATGAAGAGGAAAAAAGAAGAAACAAGTGGAGAAATGAGAAAAAAAGAGTTGAAATAAGGAACGAAGAGGAAAAAAGCGGAAAAAGAGGAAAAAAGGAAAAAAGAGGAGAAAGGAGGAGGAAAGAGGAAAAAAGAGGAAAAAAGAGGAGAAATGAGGTAAAAAGTGGAAAAAAGAGGAAAAAATAGGAGAAATGAGGAAAAAAGAGGAAAAAAGTGGAGAAACAAACTGCATTCATTGAATCATTGAATCAAACTACAATCAATATATCAATATATCAAATCTTATTCCTTGTTTCAATCGAACAAAACTATCTCTTTTTTTAGTGAACTGTATACGTTCATTCAATGAAAGAGGCTTCACTTGTCTATTCAATGAGTAGAGTTACTCTCATTCTTTCAATGGCACAAGTTTCACGCATTTTATCTTTCAATCTATACATGTTCATTACATGAACCAAACTGTCGTTATTAATTCAATGTGTAAGTTTAATTGATTCAATTTAAACAAACTGCACTCCTTGAATCATTGAATCAAACTACAATCACTGATTCAATGAAGCAAACCGTATTCATTGTTTCAATCGAACAAACATAATTCAGTGAAAACTACTACACTCGTTCATTCAAGGAAACAGTTTGCTCATGATAATTCAATGAGTGGAGGTACTCTTAACGCATTGATTCAATCACACAAATTGCACACATTTACTTCATGAAGCAATCTGTATTTGTCATTTCCATGAATACAGCTACTCATTCATTCCATGTCACAAGTTTCACGCATTGTCTCGATCAATCTACACACTGCATGAACCAAACTGCCCCTTATAATTCAATGTGTCTATTTAATTCATTCAATTTAATGAAAAAAACTGCATTCATTGAAGCATTTGCATCAATCTACAATCATTCATTCAATGAATCAAACCGTAGTCCTTGTTTTAATCGAACAAACCTATCCCTCTTTTTTCGTTAAAAAAACTGCATACATTCATTCAGTGAAAGAAGCTTCACTCCTCTACTCAATGAGTAGAGATACTCTCATTCTTTTAATGGCACAAGTTTCACGCATTCTATCTATCAATCTACACATGTTCACTACATGAATCAAACTGTCGTTATTAATTCAATGTTTAAGTTTAATTCATTTAATTTAATGAAACAAACTGCATTCATTGAATCATTTGCATGAAACTACAATCATTGATTCAATGAAGCAAACCTTATTCATTGTTTCAATCGAACAAACCTAACTCACTTATTTAGTGAATCCTACTACACTCGTTCATTGAAGGAAACAGTTTGCTCATGATACTTCAATGAGTAGAGGTACTTTTAACGCATTGATTCAATCAAACAAATTGCACACATTTAGTTCTGAGGCAATCTGCATTCGTCAATTCCATGTATACAGCTACTCATTCTTTCAATCTCACAATTTCACATTGTCTCAATCAAACTGCACACATTCACTCCGTGCACCAAACTGCACGTGTTAATTCAATGAGTAGAGCTTCTCCCATTTAATCAATGTGTCAAGCTAAACGCTTCTTTTCAATGAAACAAAACTGCATTCATTGAATCATTGAATCAAACTACAATCATTGATTCTATGAAACAAACCTTATTCCTTGTTTCAATCGAAGAAAGCTATATCTCTTTTAGGAGAAATGAGGAAAAAAGCGGAAATAAGAGGACAAAATATGAGGAGTGAGGAAAAAAGAGGAAGAAAGGAAAAAGAGGAGAAAGGAGGAGGAAAGAGGAAAAATGAGGAAAAAAGAGGAGAAATAAGGAAAAAAGTGGAAAAAGAGGAAAAAAGAGGGGAAATGAGGAAAAACGAGGAGTAAAGAGGAAAATAGATGAAAAAAGAGGAGAAAAGAGGAAAAAGGAGGGAAAAAAGAGGAGAAAAGAGGAAAAAATGGAAGAATGAGAAAAAAGAAGAAAAAAGTGGAGAAATGAGGAGAAAAGAGGGATAAAGACGATAAAATAGGAGAAAGGAGGAGGAAAGAGGAAAAAGGTGGAAAAAGTGGAAAAAAGAGGAAAAAAGAGGTGAAAAGAGGAAAAATGACGAGGAATGAGGAAAAATGTGGAAAAAAGTGGAGAAATGAGGAGAAAGAGGAAAAAGGAGGAAACATAGGAGAAAGAAGGAGAAATGAGGAAAAAAGAGGAAAAATGAGGAGAAATGAGGAAAAAAGAGGAAAAAAAGGAAAAAAGAGGAGACAGGAGGAGAAAAGACGAAAAACGAGGTAAAAAGAAGAAAAAAGAGGAAGAAAGAGGAAAATAGGGAAAAAGAGTAGAAAGGAGGAAAGAAGAGGAGAAAAGACGGAATAAGAGGAAAAAAGAGGAGAAAAGAGGAAAAAAGTGGCGAAAAGGGAAAAAAGTGGAAAAAAGAGGAGAAAGGAGGGATGAAGAGGAAAAAAGAAGAAACAAGTGGAGAAATGAGGAAAAATGAGTAGAAATAAGGAACGAAGAGCAAGAAAGGGGGAGGAAAGAGGAAAAAAAGAGGAAAAAGAGGAAAAAAGGAAAAAAGAGGAAGAAAGGAGGAGGAAAGAGGAAAAAAGAGGAAAAAAGAGGAGAAATGAGGTAAAAAGTGGAAAAAAGAGGAAAAAAGTGGAGAAACAAACTGCATTCATTGAATCATTGAATCAAACTACAATCATTGATTCAATATATCAAATCTTATTCCTTGCTTCAATCGAACATAATTATCTCTTTTTTTTAGTGAACTGTATACGTTCATTCAATGAAAGAGGCTTCACTTGTCTATTCAATGAGTAGAGCTACTCTTATTCTTTCAATGGCACACATTTCACACATTTTATCTTTCAATCTATACATGTTCATTACATGAACCAAACTGTCGTTATTAATTCAATGTGTAAGTTTAATTGATTCAATTTAAACACACTGCACTCCTTGAATTATTGAATCAAACTACAATCACTGATTCAATGAAGCAAACCTTAGTCATTGTTTCAATCGAACAAACATAATTCACTTATTGAGTGAAAACTACTACACTCGTTCATTCAAGGAAACAGTTTGCTCATGGTAATTCAATGAGTAGAGGTACTCTTAACGCATTGATTGAATCACACAAATTGCACATATTTACTTCATGAAGCATTCTGTATTTGTCATTTCCATGAATACAGCTACTCATTCATTCAATGTCACAAGTTTCACGCATTATCTCGATCAAACTACACACTGCATGAACCAAACTGCCCCATTAATTCAATGTGTCTATTTAATTCATTCAATTTAATGAAAAAAACTGCATTCATTGAAGCATTTGCATCAATCTACAATCATTGATTCAATGAATCAAACCATAGTCCTTGTTTTAATCGAACAAACCTATCCCTCTTTTTTCGTTAAAAAAACTGCATACATTCATTCAGTGAAAGAAGCTTCACTCCTCTACTCAATGAGTAGAGATACTCTCATTCTTTTAATGGCAAAAGTTTCACGCATTCTATCTATCAATCTACACATGTTCACTACATGAATCAAACTGTCGTTATTAATTCAATGTTTAAGTTTAATTCATTTAATTTAATGAAACAAACTGCATTCATTTAATCATTTGCATGAAACTACAATCATTGATTCAATGAAGCAAACCTTATTCATTGTTTCAATCGAACAAACCTAACTCACTTATTTAGTGAATCCTACTACACTCGTTCATTGAAGGAAACAGTTTCCTCATGATACTTCAATGAGTAGAGGTACTTTTAACGCATTGATTCAGTGAAACAAATTGCACACATTTAGTTCTGAGGCAATCTGCATTCGTCAATTCCATGTATACAGCTACTCATTCTTTCAATCTCACAATTTCACATTGTCTCAATCAAACTGCACACATTCATTCCGTGCACCAAACTGCACGTGTTAATTCAATGAGTAGAGCTTCTCCCATTTAATCAATGTGTCAAGCTAAACGCTTCTTTTCAATGAAACAAAACTGCATACTTGAATCATTGAATCAAACTTTAATGATTGATTCAGTGAATTAAACGTTATTCAATGCTTTAATGAAACAAACTGAACAAGCTGATGAATTGTATGAAACTGCACAAGTTCATACAATGCAAAAGGCTGCACTAATCAATTCAATGAGCAGAGCGATTCTCATTCAGTCAACGGGTCAAGCTTAACGCTGTCATTCAATGAAACAAACTGCATTCATTGAATCATTGAATCAAACTACAATCATTGATTCTATGAAACAAACCTTATTCCTTGTTTCAATCGAAGAAAGCTATATCTCTTTTAGGAGAAATGAGGAAAAAAGCGGAAATAAGAGGACAAAATACGAGGAGTGAGGAAAAAAGAGGAAGAAAGGAAAAAAGAGGAGAAAGGAGGAGGAAAGAGGAAAAATGAGGAAAAAAGAGGAGAAATAAGGAAAAAAGTGGAAAAAAGAGGAAAAAATAGGAAAAAAGAGGAGTAAAGAGGAAAGAAGATGCAAAAAGAGGAGAAAAGAGGAAAAAGGAGGGAAAAAAGAGGAAAAAAGTGGAAGAATGAGAAAAAAGAAGACAAAAGTGGAGAAATGAGGAGAAAAGACGGATAAAGACGATAAAATAGGAGAAAGGAGGAGGAAAGAGGAAAAAGGTTGAAAAAGTGGAAAAAAGAGGAAAAAAGAGGTGAAAAGAGGAAAAATGACGAGGAATGAGGAAAAAAGTGGAAAAAAGTGGAGAAATGAGGAGAAAGAGGGAGAAAGAGGAAAAAGGAGGAAACATAGGAGAAAGAAGGAGAAATGAGGAAAAAAGAGAAAAAAAGATGAAAAAGTGGAAAAAAGAGGAGAAAAGAGGAAAAAAGAGGAAAAATGAGGAGAAATGAGGAAAAAAGAGGAAAAAAGGAAAAAAGAGGAGACAGGAGGAGAAAAGAGGAAAAACGAGGTAAAAAGAAGAAAAAAGAGGAAGAAAGAGGAAAATAGGGTAAAAGAATAGAAAGGAGGAAAAAAGAGGAGAAAAGATGGAATAAGAGGAAAAAAGAGGAGAAAAGAGGAAAAAAGTGGCGAAATTAGGAAAAAAGAGGAAAAAAGAGGAGAAAGGAGGGATGAAGAGGAAAAAAGAAGAAACAAGTGGAGAAATGAGGAAAAAAGAGTAGAAATAAGGAACGAAGAGGAAAAAAGGGGGAGGAAAGAGGAAAAAAGAGGAAAAAGAGGAAAAAAGGAAAAAAGAGGAGAAAGGAGGAGGAAAGAGGAAAAAAGAGGAAAAAAGAGGAGACATGAGGTAAAAGTGGAAAAAAGAGGAAAAAAAGGAGAAATGAGGAAAATAGAGGAAAAAAGTGGAGAAACAAACTGCATTCATTGAATCATTGAATCAAACTACAATCATTGATTCAATATATCAAATCTTATTCCTTGTTTCAATCGAACAAAACTATCTCTTTTTTTTAGTGAACTGTATAAGTTCATTCAAGGAAAGAGGCTTCACTTGTCTATTCAATGAGTAGAGCTACTCTCATTCTTTCAATGGCACAAGTTTCACGCATTTTATCTTTCAATCTATACATGTTCATTACATGAACCAAACTGTCGTTATTAATTCACTGTGTAAGTTTAATTGATTCAATTTAAACAAACTGCACTCCTTGAATCATTGAATCAAACTAC
The DNA here is from genome assembly GCF_047496795.1 of Chiloscyllium punctatum. Lineage (NCBI taxonomy): Eukaryota > Metazoa > Chordata > Chondrichthyes > Orectolobiformes > Hemiscylliidae > Chiloscyllium > Chiloscyllium punctatum. Next base: position 28,548,644 of record NC_092786.1, read on the forward strand.
AATCACTGATTCAATGAAGGAAACCTTATTCATTGTTTCAATCGAACAAACATAATTCACTTATTCAGTGAAAACTACTACACTCGTTCATTCAAGGAAACAGTTTGCTCATGATAATTCAATGAGTAGAGGTACTCTTAACGCATTGATTCAATCACACAAATTGCACACATTTACTTCATGAAGCAATCTGTATTTGTCATTTCCATGAATACAGCTACTCATTCATTCAATGTCACAAGTTTCACGCATTGTCTCGATCAAACTACACACTGCATGAACCAAACTGCCCCTATTAATTCAATGTGTCTATTTAATTCATTCAATTTAATGAAAAAAACTGCATTCATTGAAGCATTTGCATCAATCTACAATCATTGATTCAATGAATCAAACCGTAGTCCTTGTTTTAATCGAACAAACCTATCCCTCTTTTTTCCTTAAAAAAACTGCATACAGTGAAAGAAGCTACACTCCTCTACTCAATGAGTAGAGATACTCTCATTCTTTTAATGGCACAAGTTTCACGCATTCTATCTATCAATCTACACATGTTCACTACATGAATCAAACTGTCGTTATTAATTCAATGTTTAAGTTTAATTTAATGAAACAAACTGCATTCATTGAATCATTTGCATGAAACTACAATCATTGATTCAATGAAGCAAACCTTATTCATTGTTTCAATCGAACAAACCTAACTCACTTATTTAGTGAATCCTACTACACTCGTTCATTGAAGGAAACAGTTTGCTCATGATACTTCAATGAGTAGAGGTACTTTTAACGCATTGATTCAATCAAACAAATTGCACACATTTAGTTCTGAGGCAATCTGCATTCGTCAATTCCATGTATACAGCTACTCATTCTTTCAATCTCACAATTTCACATTGTCTCAATCAAACTGCACACATTCACTCCGTGCACCAAACTGCACGTGTTAATTCAATGAGTAGAGCTTCTCCCATTCAATCAATGTGTCAAGCTAAACGCTTCTTTTCAATGAAACAAAACTGCATACTTGAATCATTGAATCAAACTTTAATGATTGATTCAGTGAATTAAACGTTATTCAATGCTTCAATGAAACAAACTGAACAAGCTGATGAATTGTATGAAACTGCACAAGTTCATACAATGCAAAAGGCTGCACTAATCAATTCAATGAGCAGAGCGATTCTCATTCAGTCAACGTGTCAAGCTTAACGCTGTCATTCAATGAAACAAACTGCATTCATTGAATCATTGAATCAAACTACAATCATTGATTCTATGAAACAAACCTTATTCCTTGTTTCAATCGAAGAAAGCTATATCTCTTTTAGGAGAAATGAGGAAAAAAGCGGAAATAAGAGGACAAAATACGAGGAGTGAGGAAAAAAGAGGAAGAAAGGAAAAAAGAGGAGAAAGGAGGAGGAAAGAGGAAAAATGAGGAAAAAAGAGGAGAAATAAGGAAAAAAGTGGAAAAAAGAGGAAAAAATAGGAAAAAAGAGGAGTAAAGAGGAAAGAAGATGCAAAAAGAGGAGAAAAGAGGAAAAAGGAGGGAAAAAAGAGGAAAAAAGTGGAAGAATGAGAAAAAAGAAGACAAAAGTGGAGAAATGAGGAGAAAAGACGGATAAAGATGATAAAATAGGAGAAAGGAGGAGGATAGAGGAAAAAGGTTGAAAAAGTGGAAAAAAGAGGAAAAAAGAGGTGAAAAGAGGAAAAATGACGAGGAATGAGGAAAAAAGTGGAAAAAAGTGGAGAAATGAGGAGAAAGAGGGAGAAAGAGGAAAAAGGAGGAAACATAGGAGAAAGAAGGAGAAATGAGGAAAAAAGAGAAAAAAAGATGAAAAAGTGGAAAAAAGAGGAGAAAAGAGGAAAAAAGAGGAAAAATGAGGAGAAATGAGGAAAAAAGAGGAAAAAAGGAAAAAAGAGGAGACAGGAGGAGAAAAGAGCAAAAACGAGGTAAAAAGAAGAAAAAAGAGGAAGAAAGAGGAAAATAGGGTAAAAGAATAGAAAGGAGGAAAAAAGAGGAGAAAAGACGGAATAAGAGGAAAAAAGAGGAGAAAAGAGGAAAAAAGTGGCAAAATTAGGAAAAAAGAGGAAAAAAGAGGAGAAAGGAGGGATGAAGAGGAAAAAAGAAGAAACAAGTGGAGAAATGAGGAAAAAAGAGTAGAAATAAGGAACGAAGAGGAAAAAAGGGGGAGGAAAGAGGAAAAAAGAGGAAAAAGAGGAAAAAAGGAAAAAAGAGGAGAAAGGAGGAGGAAAGAGGAAAAAAGAGGAAAAAAGAGGAGACATGAGGTAAAAGTGGAAAAAAGAGGAAAAAAAAGGAGAAATGAGGAAAATAGAGGAAAAAAGTGGAGAAACAAACTGCATTCATTGAATCATTGAATCAAACTACAATCATTGATTCAATATATCAAATCTTATTCCTTGTTTCAATCGAACAAAACTACCTCTTTTTTTTAGTGAACTGTATAAGTTCATTCAAGGAAAGAGGCTTCACTTGTCTATTCAATGAGTAGAGCTACTCTCATTCTTTCAATGGCACAAGTTTCACGCATTTTATCTTTCAATCTATACATGTTCATTACATGAACCAAACTGTCGTTATTAATTCACTGTATAAGTTTAATTGATTCAATTTAAACAAACTGCACTCCTTGAATCATTGAATCAAACTACAATCACTGATTCAATGAAGGAAACCTTATTCATTGTTTCAATCGAACAAACATAATTCACTTATTCAGTGAAAACTACTACACTCGTTCATTCAAGGAAACAGTTTGCTCATGATAATTCAATGAGTAGAGGTACTCTTAACGCATTGATTCAATCACACAAATTGCACACATTTACTTCATGAAGCAATCTGTATTTGTCATTTCCATGAATACAGCTACTCATTCATTCAATGTCACAAGTTTCACGCATTGTCTCGATCAAACTACACACTGCATGAACCAAACTGCCCCTATTAATTCAATGTGTCTATTTAATTCATTCAATTTAATGAAAAAACCTGCATTCATTGAAGCATTTGCATCAATCTACAATCATTCATTCAATGAATCAAACCGTAGTCCTTGTTTTAATCGAACAAACCTATCCCTCTTTTTTCGTTAAAAAAACTGCATACAGTGAAAGAAGCTACACTCCTCTACTCAATGAGTAGAGATACTCTCATTCTTTTAATGGCACAAGTTTCACGCATTCTATCTATCAATCTACACATGTTCACTACATGAATCAAACTGTCGTTATTAATTCAATGTTTAAGTTTAATTTAATGAAACAAACTGCATTCATTGAATCATTTGCATGAAACTACAATCATTGATTCAATGAAGCAAACCTTATTCATTGTTTCAATCGAACAAACCTAACTCACTTATTTAGTGAATCCTACTACACTCGTTCATTGAAGGAAACAGTTTGCTCATGATACTTCAATGAGTAGAGGTACTTTTAACGCATTAATTCAATCAAACAAATTGCACACATTTAGTTCTGAGGCAATCTGCATTCGTCAATTCCATGTATACAGCTACTCATTCTTTCAATCTCACAATTTCACATTGTCTCAATCAAACTGCACACATTCACTCCGTGCACCAAACTGCACGTGTTAATTCAATGAGTAGAGCTTCTCCCATTCAATCAATGTGTCAAGCTAAACGCTTCTTTTCAATGAAACAAAACTGCATACTTGAATCATTGAATCAAACTTTAATGATTGATTCAGTGAATTAAACGTTATTCAATGCTTCAATGAAACAAACTGAACAAGCTGATGAATTGTATGAAACTGCACAAGTTCATACAATGCAAAAGGCTGCACTAATCAATTCAATGAGCAGAGCAATTCTCATTCAGTCAACGTGTCAAGCTTAACGCTGTCATTCAATGAAACAAACTGCATTCATTGAATCATTGAATCAAACTACAATCATTGATTCTATGAAACAAACCTTATTCCTTGTTTCAATCGAAGAAAGCTATATCTCTTTTAGGAGAAATGAGGAAAAAAGCGGAAATAAGAGGACAAAATATGAGGAGTGCGGAAAAAAGAGGAAGAAAGGAAAAAGAGGAGAAAGGAGGAGGAAAGAGGAAAAATGAGGAAAAAAGAGGAGAAATAAGGAAGAAAGTGGAAAAAAGAGGAAAAAATAGGAAAAAAGAGGAGTAAAGAGGAAAAAAGATGAAAAAAGAGGAGACAAGAGGAAAAAGGAGGGAAAAAAGAGGAAAAAAAGTGGAAGAATGAGAAAAAAGAAGAAAAAAGTGGAGAAATGAGGAGAAAAGAGGGATAAAGACGATAAAATAGGAGAAAGGAGGAGGGAAGAGGAAAAAGTGGAAAAAAGAGGAAAAAAGAGGTGAAAAGAGGAAAAATGACGAGGAATGAGGAAAAAAGTGGAAAAAAGTGGAGAAATTAGGAGAAAGAGGGAGAAAGAGGAAAAAGGAGGAAACATAAGAGAAAGAAGGAGAAATGAGGAAAAAAGAGAAAAAAAGATGAAAAAGTGGAAAAAGAGGAGAAAAGAGGAAAAAAGAGGAAAAATGAGGAGAAATGAGGAAAAAAGAGGAAAAAAGGAAAAAAGAGGAGACAGGAGGAGAAAAGAGGAAAAACGAGGTAAAAAGAAGAAAAAAGAGGAAGAAAGAGGAAAATAGGGAAAAAGAGTAGAAAGGAGGAAAGAAGAGGAGAAAAGACGGAAAAGAGGAAAGAAGTGGCGAAATTAGGAAAAAAGAGCCAAAAAGAGGAGAAAGGAGGGATGAAGAGGAAAAAAGAAGAAACAAGTGGAGAAATGAGGAAAAAAGAGTAGAAATAAGGAACGAAGAGGAAAAAAGGGGGAGGAAAGAGGAAAAAAGAGGAAAAAGAGGAAAAAAGGAAAAAAGAGGAGAAAGGAGGAGGAAAGAGGAAAAAAGAGGAAAAAAGAGGAGAAATGAGGTAAAAAGTGGAAAAAAGAGGAAAAAATAGGAGAAATGAGGAAAAAAGAGGAAAAAAGTGGAGAAACAAACTGCATTCATTGAATCATTGAATCAAACTACAATCAATATATCAATATATCAAATCTTATTCCTTGTTTCAATCGAACAAAACTATCTCTTTTTTTAGTGAACTGTATACGTTCATTCAATGAAAGAGGCTTCACTTGTCTATTCAATGAGTAGAGCTACTCTCATTCTTTCAATGGCACAAGTTTCACGCATTTTATCTTTCAATCTATACATGTTCATTACATGAACCAAACTGTCGTTATTAATTCAATGTTTAAGTTTAATTCATTTAATTTAATGAAACAAACTGCATTCATTGAATCATTTGCATGAAACTACAATCATTGATTCAATGAAGCAAACCTTATTCATTGTTTCAATCGAACAAACCTAACTCACTTATTTAGTGAATCCTACTACACTCGTTCATTGAAGGAAACAGTTTGCTCATGATACTTCAATGAGTAGAGGTACTTTTGACGCATTGATTCAATCAAACAAATTGCACACATTTAGTTCTGAGGCAATCTGCATTCGTCAATTCCATGAATACAGCTACTCATTCTTTCAATTTCACAATTTCACATTGTCTCAATCAAACTGCACACATTCACTCCGTGCACCAAACTGCACGTGTTAATTCAATGAGTAGAGCTTCTCCCATTCAATCAATGTGTCAAGCTCAACGCTTCTTTTCAATGAAACAAAACTGCATACTTGAATCATTGAATCAAACTTTAATGATTGATTCAGTGAATTAAACGTTATTCTATGCTTCAATGAAACAAACTGAACAAGCTGATGAATTGTATGAAACTGCACAAGTTCATACAATGCAAAAGGCTGCACTAATCAATTCAATGAGCAGAGCGATTCTCATTCAGTCAACGTGTCAAGCTTAACGCTGTCATTCAATGAAACAAACTGCATTCATTGAATCAAACTACAATCATTGATTCTATGAAACAAACCTTATTCCTTGTTTCAATCGAAGAAAGCTATATCTCTTTTAGGAGAAATGAGGAAAAAAGCGGAAATAAGAGGATGAAATATGAGGAGTGAGGAAAAAAGAGGAAGAAAGGAAAAAGAGGAGAAAGGAGGAGGAAAGAGGAAAAATGAGGAAAAAAGAGGAGAAATAAGGAAAAAAGTGGAAGAAAGAGGAAAAAATAGGAAAAAAGAGGAGCAAAGAGGAAAAAAGATGAAAAAAGAGGAGAAAAGAGGAAAAAGGAGGGAATAAAGAGGAAAAAAAGTGGAAGACTGAGAAAAAAGAAGAAAAAAATGGAGAAATGAGGAGAAAAGAGGGATAAAGACGATAAAATAGGAGAAAGGAGGAGGATAGAGGAAAAAGGTTGAAAAAGTGGAAAAAAGAGGTGAAAAGAGGAAAAATGACGAGGAATGAGGAAAAATGTGGAAAAAAGTGGAGAAATGAGGAGAAAGAGGGAGAAAGAGGAAAAAGGAGGAAACATAGGAGAAAGAACGAGAAATGAGGAAAAAAGAGAAAAAAGATGTAAAAGTGGAAAAAAGGGGGGAAAAGAGGAAAAAAGAGGAAAAATGAGGAGAAATGAGGAAAAAAGAGGAAAAAAGGAAAAAAGAGGAGACAGGAGGAGAAAAGAGGAAAAACGAGGTAAAAAGAAGAAAAAAGAGGAAGAAAGAGGAAAATAGGGAAAAAGAGTAGAAAGGAGGAAAGAAGAGGAGAAAAGACGGAATAAGAGGAAAAAAGAGGAGAAAAGAGGGAAAAAGTGGCGAAATTAGGAAAAAAGTGGAAAAAAGAGGAGAAAGGAGGGATGAAGAGGAAAAAAGAAGAAACAAGTGGAGAAATGAGGAAAAATGGGTAGAAATAAGGAACGAAGAGGAAAAAAGGGGGAGGAAAGAGGAAAAAAGAGGAAAAAGAGGAAAAAAGGAAAAAAGAGGAAGAAAGGAGGAGGAAAGAGGAAAAAAGAGGAAAAAAGAGGAGAAATGAGGTAAAAAGTGGAAAAAAGAGGAAAAAAATAGGAGAAATGAGGAAAAAAGAGGAAAAAAGTGGAGAAACAAACTGCATTCATTGAATCATTGAATCAAACTACAATCATTGATTCAATATATCAAATCTTATTCCTTGTTTCAATCGAACAAAACTATCTCTTTTTTTTAGTGAACTGTATACGTTCATTCAATGAAAGAGGCTTCACTTGTCTATTCAATGAGTAGAGCTACTCTCATTCTTTCAATGGCACAAGTTTCACGCATTTTATCTTTCAATCTATACATGTTCATTACATGAACCAAACTGTCGTTATTAATTCAATGTGTAAGTTTAATTGATTCAATTTAAACAAACTGCACTCCTTGAATCATTGAATCAAACTACAATCACTGATTCAATGAAGCAAACCTTATTCATTGTTTCAATCGAACAAACATAATTCACTTATTCAGTGAAAACTACTACACTCGTTCATTCAAGGAAACAGTTTGCTCATGATAATTCAATGAGTAGAGGTACTCTTAACGCATTGATTCAATCACACAAATTGCACACATTTACTTCATGAAGCAATCTGTATTTGTCATTTCCATGAATACAGCTACTCATTCATTCAATGTCACAAGTTTCACGCATTGTCTCGATCAAACTACACACTGCATGAACCAAACTGCCCCTATTAATTCAATGTGTCTATTTAATTCATTCAATTTAATGAAAAAAACTGCATTCATTGAAGCATTTGCATCAATCTACAATCATTGATTCAATGAATCAAACCGTAGTCCTTGTTTTAATCGAACAAACCTATCCCTCTTTTTTCGTTAAAAAAACTGCATACAGTGAAAGAAGCTTCACTCCTCTACTCAATGAGTAGAGATACTCTCATTCTTTTAATGGCACAAGTTTCACGCATTCTATCTATCAATCTACACATGTTCACTACATGAATCAAACTGTCGTTATTAATTCAATGTTTAAGTTTAATTCATTTAATTTAATGAAACAAACTGCATTCATTGAATCATTTGCATGAAACTACAATCATTGATTCAATGAAGCAAACCTTATTCATTGTTTCAATCGAACAAACCTAACTCACTTATTTAGTGAATCCTACTACACTCGTTCATTGAAGGAAACAGTTTGCTCATGATACTTCAATGAGTAGAGGTACTTTTAACGCATTGATTCAATCAAACAAATTGCACACATTCAGTTCTGAGGCAATCTGCATTCGTCAATTCCATGTATACAGCTACTCATTCTTTCAATCTCACAATTTCACATTGTCTCAATCAAACTGCACACATTCACTCCGTGCACCAAACTGCACGTGTTAATTCAATGAGTAGAGCTTCTCCCATTCAATCAATGTGTCAAGCTAAACGCTTCTTTTCAATGAAACAAAACTGCATACTTGAATCATTGAATCAAACTTTAATGATTGATTCAGTGAATTAAACGTTATTCAATGCTTCAATGAAACAAACTGAACAAGCTGATGAATTGTATGAAACTGAACAAGTTCATACAATGCAAAAGGCTGCACTAATCAATTCAATGAGCAGAGCGATTCTCATTCAGTCAACGTGTCAAGCTTGACGCTGTCATTCAATGAAACAAACTGCATTCATTGAATCATTGAATCAAACTACAATCATTGATTCTATGAAACAAACCTTATTCCTTGTTTCAATCGAAGAAAGCTATATCTCTTTTAGGAGAAATGAGGAAAAAAGCGGAAATAAGAGGACAAAATATGAGGAGTGCGGAAAAAAGAGGAAGAAAGGAAAAAGAGGAGAAAGGAGGAGGAAAGAGGAAAAATGAGGAAAAAAGAGGAGAAATAAGGAAGAAAGTGGAAAAAAGAGGAAAAAATAGGGAAAAAGAGGAGTAAAGAGGAAAAAAGATGAAAAAAGAGGAGACAAGAGGAAAAAGGAGGGAAAAAAGAGGAAAAAAAGTGGAAGAATGAGAAAAAAGAAGAAAAAAGTGGAGAAATGAGGAGAAAAGAGGGATAAAGACGATAAAATAGGAGCAAGGAGGAGGAAAGAGGAAAATGGTTGAAAAAGTGGAAAAAAGAGGAAAAAATAGGTGGAAAGAGGAAAAATGACGAGGAATGAGGAAAAAAGTGGAAAAAAGTGGAGAAATTAGGAGAAAGAGGGAGAAAGAGGAAAAAGGAGGAAACATAAGAGAAAGAAGGAGAAATGAGGAAAAAAGAGAAAAAAAATGAAAAAGTGGAAAAAGAGGAGAAAAGAGGAAAAAAGAGGAAAAATGAGGAGAAATGAGGAAAAAAGAGGAAAAAAGGAAAAAAGAGGAGACAGGAGGAGAAAAGAGGAAAAACGAGGTAAAAAGAAGAAAAAAGAGGAAGAAAGAGGAAAATAGGGAAAAAGAGTAGAAAGGAGGAAAGAAGAGGAGAAAAGACGGAAAAGAGGAAAAAAGAGGAGAAAAGAGGAAAAAAGTGGCGAAATTAGGAAAAAAGAGGAAAAGGAGGGATGAAGAGGAAAAAAGAAGAAACAAGTGGAGAAATGAGGAAAAAAGAGTAGAAATAAGGAACGAAGAGGAAAAAAGGGGGAGGAAAGAGGAAAAAAGAGGAAAAAGAGGAAAAAAGGAAAAAAGAGGAGAAAGGAGGAGGAAAGAGGAAAAAAGAGGAAAAAAGAGGAGAAATGAGGTAAAAAGTGGAAAAAAGAGGAAAAAATAGGAGAAATGAGGAAAAAAGAGGAAAAAAGTGGAGAAACAAACTGCATTCATTGAATCATTGAATCAAACTACAATCAATATATCAATATATCAAATCTTATTCCTTGTTTTAATCGAACAAACCTATCCCTCTTTTTTCGTTAAAAAACCTGCGTACATTCATTCAGTGAAAGAAGCTTCACTCCTCTACTCAATGAGTAGAGATACTCTCATTCTTTCAATGGCACAAGTTTCACGCATTCTATCTATCAATCTACACATGTTCACTACATGAATCAAACTGTCGTTATTAATTCAATGTTTAAGTTTAATTCATTTAATTTAATGAAACAAACTGCATTCATTGAATCATTTGCATGAAACTACAATCATTGATTCAATGAAGCAAACCTTATTCATTGTTTCAATCGAACAAACCTAACTCACTTATTTAGTGAATCCTACTACACTCGTTCATTGAAGGAAACAGTTTGCTCATGATACTTCAATGAGTAGAGGTACTTTTAACGCATTGATTCAATCAAACAAATTGCACACATTTAGTTCTGAAGCAATCTGCATTCGTCAATTCCATGAATACAGCTACTCATTCTTTCAATCTCACAATTTCACATTGTCTCAATCAAACTGCACACATTCACTCCGTGCACCAAACTGCACGTGTTAATTCAATGAGTAGAGCTTCTCCCATTCAATCAATGTGTCAAGCTAAACGCTTCTTTTCAATGAAACAAAACTGCATACTTGAATCATTGAATCAAACTTTAATGATTGATTCAGTGAATTAAACGTTATTCAATGCTTCAATGAAACAAACTGAACAAGCTGATGAATTGTATGAAACTGCACAAGTTCATACAATGCAAAAGGCTGCACTAATCAATTCAATGAGCAGAGCGATTCTCATTCAGTCAACGTGTCAAGCTTAACGCTGTCATTCAATGAAACAAACTGCATTCATTGAATCATTGAATCAAACTACAATCATTGATTCGATGAAACAAACCTTATTCCTTGTTTCAATCGAAGAAAGCTATATCTCTTTTAGGAGAAATGAGGAAAAAAGCGGAAATAAGAGGACAAAATATGAGGAGTGAGGAAAAAAGAGGAAGAAAGGAAAAAGAGGAGAAAGGAGGAGGAAAGAGGAAAATAGAGGAGAAATGAGGAAAAAAGTGGAAAAAAGAGGAAAAAATAGGAAAAAAGAGGAGTAAAGAGGAAAAAAGATGAAAAAAGAGGAGACAAGAGGAAAAAGGAGGGAAAGAAGAGGAAAAAAAGTTGAAGAATGAGAAAAAAGAAGAAAAAAGTGGAGAAATGAGGAGAAAAGAGGGATAAAGACGATAAAATAGGAGAAAGGAGGAGGAAAGAGGAAAAAGGTTGAAAAAGTGGAAAAATGAGGAAAAAAGAGGTGAAAAGAGGAAAAATGACGAGGAATGAGGAAAAAAGTGGAAAAAAGTGGAGAAATTAGGAGAAAGAGGGAGAAAGAGGAAAAAGGAGGAAACATAAGAGAAAGAAGGAGAAATGAGGAAAAAAGAGAAAAAAAGGAAAAAAGAGGAGACAGGAGGAGAAAAGAGGAAAAACGAGGTAAAAAGAAGAAAAAAGAGGAAGAAAGAGGAAAATAGGGAAAAAGAGTAGAAAGGAGGAAAGAAGAGGAGAAAAGACGGAATAAGAGGAAAAAAGAGGAGAAAAGAGGAAAAAAGTGGCGAAATTAGGAAACAAGAGGAAAAAAGAGGAGAAAGGAGGAGGAAAAAAGAGGAAAAAAGAGGAGAAATGAGGTAAAAAGTGGAAAAAAGAGGAAAAAATAGGAGAAATGAGGAAAAAAGAGGTAAAAAGTGGAAAAACAAACTGCATTTAATTGAATCATTGAATCAAACTACAATCATTGATTCAATATATCAAATCTTATTCCTTGTTTCCATCGAACAAAACTATCTCTTTTTTTAGTGAACTGTATACGTTCATTCAATGAATGAGGCTTCACTTGTCTATTCAATGAGTAGAGCTACTCTCATTCTTTCAATGGCACAAGTTTCACGCATTTTATCTTTCAATCTATACATGTTCATTACATGAACCAAACTGTCGTTATTAATTCAATGTGTAAGTTTAATTGATTCAATTTAAACAAACTGCACTCCTTGAATCATTGAATCAAACTACAATCACTGATTCAATGAAGCAAACCTTATTCATTGTTTCAATCGAACAAACATAATTCACTTATTCAGTGAAAACTACTACACTCGTTCATTCAAGGAAACAGTTTGCTCATGATAATTCAATGAGTAGAGGTACTCTTAACGCATTGATTCAATCACACAAATTGCACATATTTACTTCATGAAGCAATCTGTATTTGTCATTTCCATGAATACAGCTACTCATTCATTCAATGTCACAAGTTTCACGCATTGTCTCGATCAAACTACACACTGCATGAACCAAACTGCCTCATTAATTCAATGTGTCTATTTAATTCATTCAATTTAATGAAAAAAAACTGCATTCATTGAAGCATTTGCATCAATCTACAATCATTGATTCAATGAATCAAACCGTAGTCCTTGTTTTAATCGAACAAACCTATCCCTCTTTTTTCCTTAAAAAAACTGCATACAGTGAAAGAAGCTTCACTCCTCTACTCAATGAGTAGAGATACTCTCATTCTTTTAATGGCACAAGTTTCACGCATTCTATCTATCAATCTACACATGTTCACTACATGAATCAAACTGTCGTTATTAATTCAATGTTTAAGTTTAATTCATTTAATTTAATGAAACAAACTGCATTCATTGAATCATTTGCATGAAACTACAATCATTGATTCTATGAAGCAAACCTTATTCATTGTTTCAATCGAACAAACCTAACTCACTTATTTAGTGAATCCTACTACACTCGTTCATTGAAGGAAACAGTTTGCTCATGATACTTCAATGAGTAGACGTACTTTTAACGCATTGATTCAATCAAACAAATTGCACACATTTAGTTCTGAAGCAATCTGCATTCGTCAATTCCATGAATACAGCTACTCATTCTTTCAATCTCACAATTTCACATTGTCTCAATCAAACTGCACACATTCACTCCGTGCACCAAACTGCACGTGTTAATTCAATGAGTAGAGCTTCTCCCATTCAATCAATGTGTCAAGCTAAACGCTTCTTTTCAATGAAACAAAACTGCATACTTGAATCATTGAATCAAACTTTAATGATTGATTCAGTGAATTAAACGTTATTCAATGCTTCAATGAAACAAACTGAACAAGCTGATGAATTGTATGAAACTGCACAAGTTCATACAATGCAAAAGGCTGCACTAATCAATTCAATGAGCAGAGCGATTCTCATTCAGTCAACGTGTCAAGCTTAACGCTGTCATTCAATGAAACAAACTGCATTCATGGAATCATTGAATCAAACTACAATCATTGATTCTATGAAACAAACCTTATTCCGTGTTTCAATCGAAGAAAGCTATATCTCTTTTAGGAGAAATGAGGAAAAAAGCGGAAATAAGAGGACAAAGTACGAGGAGTGAGGAAAAAAGAGGAAGAAAGGAAAAAGAGGAGAAAGGAGGAGGAAAGAGGAAAAATGAGGAAAAAAGAGGAGAAATAAGGAAAAAAAGTGGAAAAAAGAGGAAAAAATAGGAAAAAAGAGGAGTAAAGAGGAAAAAAGATGAAAAAAGAGGAGACAAGAGGGAAAAGGAGGGAAAAAAGAGGAAAAAAAGTGGAAGAATGAGAAAAAAGAAGAAAAAAGTGGAGAAATGAGGAGAAAAGAGGGATAAAGACGATAAAATAGGAGAAAGGAGGAGGAAAGAGGAAAAAGGTTGAAAAAGTGGAAAAAAGAGGAAAAAAGAGGTGAAAAGAAGAAAAATGATGAGGAATGAGGAAAAAAGTGGAAAAAAGTGGAGAAATGAGGAGCAAGAGGGAGAAAGAGGAAAAAGAAGGAAACATAGGAGAAAGAAGGAGAAATGAGGAAAAAAGAGAAAAAAAGATGAAAAAGTGGAAAAAAGAGGAGAAAAGAGGAAAAAAGAGGAAAAATGAGGAGAAATGAGGAAAAAAGAGGAAAAAAGGAAAAAAGAGGAGACAGGAGGAGAAAAGAGGAAAAACGAGGTAAAAAGAAGAAAAAAAAAGAAGGAAGAGGAAAATAGGGAAAAGAGTACAAAGGAGGAAAGAAGAGGAGAAAAGACGGAATAAGAGGAAAAAAGAGGAGAAAAGAGGAAAAAAGTGGCGAAATTAGGAAAAAAGAGGAGAAAGGAGGGATGAAGAGGAAAAAAGAAGAAACAAGTGGAGAAATGAGGAAAAAAGAGTAGAAATAAGGAACGAAGAGGAAAAAAGGGGGAGGAAAGAGGAAAAAAGAGGAAAAAGAGGAAAAATGGAAAAAAGAGGAGAAAGGAGGAGGAAAGTGGAAAAAAGAGGAAAAAATAGGAGAAATGAGGAAAAAAGAGGAAAAAAGTGGAGAAACAAACTGCATTCATTGAATCATTGAATCAAACTACAATCAATATATCAATATATCAAATCTTATTCCTTGTTTCAATCGAACAAAACTACCTCTTTTTTTTAGTGACCTGCATACGTTCATTCAACGAAAGAGGCTTCACTTGTCTATTCAATGAGTAGAGCTACTCTCATTCTTTCAATGGCACAAGTTTCACGCATTTTATCTTTCAATCTATACATGTTCATTACATGAACCAAACTGTCGTTATTAATTCAATGTGTAAGTTTAATTGATTCAATTTAAACAAACTGCACTCCTTGAATCCTTGAATCAAACTACAATCACTGATTCAATGAAGCAAACCTTATTCATTGTTTCAATCGAACAAACATAATTCACTTATTCAGTGAAAACTACTACACTCGTTCATTCAAGGAAACAGTTTGCTCATGATAATTCAATGAGTAGAGCTACTCTTAACGCATTGATTCAATCACACAAATTGCACACATTTACTTCATGAAGCAATCTGTATTTGTCATTTCCATGAATACAGCTACTCATTCATTCAATGTCACAAGTTTCAGGCATTGTCTCGATCAAACTACACACTGCATGAACCAAACTGCCCCTAATGTGTCTATTTAATTCATTCAATTTAATGAAAAAAACTGCATTCATTGAAGCATTTGCATCAATGTACAATCATTGATTCAATGAATCAAACCGTAGTCCTTGTTTTAATCGAACAAACCTATCCCTCTTTTTTCGTTAAAAAAACTGCATACATTCATTCAGTCAAAGAAGCTTCACTTCTCTACTCAATGAGTAGAGCTACTCTCTTTCTTTTAATGGCACAAGTTTCACGCATTCTAACTATCAATCTACACATGTTCACTACATGAATCAAACTGTCGTTATTAATTCAATGTTTAAGTTTAATTCATTTAATTTAATGAAACAAACTGCATTCATTGAATCATTTGCATGAAACTACAATCATTGATTCAATGAAGCAAACCTTATTCATTGTTTCAATCGAACAAACCTAACTCACTTATTTAGTGAATCCTACTACACTCGTGCATTGAAGGAAACAGTTTGCTCATGATACTTCAATGAGTAGAGGTACTTTTAACGCATTGATTCAATCAAACAAATTGCACACATTTAGTTCTGAGGCAATCTGCATTCGTCAATTCCATGAATACAGCTACTCATTGTTTCAATCTCACAATTTCACATTGTCTCAATCAAACTGCACACATTCACTCCGTGCACCAAACTGCACGTGTTAATTCAATGAGTAGAGCTTATCCCATTCAATCAATGTGTCAAGCTAAACGCTTCTTTTGAATTATACAAAACTGCATACTTGAATCATTGAATCACACTTTAATGATTGATTCAGTGAATTAAACGTTATTCAATGCTTCAATGAAACAAACTGAACAAGCTGATGAACTGTATGAAACTGCACAAGTTCATACAATGCAAAAGGCTGCACTAATCAATTCAATGAGCAGAGCGATTCTCATTCAGTCAACGTGTCAAGCTTAACGCTGTCATTCAATGAAACAAACTGCATTCATTGAATCATTGAATCAAACTACAATCATTGATTCGATGAAACAAACCTTATTCCTTGTTTCAATCGAAGAAAGCTATATCTCTTTTAGGAGAAATGAGGAAAAAAGCGGAAATAAGAGGACAAAATATGAGGAGTGAGGAAAAAAGAGGAAGAAAGGAAAAAGAGGAGAAAGGAGGAGGAAAGAGGAAAATAGAGGAGAAATGAGGAAAAAAGTGGAAAAAAGAGGAAAAAATAGGAAAAAAGAGGAGTAAAGAGGAAAAAAGATGAAAAAAGAGGAGACAAGAGGAAAAAGGAGGGAAAGAAGAGGAAAAAAAGTTGAAGAATGAGAAAAAAGAAGAAAAAAGTGGAGAAATGAGGAGAAAAGAGGGATAAAGACGATAAAATAGGAGAAAGGAGGAGGAAAGAGGAAAAAGGTTGAAAAAGTGGAAAAATGAGGAAAAAAGAGGTGAAAAGAGGAAAAATGACGAGGAATGAGGAAAAAAGTGGAAAAAAGTGGAGAAATGAGGAGAAAGAGGGAGAAAGAGGAAAAAGGAGGAAACATAAGAGAAAGAAGGAGAAATGAGGAAAAAAGAGAAAAAAAGATGAAAAAGTGGAAAAAAGAGGAGAAAAGAGGAAAAAAGAGGAAAAATGAGGAGAAATGAGGAAAAAAGAGGAAAAAAGGAAAAAAGAGGAGACAGGAGGAGAAAAGAGGAAAAACGAGGTAAAAAGAAGAAAAAAGAGGAAGAAAGAGGAAAATAGGGAAAAAGAGTAGAAAGGAGGAAAGAAGAGGAGAAAAGACGGAATAAGAGGAAAAAAGAGGAGAAAAGAGGAAAAAAGTGGCGAAATTAGGAAACAAGAGGAAAAAAGAGGAGAAAGGAGGAGGAAAAAAGAGGAAAAAAGAGGAGAAATGAGGTAAAAAGTGGAAAAAAGAGGAAAAAATAGGAGAAATGAGGAAAAAAGAGGTAAAAAGTGGAAAAACAAACTGCATTTAATTGAATCATTGAATCAAACTACAATCATTGATTCAATATATCAAATCTTATTCCTTGTTTCAATCGAACAAAACTATCTCTTTTTTTAGTGAACTGTATACGTTCATTCAATGAAAGAGGCTTCACTTGTCTATTCAATGAGTAGAGCTACTCTCATTCTTTCAATGGCACAAGTTTCACGCATTTTATCTTTCAATCTATACATGTTCATTACATGAACCAAACTGTCGTTATTAATTCAATGTGTAAGTTTAATTGATTCAATTTAAACAAACTGCACTCCTTGAATCATTGAATCAAACTACAATCACTGATTCAATGAAGCAAACCTTATTCATTGTTTCAATCGAACAAACATAATTCACTTATTCAGTGAAAACTACTACACTCGTTCATTCAAGGAAACAGTTTGCTCATGATAATTCAATGAGTAGAGGTACTCTTAACGCATTGATTCAATCACACAAATTGCACATATTTACTTCATGAAGCAATCTGTATTTGTCATTTCCATGAATACAGCTACTCATTCATTCAATGTCACAAGTTTCACGCATTGTCTCGATCAAACTACACACTGCATGAACCAAACTGCCTCATTAATTCAATGTGTCTATTTAATTCATTCAATTTAATGAAAAAAACTGCATTCATTGAAGCATTTGCATCAATCTACAATCATTGATTCAATGAATCAAACCGTAGTCCTTGTTTTAATCGAACAAACCTATCCCTCTTTTTTCCTTAAAAAAACTGCATACAGTGAAAGAAGCTTCACTCCTCTACTCAATGAGTAGAGATACTCTCATTCTTTTAATGGCACAAGTTTCACGCATTCTATCTATCAATCTACACATGTTCACTACATGAATCAAACTGTCGTTATTAATTCAATGTTTAAGTTTAATTCATTTAATTTAATGAAACAAACTGCATTCATTGAATCATTTGCATGAAACTACAATCATTGATTCAATGAAGCAAACCTTATTCATTGTTTCAATCGAACAAACCTAACTCACTTATTTAGTGAATCCTACTACACTCGTTCATTGAAGGAAACAGTTTGCTCATGATACTTCAATGAGTAGACGTACTTTTAGCGCATTGATTCAATCAAACAAATTGCACACATTTAGTTCTGAAGCAATCTGCATTCGTCAATTCCATGAATACAGCTACTCATTCTTTCAATCTCACAATTTCACATTGTCTCAATCAAACTGCACACATTCACTCCGTGCACCAAACTGCACGTGTTAATTCAATGAGTAGAGCTTCTCCCATTCAATCAATGTGTCAAGCTAAACGCTTCTTTTCAATGAAACAAAACTGCATACTTGAATCATTGAATCAAACTTTAATGATTGATTCAGTGAATTAAACGTTATTCAATGCTTCAATGAAACAAACTGAACAAGCTGATGAATTGTATGAAACTGCACAAGTTCATACAATGCAAAAGGCTGCACTAATCAATTCAATGAGCAGAGCGATTCTCATTCAGTCAACGTGTCAAGCTTAACGCTGTCATTCAATGAAACAAACTGCATTCATGGAATCATTGAATCAAACTACAATCATTGATTCTATGAAACAAACCTTATTCCGTGTTTCAATCGAAGAAAGCTATATCTCTTTTAGGAGAAATGAGGAAAAAAGCGGAAATAAGAGGACAAAGTACGAGGAGTGAGGAAAAAAGAGGAAGAAAGGAAAAAGAGGAGAAAGGAGGAGGAAAGAGGAAAAATGAGGAAAAAAAGTGGAAAAAAGAGGAAAAAATAGGAAAAAAGAGGAGTAAAGAGGAAAAAAGATGAAAAAAGAGGAGACAAGAGGGAAAAGGAGGGAAAAAAGAGGAAAAAAGTGGAAGAATGAGAAAAAAGAAGAAAAAAGTGGAGAAATGAGGAGAAAAGAGGGATAAAGACGATAAAATAGGAGAAAGGAGGAGGAAAGAGGAAAAAGGTTGAAAAAGTGGAAAAAAGAGGAAAAAAGAGGTGAAAAGAAGAAAAATGATGAGGAATGAGGAAAAAAGTGGAAAAAAGTGGAGAAATGAGGAGCAAGAGGGAGAAAGAGGAAAAAGAAGGAAACATAGGAGAAAGAAGGAGAAATGAGGAAAAAAGAGAAAAAAAGATGAAAAAGTGGAAAAAAGAGGAGAAAAGAGGAAAAAAGAGGAAAAATGAGGAGAAATGAGGAAAAAAGAGGAAAAAAGGAAAAAAGAGGAGACAGGAGGAGAAAAGAGGAAAAACGAGGTAAAAAGAAGAAAAAAAAAGAAGGAAGAGGAAAATAGGGAAAAGAGTACAAAGGAGGAAAGAAGAGGAGAAAAGACGGAATAAGAGGAAAAAAGAGGAGAAAAGAGGAAAAAAGTGGCGAAATTAGGAAAAAAGAGGAAAAAAGAGGAGAAAGGAGGGATGAAGAGGAAAAAAGAAGAAACAAGTGGAGAAATGAGGAAAAAAGAGTAGAAATAAGGAACGAAGAGGAAAAAAGGGGGAGGAAAGAGGAAAAAAGAGGAAAAAGAGGAAAAATGGAAAAAAGAGGAGAAAGGAGGAGGAAAGAGGAAAAAAGAGGAAAAAAGAGGAGAAATGAGGTAAAAAGTGGAAAAAAGAGGAAAAAATAGGAGAAATGAGGAAAAAAGAGGAAAAAAGTGGAGAAACAAACTGCATTCATTGAATCATTGAATCAAACTACAATCAATATATCAATATATCAACTCTTATTCCTTGTTTCAATCGAACAAAACTACCTCTTTTTTTTAGTGACCTGCAGACGTTCATTCAACGAAAGAGGCTTCACTTGTCTATTCAATGAGTAGAGCTACTCTCATTCTTTCAATGGCACAAGTTTCACGCATTTTATCTTTCAATCTATACATGTTCATTACATGAACCAAACTGTCGTTATTAATTCAATGTGTAAGTTTAATTGATTCAATTTAAACAAACTGCACTCCTTGAATCCTTGAATCAAACTACAATCACTGATTCAATGAAGCAAACCTTATTCATTGTTTCAATCGAACAAACATAATTCACTTATTCAGTGAAAACTACTAGACTCGTTCATTCAAGGAAACAGTTTGCTCATGATAATTCAATGAGTAGAGCTACTCTTAACGCATTGATTCAATCACACAAATTGCACACATTTACTTCATGAAGCAATCTGTATTTGTCATTTCCATGAATACAGCTACTCATTCATTCAATGTCACAAGTTTCAGGCATTGTCTCGATCAAACTACACACTGCATGAACCAAACTGCCCCTAATGTGTCTATTTAATTCATTCAATTTAATGAAAAAAACTGCATTCATTGAAGCATTTGCATCAATCTACAATCATTGATTCAATGAATCAAACCGTAGTCCTTGTTTTAATCGAACAAACCTATCCCTCTTTTTTCGTTAAAAAAACTGCATACATTCATTCAGTCAAAGAAGCTTCACTTCTCTACTCAATGAGTAGAGCTACTCTCTTTCTTTTAATGGCACAAGTTTCACGCATTCTAACTATCAATCTACACATGTTCACTACATGAATCAAACTGTCGTTATTAATTCAATGTTTAAGTTTAATTCATTTAATTTAATGAAACAAACTGCATTCATTGAATCATTTGCATGAAACTACAATCATTGATTCAATGAAGCAAACCTTATTCATTGTTTCAATCGAACAAACCTAACTCACTTATTTAGTGAATCCTACTACACTCGTGCATTGAAGGAAACAGTTTGCTCATGATACTTCAATGAGTAGAGGTACTTTTAACGCATTGATTCAATCAAACAAATTGCACACATTTAGTTCTGAGGCAATCTGCATTCGTCAATTCCATGAATACAGCTACTCATTGTTTCAATCTCACAATTTCACATTGTCTCAATCAAACTGCACACATTCACTCCGTGCACCAAACTGCACGTGTTAATTCAATGAGTAGAGCTTCTCCCATTCAATCAATGTGTCAAGCTAAACGCTTCTTTTGAATTATACAAAACTGCATACTTGAATCATTGAATCACACTTTAATGATTGATTCAGTGAATTAAACGTTATTCAATGCTTCAATGAAACAAACTGAACAAGCTGATGAATTGTATGAAACTGCACAAGTTCATACAATGCAAAAGGCTGCACTAATCAATTCAATGAGCAGAGCGATTCTCATTCAGTCAACGTGTCAAGCTTAACGCTGTCATTCAATGAAACAAACTGCATTCATGGAATCATTGAATCAAACTACAATCATTGATTCTATGAAACAAACCTTATTCCGTGTTTCAATCGAAGAAAGCTATATCTCTTTTAGGAGAAATGAGGAAAAAAGCGGAAATAAGAGGACAAAGTACGAGGAGTGAGGAAAAAAGAGGAAGAAAGGAAAAAGAGGAGAAAGGAGGAGGAAAGAGGAAAAATGAGGAAAAAAGAGGAGAAATAAGGAAAAAAAGTGGAAAAAAGAGGAAAAAATAGGAAAAAAGAGGAGTAAAGAGGAAAAAAGATGAAAAAAGAGGAGACAAGAGGGAAAAGGAGGGAAAAAAGAGGAAAAAAAGTGGAATAATGAGAAAAAAGAAGAAAAAAGTGGAGAAATGAGGAGAAAAGAGGGATAAAGACGATAAAATAGGAGAAAGGAGGAGGAAAGAGGAAAAAGGTTGAAAAAGTGGAAAAAAGAGGAAAAAAGAGGTGAAAAGAAGAAAAATGATGAGGAATGAGGAAAAAAGTGGAAAAAAGTGGAGAAATGAGGAGCAAGAGGGAGAAAGAGGAAAAAGAAGGAAACATAGGAGAAAGAAGGAGAAATGAGGAAAAAAGAGAAAAAAAGATGAAAAAGTGGAAAAAAGAGGAGAAAAGAGGAAAAAAGAGGAAAAATGAGGAGAAATGAGGAAAAAAGAGGAAAAAAGGAAAAAAGAGGAGACAGGAGGAGAAAAGAGGAAAAACGAGGTAAAAAGAAGAAAAAAAAAGAAGGAAGAGGAAAATAGGGAAAAGAGTACAAAGGAGGAAAGAAGAGGAGAAAAGACGGAATAAGAGGAAAAAAGAGGAGAAAAGAGGAAAAAAGTGGCGAAATTAGGAAAAAAGAGGAAAAAAGAGGAGAAAGGAGGGATGAAGAGGAAAAAAGAAGAAACAAGTGGAGAAATGAGGAAAAAAGAGTAGAAATAAGGAACGAAGAGGAAAAAAGGGGGAGGAAAGAGGAAAAAAGAGGAAAAAGAGGAAAAATGGAAAAAAGAGGAGAAAGGAGGAGGAAAGAGGAAAAAAGAGGAAAAAAGAGGAGAAATGAGGTAAAAAGTGGAAAAAAGAGGAAAAAATAGGAGAAATGAGGAAAAAAGAGGAAAAAAGTGGAGAAACAAACTGCATTCATTGAATCATTGAATCAAACTACAATCAATATATCAATATATCAAATCTTATTCCTTGTTTCAATCGAACAAAACTACCTCTTTTTTTTAGTGACCTGCATACGTTCATTCAACGAAAGAGGCTTCACTTGTCTATTCAATGAGTAGAGCTACTCTCATTCTTTCAATGGCACAAGTTTCACGCATTTTATCTTTCAATCTATACATGTTCATTACATGAACCAAACTGTCGTTATTAATTCAATGTGTAAGTTTAATTGATTCAATTTAAACAAACTGCACTCCTTGAATCCTTGAATCAAACTACAATCACTGATTCAATGAAGCAAACCTTATTCATTGTTTCAATCGAACAAACATAATTCACTTATTCAGTGAAAACTACTAGACTCGTTCATTCAAGGAAACAGTTTGCTCATGATAATTCAATGAGTAGAGCTACTCTTAACGCATTGATTCAATCACACAAATTGCACACATTTACTTCATGAAGCAATCTGTATTTGTCATTTCCATGAATACAGCTACTCATTCATTCAATGTCACAAGTTTCAGGCATTGTCTCGATCAAACTACACACTGCATGAACCAAACTGCCCCTAATGTGTCTATTTAATTCATTCAATTTAATGAAAAAAACTGCATTCATTGAAGCATTTGCATCAATCTACAATCATTGATTCAATGAATCAAACCGTAGTCCTTGTTTTAATCGAACAAACCTATCCCTCTTTTTTCGTTAAAAAAACTGCATACATTCATTCAGTCAAAGAAGCTTCACTTCTCTACTCAATGAGTAGAGCTACTCTCTTTCTTTTAATGGCACAAGTTTCACGCATTCTAACTATCAATCTACACATGTTCACTACATGAATCAAACTGTCGTTATTAATTCAATGTTTAAGTTTAATTCATTTAATTTAATGAAACAAACTGCATTCATTGAATCATTTGCATGAAACTACAATCATTGATTCAATGAAGCAAACCTTATTCATTGTTTCAATCGAACAAACCTAACTCACTTATTTAGTGAATCCTACTACACTCGTGCATTGAAGGAAACAGTTTGCTCATGATACTTCAATGAGTAGAGGTACTTTTAACGCATTGATTCAATCAAACAAATTGCACACATTTAGTTCTGAGGCAATCTGCATTCGTCAATTCCATGAATACAGCTACTCATTGTTTCAATCTCACAATTTCACATTGTCTCAATCAAACTGCACACATTCACTCCGTGCACCAAACTGCACGTGTTAATTCAATGAGTAGAGCTTCTCCCATTCAATCAATGTGTCAAGCTAAACGCTTCTTTTGAATTATACAAAACTGCATACTTGAATCATTGAATCACACTTTAATGATTGATTCAGTGAATTAAACGTTATTCAATGCTTCAATGAAACAAACTGAACAAGCTGATGAATTGTATGAAACTGCACAAGTTCATACAATGCAAAAGGCTGCACTCATCAATTCAATGAGCAGAGCGATTCTCATTCAGTCAACGTGTCAAGCTTAACGCTGTCATTCAATGAAACAAACTGCATTCATTGAATCATTAAATCAAACTACAATCATTGATTCTATGAAACAAACCTTATTCCTTGTTTCAATCGAAGAAAGCTATATCTCTTTTAGGAGAAATGAGGAAAAAAGCGGAAATAAGATGACAAAATATGAGGAGTGAGGAAAAAAGAGGAAGAAAGGAAAAAGAGGAGAAAGGAGGAGGAAAGAGGAAAAATGAGGAAAAAAGAGGAGAAATAAGGAAAAAAGTGGAAAAAAGAGGAAAAAATAGGAAAAAAGAGGAGTAAAGAGGAAAAAAGATGAAAAAAGAGGAGACAAGAGGAAAAAGGAGGGAAAAAAGAGGAAAAAAAGTGGAAGAATGAGAAAAAAGAAGAAAAAAGTGGAGAAATGAGGAGAAAAGAGGGATAAAGATGATAAAATAGGAGAAAGGAGGAGGAAAGAGGAAAATGGTTGAAAAAGTGGAAAAAAGAGGAAAAAAGAGGTGAAAAGAGGAAAAATGACGAGAAATGAGGAAAAAGTGGAAAAAAGTGGAGAAATGTGGAGAAAGAGGGAGAAAGAGGAAAACGGAGGAAACATAGGAGAAAGAAGGAGAAATGAGGAAAAAAGAGAAAAAAAGATGAAAAAGTGAAAAAAAGAGGAGAAAAGAGGAAAAAAGAGGAAAAATGAGGAGAAATGAGGAAAAAAGAGGAAAAAAGGAAAAAAGAGGAGACAGGAGGAGAAAAGAGGAAAAACGAGGTAAAAAAGAAGAAAAAAGAGGAAGAAAGAGGAAAATAGGGAAAAAGAGTAGAAAGGAGGAAAGAAGAGGAGAAAAGACGGAATAAGAGGATAAAAGAGGAGAAAAGAGGAAAAAAGTGGCGAATTTAGGAAAAAAGAGGAAAAAAGAGGAGAAAGGAGGGATGAAGAGGAAAAAAGAAGAAACAAATGGAGAAATGAGGAAAAAAGAGTAGAAATAAGGAACGAAGAGGAAAAAAGGGGGAGGAAAGAGGAAAAAAGAGGAGAAAGGAGGAGGAAAGAGGAAAAAAGAGGAAAAAAGAGGAGAAATGAGGTAAAAAGTGGAAAAAAGAGGAAAAAATAGGAGAAATGATGAAAAAAGAGGAAAAAAGTGGAGAAACAAACTGCATTCATTGAATCATTGAATCAAACTACAATCATTGATTCAATATATCAAATCTTATTCCTTGTTTCAATCGACCAAAACTATCTCTTTTTTTTAGTGAACTGTATACGTTCATTCAATGAAAGAGGCTTCACTTGTCTATTCAATGAGTAGAGCTACTCTCATTCTTTCAATGGCACAAGTTTCACGCATTTTATCTTTCAATCTATACATGTTCATTACATGAACCAAACTGTCGTTATTAATTCAATGTGTAAGTTTAATTGATTCAATTTAAACAAACTGCACTCCTTGAATCATTGAATCAAACTACAATCACTGATTCAATGAAGCAAACCTTATTCATTGTTTCAATCGAACAAACATAATTCACTTATTCAGTGAAAACTACTACACTCGTTCATTCAAGGAAACAGTTTGCTCATGATAATTCAATGAGGAGAGCTACTCTTAACGCATTGATTCAATCACACAAATTGCACACATTTACTTCATGAAGCAATCTGTATTTGTCATTTCCATGAATACAGCTACTCATTCATTCAATGTCACAAGTTTCACGCATTGTCTCGATCAAACTACACACTGCATGAACCAAACTGCCCCTATTAATTCAATGTGTCTATTTAATTCATTCAATTTAATGAAAAAAACTGCATTCATTGAAGCATTTGCATCAATCTACAATCATTCATTCAATGAATCAAACCGTAGTCCTTGTTTTAATCGAACAAACCTATCCCTCTTTTTTCGTTAAAAAAACTGCATACATTCATTCAGTGAAAGAAGCTTCACTCCTCTACTCAATGAGTAGAGATACTCTCATTCTTTTAATAGCACAAGTTTCACGCATTCTATCTATCAATCTACACATGTTCACTACATGAATCAAACTGTCGTTATTAATTCAATGTTTAAGTTTAATTCATTTAATTTAATGAAACAAACTGCATTCATTGAATCATTTGCATGAAACTACAATCATTGATTCAATGAAGCAAACCTTATTCATTGTTTCAATCGAACAAACCTAACTCACTTATTTAGTGAATCCTACTACACTCGTTCATTGAAGGAAACAGTTTGCTCATGATACTTCAATGAGTAGAGGTACTTTTAACGCATTGATTCAATCAAACAAATTGCACACATTTAGTTCTGAAGCAATCTGCATTCGTCAATTCCATGAATACAGCTACTCATTCTTTCAATCTCACAATTTCACATTGTCTCAATCAAACTGCACACATTCACTCCGTGCACCAAACTGCACGTGTTAATTCAATGAGTAGAGCTTCTCCCATTCAATCAATGTGTCAAGCTAAACGCTTCTTTTCAATGAAACAAAACTGCATACTTGAATCTTTGAATCAAACTTTAATGATTGATTCAGTGAATTAAACGTTATTCAATGCTTCAATGAAACAAACTGAACAAGCTGATGAATTGTATGAAACTGCACAAGTTCATACAATGCAAAAGGCTGCACTAATCAATTCAATGAGCAGAGCGATTCTCATTCAGTCAACGTGTCAAGCTTAACGCTGTCATTCAATGAAACAAACTGCATTCATTGAATCATTGAATCAAACTACAATCATTGATTCTATGAAACAAACCTTATTCCTTGTTTCAATCGAAGAAAGCTATATCTCTTTTAGGAGAAATGAGGAAAAAAGCGGAAATATGAGGAGTGAGGAAAAAAGAGGAAGAAAGGAAAAAGAGGAGAAAGGAGGAGGAAAGAGGAAAAATGAGGAAAAAAGAGGAGAAATAAGGAAGAAAGTGGAAAAAAGAGGAAAAAATAGGAAAAAAGAGGAGTAAAGAGGAAAAAAGATGAAAAAAGAGGAGACAAGAGGAAAAAGGAAGGAAAAAAGAGGAAAAAAAGTGGAAGAATGAGAAAAAAGAAGAAAAAAGTGGAGAAATGAGGAGAAAAGAGGGATAAAGACGATAAAATAGGAGAAAGGAGGAGGAAAGAGGAAAAAGGTTGAAAAAGTGGAAAAAAGAGGAAAAAAGAGGTAAAAAGAGGAAAAATGACGAGGAATGACGAAAAAAGTGGAAAAAAGTGGAGAAATGAGGAGAAAGAGGGAGAAAGAGGAAAAAGGAGGAAACATGGGAGAAAGAAGGAGAAATGAGGAAAAAAGAGAAAAAAAGATGAAAAAGTGGAAAAAAAGAGGAGAAAAGAGGACAAAAGAGGAAAAAAGGAAAAAAGAGGAGACAGGAGGAGAAAAGAGGAAAAACGAGGTAAAAAAGAAGAAAAAAGAGGAAGAAAGAGGAAAATAGGGAAAAAGAGTAGAAAGGAGGAAAGAAGAGGAGAAAAGACGGAATAAGAGGAAAAAAGAGGAGAAAAAAGTGGCGAAATTAGGAAAAAAGAGGAAAAAAGAGGAGAAAGGAGGGATGAAGAGGACAAAAGAACAAACAAGTGGAGAAATGAGGAAAAAAGAGTAGAAATAAGGAACGAAGAGGAAAAAAGGGGGAGGAAAGAGGAAAAAAGAGGAAAAAGAGGAAAAAAGGAAAAAAGAGGAGAAAGGAGGAGGAAAGAGGAAAAAAGAGGAAAAAAGAGGAGAAATGAGGTAAAAAGTGTAAAAAAGAGGAAAAAAATAGGAGAAATGAGGAAAAAAGAGGAAAAAAGTGGAGAAACAAACTGCATTCATTGAATCATTGAATCAAACTACAATCATTGATTCAATGAAGCAAACCTTATTCATTGTTTCAAACGAACTTATTCAGTGAAAACTACTACACTCGTTCATTCAAGGAAACAGTTTGCTCATGATAATTCAATGAGTAGAGGTACTCTTAACGCATTGATTCAATCACCCAAATTGCACACATTTACTTCATGAAGCAATCTGTATTTGTCATTTCCATGAATACAGCTACTCCTTTCATTCAATGTCGCAAGTTTCAGGCATTGTCTCGATCAAACTACACACTGCATGAACCAAACTGCCCCTATTAATTCAATGTGTCTATTTAATTCACTCAATTTAATGAAAAACACTGCATTCATTGAAGCATTTGCATCAATCTACAATCATTCATTCAATGAATCAAACCGAAGTCCTTGTTTTAATCGAACAAACCTATCCCTCTATTTTCGTTAAAAAAACTGCATACATTCATTCAGTGAAAGAAGCTTCACTCCTCTACTCAATGAGTAGAGATACTCTCATTCTTTTAATGGCACAAGTTTCACGCATTCTATCTATCAATCTACACATGTTCACTACATGAATCAAACTGTCGTTATTAATTCAATGTTTAAGTTTAATTCATTTAATTTAATGAAACAAACTGCATTCATTGAATCATTTGCATGAAACTACAATCATTGATTCAATGAAGCAAACCTTATTCATTGTTTCAATCGAACAAACCTAACTCACTTATTTAGTGAATCCTACTACACTCGTTCATTGAAGGAAACAGTTTGCTCATGATACTTCAATGAGTAGACGTACTTTTAACGCATTGATTCAATCAAACAAATTGCACACATTTAGTTCTGAAGCAATCTGCATTCGTCAATTCCATGAATACAGCTACTCATTCTTTCAATCTCACAATTTCACATTGTCTCAATCAAACTGCACACATTCACTCCGTGCACCAAACTGCACGTGTTAATTCAATGAGTAGAGCTTCTCCCATTCAATCAATGTGTCAAGCTAAACGCTTCTTTTCAATGAAACAAAACTGCATACTTGAATCATTGAATCAAACTTTAATGATTGATTCAGTGAATTAAACGTTATTCAATGCTTCAATGAAACAAACTGAACAAGCTGATGAATTGTATGAAACTGCACAAGTTCATACAATGCAAAAGGCTGCACAAATCAATTCAATGAGCAGAGCGATTCTCATTCAGTCAACGTGTCAAGCTTAACGCTGTCATTCAATGAAACTAACTGCATTCATTGAATCATTGAATGAGACTACAATCATTGATTCTATGAAACAAACCTTATTCCTTGTTTCAATCGAAGAAAGCTATATCTCTTTTAGGAGAAATGAGGAAAAAAGCGGAAATAAGAGAACAAAATATGAGCAGTGAGGAAAAAAGAGGAAGAAAGGAAAAAGAGGAGAAAGGAGGAGGAAAGAGGAAAAATGAGGAAAAAAGAGGAGAAATAAGGAAGAAAGTGGAAAAAAGAGGAAAAAATAGGAAAAAAGAGGAGTAAAGAGGAAAAAAGATGAAAAAAGAGGAGACAAGAGGAAAAGGAGGGAAAAAAGAGGAAAAAAAGTGGAATAATGAGAAAAAAGAAGAAAAAAGTGGAGAAATGAGGAGAAAAGAGGGATAAAGACGATAAAATAGGAGAAAGGAGGAGGAAAGAGGAAAAAGGTTGAAAAAGTGGAAAAAAGAGGTGAAAAGAGGAAAAATGACGAGGAATGAGGAAAAAAGTGGAAAAAAGTGGAGAAATGAGGAGAAAGAGGGAGAAAGAGGAAAAAGGAGGAAACATAAGAGAAAGAAGGAGAAATGAGGAAAAAAGAGAAAAAAAGATGAAAAAGTGGAAAAAAGAGGAGAAAAGAGGAAAAAAGAGGAAAAATGAGGAGAAATGAGGAAGAAAGTGGAAAAAAGAGGAAAAAATAGGAGTAAAGAGAAAAAAGATGAAAAAAGAGGAGACAAGAGGAAAAAGGAGGGAAAAAAGAGGAAAAAAAGTGGAAGAATGAGAAAAAAGAAGAAATATGGGGAGAAATGAGGAGAAAAGAGGGATAAAGACGATAAAATAGGAGAAAGGAGGAGGAAAGAGGAAAAAGGTTGAAAAAGTGGAAAAAAGAGGAAAAAAGAGGTGAAAAGAGGAAAAATGACGAGGAATGAGGAAAAAAGTGGAAAAAAGTGGAGAAATGAGGAGAAAGAGGGAGAAAGAGGAAAAAGGAGGAACCATAAGAGAAAGAAGGAGAAATGAGGAAAAAAGAGAAAAAAAGATGAAAAAGTGGAAAAAGAGGAGAAAAGAGGAAAAAAGAGGAAAAATGAGGAGAAATGAGGAAAAAAGAGGAAAAAAGGAAAAAAGAGGAGACAGGAGGAGAAAAGAGGAAAAACGAGGTAAAAAGAAGAAAAAAGAGGAAGAAAGAGGAAAATAGGGAAAAAGAGTAGAAAGGAGGAAAGAAGAGGAGAAAAGACGGAATAAGAGGAAAAAAGAGGAGAAAAGAGGAAAAAAGTGGCGAAATTAGGAAAAAAGAGGAAAAAAGAGGAGAAAGGAGGGATGAAGAGGAAAAAAGAAGAAACAAGTGGAGAAATGAGGAAAAAAGAGTAGAAATAAGGAACGAAGAGGAAAAAAGGGGGAGGAAAGAGGAAAAAAGAGGAAAAAGAGGAAAAAAGGAAAAAAGAGGAGAAAGGAGGAGGAAAGAGGAAAAAAGAGGAAAAAAGAGGAGAAATGAGGTAAAAAGTGGAGAAACGAGGAAAAAATAGGAGAAATGAGGAAAAAAGAGGAAAAAAGTGGAGAAACAAACTGCATTCATTGAATCATTGAATCAAACTACAATCAATATATCAATATATCAACTCTTATTCCTTGTTTCAATCGAACAAAACTATCTCTTTTTTTTAGTGAACTGTATACGTTCATTCAATGAAAGAGGCTTCACTTGTCTATTCAATGAGTAGAGCTACTCTCATTCTTTCAATGGCACAAGTTTCACGCATTTTATCTTTCAATCTATACATGTTCATTACATGAACCAAACTGTCGTTATTAATTCAATGTGTAAGTTTAATTGATTCAATTTAAACAAACTGCACTCCTTGAATCATTGAATCAAACTACAATCACTGATTCAATGAAGCAAACCTTATTCATTGTTTCAATCGAACAAACATAATTCACTTATTCAGTGAAAACTACTACACTCGTTCATTCAAGGAAACAGTTTGCTCATGATAATTCAATGAGGAGAGCTACTCTTAACGCATTGATTCAATCACACAAATTGCACACATTTACTTCATGAAGCAATCTGTATTTGTCATTTCCATGAATACAGCTACTCATTCATTCAATGTCACAAGTTTCACGCATTGTCTCGATCAAACTACACACTGCATGAACCAAACTGCCCCTATTAATTCAATGTGTCTATTTAATTCATTCAATTTAATGAAAAAAACTGCATTCATTGAAGCATTTGCATCAATCTACAATCATTCATTCAATGAATCAAACCGTAGTCCTTGTTTTAATCGAACAAACCTATCCCTCTTTTTTCGTTAAAAAAACTGCATACATTCATTCAGTGAAAGAAGCTTCACTCTTCTACTCAATGAGTAGAGATACTCTCATTCTTTTAATAGCACAAGTTTCACGCATTCTATCTATCAATCTACACATGTTCACTACATGAATCAAACTGTCGTTATTAATTCAATGTTTAAGTTTAATTCATTTAATTTAATGAAACAAACTGCATTCATTGAATCATTTGCATGAAACTACAATCATTGATTCAATGAAGCAAACCTTATTCATTGTTTCAATCGAACAAACCTAACTCACTTATTTAGTGAATCCTACTACACTCGTTCATTGAAGGAAACAGTTTGCTCATGATACTTCAATGAGTAGAGGTACTTTTAACGCATTGATTCAATCAAACAAATTGCACACATTTAGTTCTGAAGCAATCTGCATTCGTCAATTCCATGAATACAGCTACTCATTCTTTCAATCTCACAATTTCACATTGTCTCAATCAAACTGCACACATTCACTCCGTGCACCAAACTGCACGTGTTAATTCAATGAGTAGAGCTTCTCCCATTCAATCAATGTGTCAAGCTAAACGCTTCTTTTCAATGAAACAAAACTGCATACTTGAATCTTTGAATCAAACTTTAATGATTGATTCAGTGAATTAAACGTTATTCAATGCTTCAATGAAACAAACTGAACAAGCTGATGAATTGTATGAAACTGCACAAGTTCATACAATGCAAAAGGCTGCACTAATCAATTCAATGAGCAGAGCGATTCTCATTCAGTCAACGTGTCAAGCTTAACGCTGTCATTCAATGAAACAAACTGCATTCATTGAATCATTGAATCAAACTACAATCATTGATTCTATGAAACAAACCTTATTCCTTGTTTCAATCGAAGAAAGCTTTATCTCTTTTAGGAGAAATGAGGAAAAAAGCGGAAATATGAGGAGTGAGGAAAAAAGAGGAAGAAAGGAAAAAGAGGAGAAAGGAGGAGGAAAGAGGAAAAATGAGGAAAAAAGAGGAGAAATAAGGAAGAAAGTGGAAAAAAGAGGAAAAAATAGGAAAAAAGAGGAGTAAAGAGGAAAAAAGATGAAAAAAGAGGAGACAAGAGGAAAAAGGAAGGAAAAAAGAGGAAAAAAAGTGGAAGAATGAGAAAAAAGAAGAAAAAAGTGGAGAAATGAGGAGAAAAGAGGGATAAAGACGATAAAATAGGAGAAAGGAGGAGGAAAGAGGAAAAAGGTTGAAAAAGTGGAAAAAAGAGGAAAAAAGATGTAAAAAGAGGAAAAATGACGAGGAATGACGAAAAAAGTGGAAAAAAGTGGAGAAATGAGGAGAAAGAGGGAGAAAGAGGAAAAAGGAGGAAACATGGGAGAAAGAAGGAGAAATGAGGAAAAAAGAGAAAAAAAGATGAAAAAGTGGAAAAAAAGAGGAGAAAAGAGGACAAAAGAGGAAAAAAGGAAAAAAGAGGAGACAGGAGGAGAAAAGAGGAAAAACGAGGTAAAAAAGAAGAAAAAAGAGGAAGAAAGAGGAAAATAGGGAAAAAGAGTAGAAAGGAGGAAAGAAGAGGAGAAAAGACGGAATAAGAGGAAAAAAGAGGAGAAAAGAGGAAAAAAGTGGCGAAATTAGGAAAAAAGAGGAAAAAAGAGGAGAAAGGAGGGATGAAGAGGACAAAAGAACAAACAAGTGGAGAAATGAGGAAAAAAGAGTAGAAATAAGGAACGAAGAGGAAAAAAGGGGGAGGAAAGAGGAAAAAAGAGGAAAAAGAGGAAAAAAGGAAAAAAGAGGAGAAAGGAGGAGGAAAGAGGAAAAAAGAGGAAAAAAGAGGAGAAATGAGGTAAAAAGTGTAAAAAAGAGGAAAAAAATAGGAGAAATGAGGAAAAAAGAGGAAAAAAGTGGAGAAACAAGCTGCATTCATTGAATCATTGAATCAAACTACAATCATTGATTCAATGAAGCAAACCTTATTCATTGTTTCAAACGAACTTATTCAGTGAAAATTACTACACTCGTTCATTCAAGGAAACAGTTTGCTCATGATAATTCAATGAGTAGAGGTACTCTTAACGCATTGATTCAATCACCCAAATTGCACACATTTACTTCATGAAGCAATCTGTATTTGTCATTTCCATGAATACAGCTACTCCTTTCATTCAATGTCGCAAGTTTCAGGCATTGTCTCGATCAAACTACACACTGCATGAACCAAACTGCCCCTATTAATTCAATGTGTCTATTTAATTCACTCAATTTAATGAAAAACACTGCATTCATTGAAGCATTTGCATCAATCTACAATCATTCATTCAATGAATCAAACCGAAGTCCTTGTTTTAATCGAACAAACCTATCCCTCTATTTTCGTTAAAAAAACTGCATACATTCATTCAGTGAAAGAAGCTTCACTCCTCTACTCAATGAGTAGAGATACTCTCATTCTTTTAATGGCACAAGTTTCACGCATTCTATCTATCAATCTACACATGTTCACTACATGAATCAAACTGTCGTTATTAATTCAATGTTTAAGTTTAATTCATTTAATTTAATGAAACAAACTGCATTCATTGAATCATTTGCATGAAACTACAATCATTGATTCAATGAAGCAAACCTTATTCATTGTTTCAATCGAACAAACCTAACTCACTTATTTAGTGAATCCTACTACACTCGTTCATTGAAGGAAACAGTTTGCTCATGATACTTCAATGAGTAGACGTACTTTTAACGCATTGATTCAATCAAACAAATTGCACACATTTAGTTCTGAAGCAATCTGCATTCGTCAATTCCATGAATACAGCTACTCATTCTTTCAATCTCACAATTTCACATTGTCTCAATCAAACTGCACACATTCACTCCGTGCACCAAACTGCACGTGTTAATTCAATGAGTAGAGCTTCTCCCATTCAATCAATGTGTCAAGCTAAACGCTTCTTTTCAATGAAACAAAACTGCATACTTGAATCATTGAATCAAACTTTAATGATTGATTCAGTGAATTAAACGTTATTCAATGCTTCAATGAAACAAACTGAACAAGCTGATGAATTGTATGAAACTGCACAAGTTCATACAATGCAAAAGGCTGCACAAATCAATTCAATGAGCAGAGCGATTCTCATTCAGTCAACGTGTCAAGCTTAACGCTGTCATTCAATGAAACTAACTGCATTCATTGAATCATTGAATGAGACTACAATCATTGATTCTATGAAACAAACCTTATTCCTTGTTTCAATCGAAGAAAGCTATATCTCTTTTAGGAGAAATGAGGAAAAAAGCGGAAATAAGAGAACAAAATATGAGCAGTGAGGAAAAAAGAGGAAGAAAGGAAAAAGAGGAGAAAGGAGGAGGAAAGAGGAAAAATGAGGAAAAAAGAGGAGAAATAAGGAAGAAAGTGGAAAAAAGAGGAAAAAATAGGAAAAAAGAGGAGTAAAGAGGAAAAAAGATGAAAAAAGAGGAGACAAGAGGAAAAGGAGGGAAAAAAGAGGAAAAAAAGTGGAATAATGAGAAAAAAGAAGAAAAAAGTGGAGAAATGAGGAGAAAAGAGGGATAAAGACGATAAAATAGGAGAAAGGAGGAGGAAAGAGGAAAAAGGTTGAAAAAGTGGAAAAAAGAGGTGAAAAGAGGAAAAATGACGAGGAATGAGGAAAAAAGTGGAAAAAAGTGGAGAAATGAGGAGAAAGAGGGAGAAAGAGGAAAAAGGAGGAAACATAAGAGAAAGAAGGAGAAATGAGGAAAAAAGAGAAAAAAAGATGAAAAAGTGGAAAAAAGAGGAGAAAAGAGGAAAAAAGAGGAAAAATGAGGAGAAATGAGGAAGAAAGTGGAAAAAAGAGGAAAAAATAGGAGTAAAGAGAAAAAAGATGAAAAAAGAGGAGACAAGAGGAAAAAGGAGGGAAAAAAGAGGAAAAAAAGTGGAAGAATGAGAAAAAAGAAGAAATATGGGGAGAAATGAGGAGAAAAGAGGGATAAAGACGATAAAATAGGAGAAAGGAGGAGGAAAGAGGAAAAAGGTTGAAAAAGTGGAAAAAAGAGGAAAAAAGAGGTGAAAAGAGGAAAAATGACGAGGAATGAGGAAAAAAGTGGAAAAAAGTGGAGAAATGAGGAGAAAGAGGGAGAAAGAGGAAAAAGGAGGAACCATAAGAGAAAGAAGGAGAAATGAGGAAAAAAGAGAAAAAAAGATGAAAAAGTGGAAAAAGAGGAGAAAAGAGGAAAAAAGAGGAAAAATGAGGAGAAATGAGGAAAAAAGAGGAAAAAAGGAAAAAAGAGGAGACAGGAGGAGAAAAGAGGAAAAACGAGGTAAAAAGAAGAAAAAAGAGGAAGAAAGAGGAAAATAGGGAAAAAGAGTAGAAAGGAGGAAAGAAGAGGAGAAAAGACGGAATAAGAGGAAAAAAGAGGAGAAAAGAGGAAAAAAGTGGCGAAATTAGGAAAAAAGAGGAAAAAAGAGGAGAAAGGAGGGATGAAGAGGAAAAAAGAAGAAACAAGTGGAGAAATGAGGAAAAAAGAGTAGAAATAAGGAACGAAGAGGAAAAAAGGGGGAGGAAAGAGGAAAAAAGAGGAAAAAGAGGAAAAAAGGAAAAAAGAGGAGAAAGGAGGAGGAAAGAGGAAAAAAGAGGAAAAAAGAGGAGAAATGAGGTAAAAAGTGGAGAAACGAGGAAAAAATAGGAGAAATGAGGAAAAAAGAGGAAAAAAGTGGAGAAACAAACTGCATTCATTGAATCATTGAATCAAACTACAATCAATATATCAATATATCAACTCTTATTCCTTGTTTCAATCGAACAAAACTATCTCTTTTTTTTAGTGAACTGTATACGTTCATTCAATGAAAGAGGCTTCACTTGTCTATTCAATGAGTAGAGCTACTCTCATTCTTTCAATGGCACAAGTTTCACGCATTTTATCTTTCAATCTATACATGTTCATTACATGAACCAAACTGTCGTTATTAATTCAATGTGTAAGTTTAATTGATTCAATTTAAACAAACTGCACTCCTTGAATCATTGAATCAAACTACAATCACTGATTCAATGAAGCAAACCTTATTCATTGTTTCAATCGAACAAACATAATTCACTTATTCAGTGAAAACTACTACACTCGTTCATTCAAGGAAACAGTTTGCTCATGATAATTCAATGAGGAGAGCTACTCTTAACGCATTGATTCAATCACACAAATTGCACACATTTACTTCATGAAGCAATCTGTATTTGTCATTTCCATGAATACAGCTACTCATTCATTCAATGTCACAAGTTTCACGCATTGTCTCGATCAAACTACACACTGCATGAACCAAACTGCCCCTATTAATTCAATGTGTCTATTTAATTCATTCAATTTAATGAAAAAAACTGCATTCATTGAAGCATTTGCATCAATCTACAATCATTCATTCAATGAATCAAACCGTAGTCCTTGTTTTAATCGAACAAACCTATCCCTCTTTTTTCGTTAAAAAAACTGCATACATTCATTCAGTGAAAGAAGCTTCACTCCTCTACTCAATGAGTAGAGATACTCTCATTCTTTTAATAGCACAAGTTTCACGCATTCTATCTATCAATCTACACATGTTCACTACATGAATCAAACTGTCGTTATTAATTCAATGTTTAAGTTTAATTCATTTAATTTAATGAAACAAACTGCATTCATTGAATCATTTGCATGAAACTACAATCATTGATTCAATGAAGCAAACCTTATTCATTGTTTCAATCGAACAAACCTAACTCACTTATTTAGTGAATCCTACTACACTCGTTCATTGAAGGAAACAGTTTGCTCATGATACTTCAATGAGTAGAGGTACTTTTAACGCATTGATTCAATCAAACAAATTGCACACATTTAGTTCTGAAGCAATCTGCATTCGTCAATTCCATGAATACAGCTACTCATTCTTTCAATCTCACAATTTCACATTGTCTCAATCAAACTGCACACATTCACTCCGTGCACCAAACTGCACGTGTTAATTCAATGAGTAGAGCTTCTCCCATTCAATCAATGTGTCAAGCTAAACGCTTCTTTTCAATGAAACAAAACTGCATACTTGAATCATTGAATCAAACTTTAATGATTGATTCAGTGAATTAAACGTTATTCAATGCTTCAATGAAACAAACTGAACAAGCTGATGAATTGTATGAAACTGCACAAGTTCATACAATGCAAAAGGCTGCACTAATCAATTCAATGAGCAGAGCGATTCTCATTCAGTCAACGTGTCAAGCTTAACGCTGTCATTCAATGAAACAAACTGCATTCATTGAATCATTGAATCAAACTACAATCATTGATTCTATGAAACAAACCTTATTCCTTGTTTCAATCGAAGAAAGCTATATCTCTTTTAGGAGAAATGAGGAAAAAAGCGGAAATATGAGGAGTGAGGAAAAAAGAGGAAGAAAGGAAAAAGAGGAGAAAGGAGGAGGAAAGAGGAAAAATGAGGAAAAAAGAGGAGAAATAAGGAAGAAAGTGGAAAAAAGAGGAAAAAATAGGAAAAAAGAGGAGTAAAGAGGAAAAAAGATGAAAAAAGAGGAGACAAGAGGAAAAAGGAAGGAAAAAAGAGGAAAAAAAGTGGAAGAATGAGAAAAAAGAAGAAAAAAGTGGAGAAATGAGGAGAAAAGAGGGATAAAGACGATAAAATAGGAGAAAGGAGGAGGAAAGAGGAAAAAGGTTGAAAAAGTGGAAAAAAGAGGAAAAAAGAGGTAAAAAGAGGAAAAATGACGAGGAATGACGAAAAAAGTGGAAAAAAGTGGAGAAATGAGGAGAAAGAGGGAGAAAGAGGAAAAAGGAGGAAACATGGGAGAAAGAAGGAGAAATGAGGAAAAAAGAGAAAAAAAGATGAAAAAGTGGAAAAAAAGAGGAGAAAAGAGGACAAAAGAGGAAAAAAGGAAAAAAGAGGAGACAGGAGGAGAAAAGAGGAAAAACGAGGTAAAAAAGAAGAAAAAAGAGGAAGAAAGAGGAAAATAGGGAAAAAGAGTAGAAAGGAGGAAAGAAGAGGAGAAAAGACGGAATAAGAGGAAAAAAGAGGAGAAAAGAGGAAAAAAGTGGCGAAATTAGGAAAAAAGAGGAAAAAAGAGGAGAAAGGAGGGATGAAGAGGACAAAAGAACAAACAAGTGGAGAAATGAGGAAAAAAGAGTAGAAATAAGGAACGAAGAGGAAAAAAGGGGGAGGAAAGAGGAAAAAAGAGGAAAAAGAGGAAAAAAGGAAAAAAGAGGAGAAAGGAGGAGGAAAGAGGAAAAAAGAGGAAAAAAGAGGAGAAATGAGGTAAAAAGTGTAAAAAAGAGGAAAAAAATAGGAGAAATGAGGAAAAAAGAGGAAAAAAGTGGAGAAACAAACTGCATTCATTGAATCATTGAATCAAACTACAATCATTGATTCAATGAAGCAAACCTTATTCATTGTTTCAATCGAACTTATTCAGTGAAAACTACTACACTCGTTCATTCAAGGAAACAGTTTGCTCATGATAATTCAATGAGTAGAGGTACTCTTAACGCATTGATTCAATCACCCAAATTGCACACATTTACTTCATGAAGCAATCTGTATTTGTCATTTCCATGAATACAGCTACTCCTTTCATTCAATGTCGCAAGTTTCAGGCATTGTCTCGATCAAACTACACACTGCATGAACCAAACTGCCCCTATTAATTCAATGTGTCTATTTAATTCACTCAATTTAATGAAAAACATTGCATTCATTGAAGCATTTGCATCAATCTACAATCATTCATTCAATGAATCAAACCGAAGTCCTTGTTTTAATCGAACAAACCTATCCCTCTATTTTCGTTAAAAAAACTGCATACATTCATTCAGTGAAAGAAGCTTCACTCCTCTACTCAATGAGTAGAGATACTCTCATTCTTTTAATGGCACAAGTTTCACGCATTCTATCTATCAATCTACACATGTTCACTACATGAA
The DNA here is from genome assembly GCF_047496795.1 of Chiloscyllium punctatum. Classification (NCBI taxonomy): domain Eukaryota; kingdom Metazoa; phylum Chordata; class Chondrichthyes; order Orectolobiformes; family Hemiscylliidae; genus Chiloscyllium; species Chiloscyllium punctatum. The sequence goes on from NC_092786.1 coordinate 28,587,444, forward strand.
TCAAACTGTCGTTATTAATTCAATGTTTAAGTTTAATTCATTTAATTTAATGAAACAAACTGCATTCATTGAATCATTTGCATGAAACTACAATCATTGATTCAATGAAGCAAACCTTATTCATTGTTTCAATCGAACAAACCTAACTCACTTATTTAGTGAATCCTACTACACTCGTTCATTGAAGGAAACAGTTTGCTCATGATACTTCAATGAGTAGACGTACTTTTAATGCATTGATTCAATCAAACAAATTGCACACATTTAGTTCTGAAGCAATCTGCATTCGTCAATTCCATGAATACAGCTACTCATTCTTTCAATCTCACAATTTCACATTGTCTCAATCAAACTGCACACATTCACTCCGTGCACCAAACTGCACGTGTTAATTCAATGAGTAGAGCTTCTCCCATTCAATCAATGTGTCAAGCTAAACGCTTCTTTTCAATGAAACAAAACTGCATACTTGAATCATTGAATCAAACTTTAATGATTGATTCAGTGAATTAAACGTTATTCAATGCTTCAATCAAACAAACTGAACAAGCTGATGAATTGTATGAAACTGCACAAGTTCATACAATGCAAAAGGCTGCACAAATCAATTCAATGAGCAGAGCGATTCTCATTCAGTCAACGTGTCAAGCTTAACGCTGTCATTCAATGAAACTAACTGCATTCATTGAATCATTGAATGAGACTACAATCATTGATTCTATGAAACAAACCTTATTCCTTGTTTCAATCGAAGAAAGCTATATCTCTTTTAGGAGAAATGAGGAAAAAAGCGGAAATAAGAGAACAAAATATGAGCAGTGAGGAAAAAAGAGGAAGAAAGGAAAAAGAGGAGAAAGGAGGAGGAAAGAGGAAAAATGAGGAAAAAAGAGGAGAAATAAGGAAGAAAGTGGAAAAAAGAGGAAAAAATAGGAAAAAAGAGGAGTAAAGAGGAAAAAAGATGAAAAAAGAGGAGACAAGAGGAAAAGGAGGGAAAAAAGAGGAAAAAAAGTGGAATAATGAGAAAAAAGAAGAAAAAAGTGGAGAAATGAGGAGAAAAGAGGGATAAAGACGATAAAATAGGAGAAAGGAGGAGGAAAGAGGAAAAAGGTTGAAAAAGTGGAAAAAAGAGGTGAAAAGAGGAAAAATGACGAGGAATGAGGAAAAAAGTGGAAAAAAGTGGAGAAATGAGGAGAAAGAGGGAGAAAGAGGAAAAAGGAGGAAACATAAGAGAAAGAAGGAGAAATGAGGAAAAAAGAGAAAAAAAGATGAAAAAGTGGAAAAAAGAGGAGAAAAGAGGAAAAAAGAGGAAAAATGAGGAGAAATGAGGAAGAAAGTGGAAAAAAGAGGAAAAAATAGGAGTAAAGAGAAAAAAGATGAAAAAAGAGGAGACAAGAGGAAAAAGGAGGGAAAAAAGAGGAAAAAAAGTGGAAGAATGAGAAAAAAGAAGAAATATGGGGAGAAATGAGGAGAAAAGAGGGATAAAGACGATAAAATAGGAGAAAGGAGGAGGAAAGAGGAAAAAGGTTGAAAAAGTGGAAAAAAGAGGAAAAAAGAGGTGAAAAGAGGAAAAATGACGAGGAATGAGGAAAAAAGTGGAAAAAAGTGGAGAAATGAGGAGAAAGAGGGAGAAAGAGGAAAAAGGAGGAACCATAAGAGAAAGAAGGAGAAATGAGGAAAAAAGAGAAAAAAAGATGAAAAAGTGGAAAAAGAGGAGAAAAGAGGAAAAAAGAGGAAAAATGAGGAGAAATGAGGAAAAAAGAGGAAAAAAGGAAAAAAGAGGAGACAGGAGGAGAAAAGAGGAAAAACGAGGTAAAAAGAAGAAAAAAGAGGAAGAAAGAGGAAAATAGGGAAAAAGAGTAGAAAGGAGGAAAGAAGAGGAGAAAAGACGGAATAAGAGGAAAAAAGAGGAGAAAAGAGGAAAAAAGTGGCGAAATTAGGAAAAAAGAGGAAAAAAGAGGAGAAAGGAGGGATGAAGAGGAAAAAAGAAGAAACAAGTGGAGAAATGAGGAAAATAGAGTAGAAATAAGGAACGAAGAGGAAAAAAGGGGGAGGAAAGAGGAAAAAAGAGGAAAAAGAGGAAAAAAGGAAAAAAGAGGAGAAAGGAGGAGGAAAGAGGAAAAAAGAGGAAAAAAGAGGAGAAATGAGGTAAAAAGTGGAGAAAAGAGGAAAAAATAGGAGAAATGAGGAAAAAAGAGGAAAAAAGTGGAGAAACAAACTGCATTCATTGAATCATTGAATCAAACTACAATCAATATATCAATATATCAACTCTTATTCCTTGTTTCAATCGAACAAAACTATCTCTTTTTTTTAGAGAACTGTATACGTTCATTCAGTGAAAGAGGCTTCACTTGTCTCTTCAATGAGTAGAGCTACTCTCATTCTTTCAATGGCACACGTTTCACGCATTTTATCTTTCAATCTATACATGTTCATTACATGAACCAAACTGTCGTTATTAATTCAATGTGTAAGTTTAATTGATTCAATTGAAACAAACTGCACTCTTTGAATCATTGAATCAAACTACAATCACTGATTCAATGAAGCAAACCTTATTCATTGTTTCAATCAAACAAACATAATTCACTTCTTCAGTGAAAACTACTACACTCGTTCATTCAAGGAAACAGTTTGCTCATGATAATTCAATGAGTAGAGCTACTCTTAACGCATTGATTCAATCACACAAATTGCACACATTTACTTCATGAAGCAATCTGTATTTGTCATTTCCATGAATACAGCTACTCATTCATTCAATGTCACAAGTTTCAGGCATTGTCTCGATCAAACTACACACTGCATGAACCAAACTGCCCCTATTAATTCAATGTGTCTATTTAATTCACTCAATTTAATGAAAAAAACTGCATTCATTGAAGCATTTGCATCAATCTACAATCATTCATTCAATGAATCAAACCGAAGTCCTTGTTTTAATCGAACAAACCTATCCCCTTTTTTCGTTAAAAAAACTGCATACATTCATTCAGTGAAAGAAGCTTCACTCCTCTACTCAATGAGTAGAGATACTCTCATTCTTTTAATGGCACAAGTTTCACGCATTCTATCTACCAATCTACACATGTTCACTACATGAATCAAACTGTCGTTATTAATTCAATGTTTAAGTTTAATTCATTTAATTTAATGAAACAAACTGCATTCATTGAATCATTTGCATGAAACTACAATCATTGATTCAATGAAGCAAACCTTATTCATTGTTTCAATCGAACAAACCTAACTCACTTATTTAGTGAATCCTACTGCACTCGTTCATTGAAGGAAACAGTTTGCTCATGATACTTCAATGAGTAGAGGTACTTTTAACGCATTGATTCAATCAAACAAATTGCACACATTTAGTTCTGAAGCAATCTGCATTCGTCAATTCCATGAATACAGCTACTCATTCTTTCAATCTCACAATTTCACATTGTCTCAATCAAACTGCACACATTCACTCCGTGCACCAAACTGCACGTGTTAATTCAATGAGTAGAGCTTCTCCCATTCAATCAATGTGTCAAGCTAAATGCTTCTTTTCAATGAAACAAAACTGCATACTTGAATCATTGAATCAAACTTTAATGATTGATTCAGTGAATTAAACGTTCTTCAATGCTTCAATCAAACAAACTGAACAAGCTGATGAATTGTATGAAACTGCACAAGTTCATACAATGCAAAAGGCTGCACTAATCAATTCAATGAGCAGAGCGATTCTCATTCAGTCAACGTGTCAAGCTTAACGCTGTCATTCAATGAAACTAACTGCATTCATTGAATCATTGAATGAGACTACAATCATTGATTCTATGAAACAAACCTTATTCCTTGTTTCAATCGAAGAAAGCTATATCTCTTTTAGGAGAAATGAGGAAAAAAGCGGAAATAAGAGAAAAAAATATGAGGAGTGAGGAAAAAAGAGGAAGAAAGGAAAAAGAGGAGAAAGGAGGAGGAAAGAGGAAAAATGAGGAAAAAAGAGGAGAAATAAGGAAGAAAGTGGAAAAAAGAGGAAAAAATAGGAAAAAAGAGGAGTAAAGAGGAAAAAAGATGAAAAAAGAGGAGACAAGAGGAAAAGAAGGGAAAAAAGAGGAAAAAAAGTGGAATAATGAGAAAAAAGAAGAAAAAAGTGGAGAAATGAGGAGAAAAGAGGGATAAAGACGATAAAATAGGAGAAAGGAGGAGGAAAGAGGAAAAAGGTTGAAAAAGTGGAAAAAAGAGGTGAAAAGAGGAAAAATGACGAGGAATGAGGAAAAAAGTCGAAAAAAGTGGAGAAATGAGGAGAAAGAGGGAGAAAGAGGAAAAAGGAGGAAACATAAGAGAAAGAAGGAGAAATGAGGAAAAAAGAGAAAAAAAGTGGAAAAAAGAGGAGAAAAGAGGAAAAAAGAGGAAAAATGAGGAGAAATGAGGAAGAAAGTGGAAAACAGAGGAAAAAATAGGAGTAAAGAGAAAAAAGATGAAAAAAGAGGAGACAAGAGGAAAAAGGAGGGAAAAAAGAGGAAAAAAAGTGGAAGAATGAGAAAAAAGAAGAAATATGGGGAGAAATGAGGAGAAAAGAGGGATAAAGACGATAAAATAGGAGAAAGGAGGAGGAAAGAGGAAAAAGGTTGAAAAAGTGGAAAAAAGAGGAAAAAAGAGGTGAAAAGAGGAAAAATGACGAGGAATGAGGAAAAAAGTGGAAAAAAGTGGAGAAATGAGGAGAAAGAGGGAGAAAGAGGAAAAAGGAGGAAACATAAGAGAAAGAAGGAGAAATGAGGAAAAAAGAGAAAAATAGATGAAAAAGTGGAAAAAAGAGGAGAAAAGAGGAAAAAAGAGGAAAAATGAGGAGAAATGAGGAAAAAAGAGGAAAAAAGGAAAAAAGAGGAGACAGGAGGAGAAAAGAGGAAAAACGAGGTAAAAAGAAGAAAAAAGAGGAAGAAAGAGGAAAATAAGGAAAAAGAGTAGAAAGGAGGAAAGAAGAGGAGAAAAGACGGAATAAGAGGAAAAAAGAGGAGAAAAGAGGAAAAAAGTGGCGAAATTAGGAAAAAAGAGGAAAAAAGAGGAGAAAGGAGGGATGAAGAGGAAAAAAGAAGAAACAAGTGGAGAAATGAGGAAAAAAGAGTAGAAATAAGGAACGAAGAGGAAAAAAGGGGGAGGAAAGAGGAAAAAAGAGGAAAAAGAGGAAAAAAGGAAAAAAGAGGAGAAAGGATGAGGAAAGAGGAAAAAAGAGGAAAAAAGAGTAGAAATGAGGTAAAAAGTGGAGAAAAGAGGAAAAAATAGGAGAAATGAGGAAAAAAGAGGAAAAAAGTGGAGAAACAAACTGCATTCATTGAATCATTGAATCAAACTACAATCAATATATCAATATATCAACTCTTATTCCTTGTTTCAATCGAACAAAACTATCTCTTTTTTTTAGTGAACTGTATACGTTCATTCAGTGAAAGAGGCTTCACTTGTCTCTTCAATGAGTAGAGCTACTCTCATTCTTTCAATGGCACACGTTTCACGCATTTTATCTTTCAATCTATACATGTTCATTACATGAACCAAACTGTCGTTATTAATTCAATGTGTAAGTTTAATTGATTCAATTTAAACAAACTGCACTCTTTGAATCATTGAATCAAACTACAATCACTGATTCAATGAAGCAAACCTTATGCATTGTTTCAATCGAACAAACATAATTCACTTCTTCAGTGAAAACTACTACACTCGTTCATTCAAGGAAACAGTTTGCTCATGATAATTCAATGAGTAGAGCTACTCTTAACGCATTGATTCAATCACACAAATTGCACACATTTACTTCATGAATCAATCTGTATTTGTCATTTCCATGAATACAGCTACTCCTTTCATTCAATGTCGCAAGTTTCAGGCATTGTCTCGATCAAACTACACACTGCATGAACCAAACTGCCCCTATTAATTCAATGTGTCTATTTAATTCACTCAATTTAATGAAAAAAACTGCATTCATTGAAGCATTTGCATCAATCTACAATCATTCATTCAATGAATCAAACCGAACTCCTTGTTTTAATCGAACAAACCTATCCCTCTTTTTTCGTTAAAAAAACTGCATACATTCATTCAGTGAAAGAAGCTTCACTCCTCTACTCAATGAGTAGAGATACTCTCATTCTTTTAATGGCACAAGTTTCACGCATTCTATCTACCAATCTACACATGTTCACTACATGAATCAAACTGTCGTTATTAATTCAATGTTTAAGTTTAATTCATTTAATTTAATGAAACAAACTGCATTCATTGAATCATTTGCATGAAACTACAATCATTGATTCAATGAAGCAAACCTTATTCATTGTTTCAATCGAACAAACCTAACTCACTTATTTAGTGAATCCTACTACACTCGTTCATTGAAGGAAACAGTTTGCTCATGATCCTTCAATGAGTAGAGGTACTTTTAACGCATTGATTCAATCAAACAAATTGCACACATTTAGTTCTGAGGCAATCTGCATTCGTCAATTCCATGAATACAGCTACTCATTCTTTCAATCTCACAATTTCACATTGTCTCAATCAAACTGCACACATTCACTCCGTGCACCAAACTGCACGTGTTAATTCAATGAGTAGAGCTTCTCCCATTCAATCAATGTGTCAAGCTAAACGCTTCTTTTCAATGAAACAAAACTGCATACTTGAATCATTGAATCAAACTTTAATGATTGATTCAGTGAATTAAACGTTATTCAATGCTTCAATGAAACAAACTGAACAAGCTGATGAATTGTATGAAACTGCACAAGTTCATACAATGCAAAAGGCTGCACAAATCAATTCAATGAGCAGAGCGATTCTCATTCAGTCAACGTGTCAAGCTTAACGCTGTCATTCAATGAAACAAACTGCATTCATTGAATCATTGAATGAGACTACAATCATTGATTCTATGAAACAAACCTTATTCCTTGTTTCAATCGAAGAAAGCTATATCTCTTTTAGGAGAAATGAGGAAAAAAGCGGAAATAAGAGTACAAAATATGAGGAGTGAGGAAAAAAGAGGAAGAAAGGAAAAAGAGTAAAAAGGAGGAGGAAAGAGGAAAAATGAGGAAAAAAGAGGAGAAATAAGGAAAAAAGTGGAAAAAAGAGGAAAAAATAGGAAAAAAGAGGAGTAAAGAGGAAAAAAGATGAAAAAAGAGGAGACAAGAGGAAAAAGGAGGGAAAAAAGAGGAAAAAAAGTGGAAGAATGAGAAAAAAGAAGAAAAAAGTGGAGAAATGAGGAGAAAAGATGGATAAAGACGATAAAATAGGAGAAAGGAGGAGAAAAGAGGAAAAAGGTTGAAAAAGTGGAAAAAAGAGGAAAAAAGAGGTGAAAAGAGGAAAAATGACGAGGAATGAGGAAAAAAGTGGAAAAAAGTGGAGAAATGAGGAGAAAGAGGGAGAAAGAGGAAAAAGGAGGAAACATAGGAGAAAGAAGGAGAAATGAGGAAAAAAGAGAAAAAAAGATGAAAAAGTGGAAAAAAAGAGGAGAAAAGAGGAAGAAAGAGGAAAAATGAGGAGAAATGAGGAAAAAAGAGGAAAAAAGGAAAAAAGAGGAGACAGGAGGAGAAAAGAGGAAAAACGAGGTAAAAAAGAAGAAAAAAGAGGAAGAAAGAGGAAAATAGGGAAAAAGAGTAGAAAGGAGGAAAGAAGAGGAGAAAAGACGGAATAAGAGGAAAAAAGAGGAGAAAAGAGGAAAAAAGTGGCGAAATTAGGAAAAAAGAGGAAAAAAGAGGAGAAAGGTGGGATGAAGAGGAAAAAAGAAGAAACAAGTGGAGAAATGAGGAAAAAAGAGTAGAAATAAGGAACGAAGAGGAAAAAAGGGGGAGGAAAGAGGAAAAAAGAGGAAAAAGAGGAAAAAAGGAAAAAAGAGGACAAAGGAGGAGGAAAGAGGAAAAATGAGGAAAAAAAGACGAGAAATAAGGAAAAAAAGTGGAAAAAAGCGGAAAAAATAGGAAAAAAGAGGAGTAAAGAGGAAAAAAGATTAAAAAAGAGGAGACAAGAGTAAAAAGGAGGGAAAAAAGAGGAAAAAAAGTGGAAGAATGAGAAAAAAGAAGAAAAAAGTGGAGAAATGAGGAGAAAAGAGGGATAAAGATGTTAAAATAGGAGAAAGGAGGAGGAAAGAGGAAAAAGGTTGAAAAAGTGGAAAAAAGAGGAAAAAAGAGGTGAAAAGAGGAAAAATGACGAGGAATGAGGAAAAAAGTGGAAAAAAGTGGAGAAATGAGGAGAAAGAGGGAGAAAGAGGAAAAAGGAGGATACATAGGAGAAAGAAGGAGAAATGAGGAAAAAAGAGAAAAAAAGATGAAAAAGTGGAATAAAGAGGAGAAAAGAGGAAAAAAGAGGAAAAATGAGGAGAAATGAGGAAAAAAGAGGAAAAAAAGAAAAAAGAGGTGTAAAGAGGAAAAAAGATGAAAAAAGAGGAGACAAGAGGAAAAAGGAGGGAAAAAGATGAAAATAGGGAAAAAGAGTAGAAAGGAGGAAAGAAGAGGAGAAAAGACGGAATAAGTGGAAAAAAGAGGAGAAAAGAGGAAAAAAGTGGCGAAATTAGGAAAAAAGAGGAAAAAAGAGGAGAAAGGAGGGATGAAGAGGAAAAAAGAAGAAACAAGTGGAGAAATGAGGAAAAAAGAGTAGAAATAAGGAACGAAGAGGAAAAAAGGGGGAGGAAAGAGGAAAAAAGAGGAAAAAGAGGAAAAAAGGAAAAAAGAGGAGAAAGGAGGAGGAAAGAGGAAAAAAGAGGAGAAATGAGGTAAAAGTTGGAAAAAAGAGGAAAAAATAGGAGAAATGAGGAAAAAAGTGGAAAAAAGTGGAGAAACAAACTGCATTCATTGAATCATTGAATCAAACTACAATCAATATATCAATATATCAAATCTTATTCCTTGTTTCAATCGAACAAAAATATCTCTTTTTTTTAGTGAACTGTATACGTTCATTCAATGAAAGAGGCTTCACTTGTCGATTCAATGAGTAGAGCTACTCTCATTCTTTCAATGGCACAAGTTTCACGCATTTTATCTTTCAATCTATACATGTTCATTACATGAACCAAACTGTCGTTATTAATTCAATGTTTAAGTTTAATTGATTCAATTTAAACAAACTGCACTCCTTGAATCATTGAATCAAACTATAATCACTGATTCAATGAAGCAAACCTTATTCATTGTTTCAATCGAACAAACATAATTCACTTATTCAGTGAAAACTACTACACTCGTTCATTCAAGGAAACAGTTTGCTCATGATACTTCAATGAGTAGAGGTACTTTTAACGCATTGATTCAATCAAACTAATTGCACACATTTCGTTCTGAAGCAATCTGCATTTGTCAATTCCATGAATACAGCTACTCATTCTTTCAATCTCACAATTTCACATTGTCTCAATCAATCTGCACACATTCACTCCGTGCACCAAACTGCACGTGTTAATTCAATGAGTAGAGCTTCTCCCATTCAATCAATGTGTCAAGCTAAACGCTTCTTTTCAATGAAACAAAACTGCATACTTGAATCATTGAATCAAACTTTAATGATTGATTCAGTGAATTAAACGTTATTCAATGCTTCAATGAAACAAACTGAACAAGCTGATGAATTGTATGAAACTGCACAAGTTCATACAATGCAAAAGGCTGCACTAATCAATTCAATGAGCAGAGCGATTCTCATTCAGTCAACGTGTCAAGCTTAACGCTGTCATTCAATGAAACAAACTGCATTCATTGAATCATTGAATCAAACTACAATCATTGATTCTATGAAACAAACCTTATTCCTTGTTTCAATCGAAGAAAGCTATATCTCTTTTAGGAGAAATGAGGAAAAAAGCGGAAATAAGAGGACAAAATAGGAGGAGTGAGGAAAAAAGAGGAAGAAAGGAAAAAGAGGAGAAAAGAGGAGGAAAGAGGAAAAATGAGGAAAAAAGAGGAGAAATCAGGAAAAAAGTGGAAAAAAGAGGAAAAAATAGGAAAAAAGAGGAGTAAAGAGGAAAAAAGATGAAAAAAGAGTAGAAAGGAGGAAAGAAGAGGAGAAAAGACGGAATAAGAGGAAAAAAGAGGAGAAAAGAGGAAAAAAGTGGCGAAATTAGGAAAAAAGAGGAAAAAAGAGGAGAAAGGAGGGAAGAAGAGGAAAAAAGAAGAAACAAGTGGAGAAATGAGGAAAAGAGAGTAGAAATAAGGAACGAAGAGGAAAAAAGGGGGAGGAAAGAGGAAAAAAGAGGAAAAAGAGGAAAAAAGGAAAAAGAGGAGAAAGGAGGAGGAAAGAGGAAAAATGAGGAAAAAAGACGAGAAATAAGGAAAAAAGTGGAAAAAAGCGGAAAAAATAGGAAAAAAGAGGAGTAAAGAGGAAAAAAGACGAAAAAAGAGGAGGCAAGAGGAAAAAGGAGGGAAAAAAGAGGGAAAAAAGTGGAATAATGAGAAAAAAGAAGAAAAAAGTGGAGAAATGAGGAGAAAAGAGGGATAAAGACGATGAAATATAAGAAAGGAGGAGGAAAGAGGAAAAAGGTTGAAAAAGTGGAAAAAAGAGGAAAAAAGAGGTGAAAAGAGGAAAAATGACGAGGAATGAGGAAAAAAGTGGAAAAAAGTGGAGAAATGAGGAGAAAGAGGGAGAAAGAGGAAAAAGGAGGATACATAGGAGAAAGAAGGAGAAATGAGGAAAAAAGAGAAAAAAAGATTAAAAAGTGGAAAAAAGAGGAGAAAAGAGGAAAAAAGAGGAAAAATGAGGAGAAATGCGGAAAAAAGAGGAAAAAGGAAAAAAGAGGAGACAGGAGGAGAAAAGAGGAAAAACGAGGTAAAAAGAAGAAAAAAGAGGAAGAAAGAGGAAAATAGGGAAAAAGAGTAGAAAGGAGGAAAGAAGAGGAGAAAAGACGGAATAAGAGGAAAAAAGAGGAGAAAAGAGGAAAAAAGAGGAAAAATGAGGAGAAATGAGGAAGAAAGAGGAAAAAGGAAAAAAGAGGAGACAGGAGGAGGAAAGAGGAAAAAAGAGGAAAAAAGAGGAGAAATGAGGTAAAAAGTGGAGAAAAGAGGAAAAAATAGGAGAAATGAGGAAAAAAGAGGAAAAAAGTGGAGAAACAAACTGCATTCATTGAATCATTGAATCAAACTACAATCAATATATCAATATATCAAATCTTATTCCTTGTTTCAATCGAACAAAACTATCTCTTTTTTTTAGTGAACTGTATACGTTCATTCAGTGAAAGAGGCTTCACTTGTCTATTCAATGAGTAGAGCTACTCTCATTCTTTCAATGGCACACGTTTCACGCATTTTATCTTTCAATCTATACATGTTCATTACATGAACCAAACTGTCGTTATTAATTCAATGTGTAAGTTTAATTGATTCAATTTAAACAAACTGCACTCCTTGAATCATTGAATCAAACTACAATCACTGATTCAATGAAGCAAACCTTATTCATTGTTTCAATCGAACAAACATAATTCACTTATTCAGTGAAAACTACTACACTCGTTCATTCAAGGAAACAGTTTGCTCATGATAATTCAATGAGTAGAGGTACTCTTAACGCATTGATTCAATCACACAAATTGCACACATTTACTTCATGAAGCAATCTGTATTTGTCATTTCCATGAATACAGCTACTCATTCATTCAATGTCACAAGTTTCACGCATTGTCTCGATCAAACTACACACTGCATGAACCAAACTGCCCATATTAATTCAATGTGTCTATTTAATTCATTCAATTTAATGAAAAAAACTGCATTCATTGAATCATTTGCATGAAACTACAATCATTGATTCAATGAATCAAACCGTAGTCCTTGTTTTAATCGAACAAACCTATCGCTCTTTTTTCGTTAAAAAAACTGCATACATTCATTCAGTGAAAGAAGCTTCACTACTCTACTCAATGAGTAGAGATACTCTCATTCTTTTAATGGCACAAGTTTCACGCATTCTATCTATCAATCTACACATGTTCACTACATGAATCAAACTGTCGTTATTAATTCAATGTTTAAGTTTAATTCATTTAATTTAATGAAACAAACTGCATTCATTGAATCATTTGCATGAAACTACAATCATTGATTCAATGAAGCAAACCTTATTCATTGTTTCAATCGAACAAACCTAACTCACTTATTTAGTGAATCCTACTACACTCGTTCATTGAAGGAAACAGTTTGCTCATGATACTTCAATGAGTAGACGTACTTTTAACGCATTGATTCAATCAAACAAATTGCACACATTTAGTTCTGAGGCAATCTGCATTCGTCAATTCCATGAATACAGCTACTCATTCTTTCAATCTCACAATTTCACATTGTCTCAATCAAACTGCACACATTCACTCCGTGCACCAAACTGCACGTGTTAATTCAATGAGTAGAGCTTCTCCCATTCAATCAATGTGTCAAGCTAAACGCTTCTTTTGAATGAAACAAAACTGCATACTTGAATCATTGAATCAAACTTTAATGATTGATTCAGTGAATTAAACGTTATTCAATGCTTCAATGAAACAAACTGAACAAGCTGATGAATTGTATGAAACTGCACAAGTTCATACAATGCAAAAGGCTGCACAAATCAATTCAATGAGCAGAGCGATTCTCATTCAGTCAACGTGTCAAGCTTAACGCTGTCATTCAATGAAACTAACTGCATTCATTGAATCATTGAATCAAACTACAATCATTGATTCTATGAAACAAACCTTATTCCTTGTTTCAATCGAAGAAAGCTATATCTCTTTTAGGAGAAATGAGGAAAAAAGCGGAAATAAGAGGACAAAATATGAGGAGTGAGGAAAAAAGAGGAAGAAAGGAAAAAGAGTAAAAAGGAGGAGGAAAGAGGAAAAATGAGGAAAAAAGAGGAGAAATAAGGAAAAAAGTGGAAAAAAGAGGAAAAAATAGGAAAAAAGAGGAGTAAAGAGGAAAAAAGATGAAAAAAGAGGAGACAAGAGGAAAAAGGAGGGAAAAAAGAGGAAAAAAAGTGGAAGAATGAGAAAAAAGAAGAAAAAAGTGGAGAAATGAGGAGAAAAGAGGGATAAAGACGATAAAATAGGAGAAAGGAGGAGGAAAGAGGAAAAAGGTTGAAAAAGTGGAAAAAAGAGGAAAAAAGAGGTGAAAAGAGGAAAAATGACGAGGAATGAGGAAAAAAGTGGAAAAAAGTGGAGAAATGAGGAGAAAGAGGGAGAAAGAGGAAAAAGGAGGAAACATAGGAGAAAGAAGTAGAAATGAGGAAAAAAGAGAAAAAAAGATGAAAAAGTGGAAAAAAGAGGAGAAAAGAGGAAAAAAGAGGAATAATGAGGAGAAATGAGGAAAAAAGAGGAAAAAAGGAAAAAAGAGGAGACAGGAGGAGAAAAGAGGAAAAACGAGGTAAAAAAGAAGAAAAAAGAGGAAGAAAGAGGAAAATAGGGAAAAAGAGTAGAAAGGAGGAAAGAAGAGGAGAAAAGACGGAATAAGAGGAAAAAAAGAGGAGAAAAGAGGAAAAATGTGGCGAAATTAGGAAAAAAGAGGAAAAAAGAGGAGAAAGGAGGGATGAAGAGGAAAAAAGAAGAAACAAGTGGAGAAATGAGGAAAAAAGAGTAGAAATAAGGAACGAAGAGGAAAAAAGGGGGAGGAAAGAGGAAAAAAGAGGAAAAAGAGGAAAAAAGGAAAAAAGAGGAGAAAGGAGGAGGAAAGAGGAAAAATGAGGAAAAAAGACGAGAAATAAGGAAAAAAGTGGAAAAAAGCGGAAAAAATAGGAAAAAAGAGGAGTAAAGAGGAAAAAAGATTTAAAAAGAGGAGACAAGAGTAAAAAGGAGGGAAAAAAGACGGAAAAAAGTGGAAGAATGAGAAAAAAGAAGAAAAAAGTGGAGAAATGAGGAGAAAAGAGGGATAAAGACGATAAAATAGGAGAAAGGAGGAGGAAAGAGGAAAAAGGTTGAAAAAGTGGAAAAAAGAGGAAAAAAGAGGTGAAAAGAGGAAAAATGACGAGGAATGAGGAAAAAAATGGAAAAAAGTGGAGAAATGAGGAGAAAGAGGGAGAAAGAGGAAAAAGGAGGATACATAGGAGAAAGAAGGAGAAATGAGGAAAAAAGAGAAAAAAAGATGAAAAAGTGGAAAAAAGAGGAGAAAAGAGGAAAAAAGAGGAAAAATGAGGAGAAATGAGGAAAAAAGAGGAAAAAAAGAAAAAAGAGGAGTAAAGAGGAAAAAAGATGAAAAAAGAGGAGACAAGAGGAAAAAGGAGGGAAAAAGATGAAAATAGGGAAAAAGAGTAGAAAGGAGGAAAGAAGAGGAGAAAAGACGGAATAAGAGGAAAAAAGAGGAGAAAAGAGGAAAAAAGTGGCGAAATTAGGAAAAAAGAGGAAAAAAGAGGAGAAAGGAGGGATGAAGAGGAAAAAAGAAGAAACAAGTGGAGAAATGAGGAAAAAAAGAGTAGAAATAAGGAACGAAGAGGAAAAAAGGGGGAGGAAAGAGGAAAAAAGAGGAAAAAGAGGAAAAAAGGAAAAAAGAGGAGAAAGGAGGAGGAAAGAGGAAAAAAGAGGAAAAAAGAGGAGAAATGAGGAAAAAAGAGGAAAAAAGTGGAGAAACAAACTGCATTCATTGAATCATTGAATCAAACTACAATCAATATATAAATATATCAAATCTTATTCCTTGTTTCAATCGAACAAAACTATCTCTTTTTTTTAGTGAACTGTATACGTTCATTCAATGAAAGAGGCTTCACTTGTCTATTCAATGAGTAGAGCTACTCTCATTCTTTCAATGGCAAAAGTTTCACGCATTTTATCTTTCAATCTATACATGTTCATTACATGAACCAAACTGTCGTTATTAATTCAATGTGTAAGTTTAATTGATTCAATTTAAACAAACTGCACTCCTTGAATCATTGAATCAAACTACAATCACTGATTCAATGAAGCAAACCTTATTCATTGTTTCAATCGAACAAACATAATTCACTTATTCAGTGAAAACTACTAGACTCGTTCATTCAAGGAAACAGTTTGCTCATGATAATTCAATGAGGAGAGCTACTCTTAACGCATTGATTCAATCACACAAATTGCACACATTTACTTCATGAAGCAATCTGTATTTGTCATTTCCATGAATACAGCTACTCATTCATTCAATGTCACAAGTTTCACGCATTGTCTCGATCAAACTACACACTGCATGAACCAAACTGCCCCTATTAATTCAATGTGTCTATTTAATTCATTCAATTTAATGAAAAAAAACTGCATTCATTGAAGCATTTGCATCAATCTACAATCATTGATTCAATGAATCAAACCGTAGTCCTTGTTTTAATCGAACAAACCTATCCCTCTTTTTTCGTTAAAAAAACTGCATACATTCATTCAGTGAAAGAAGCTTCACTCCTCTACTCAATGAGTAGAGATACTCTCATTCTTTTAATGGCACAAGTTTCACACATTCTATCTATCAATCCACACATGTTCACTACATGAATCAAACTGTCGTTATTAATTCAATGTTTAAGTTTAATTCATTTAATTTAATGAAACAAACTGCATTCATTGAATCATTTGCATGAAACTACAATCATTGATTCAATGAAGCAAACCTTATTCATTGTTTCAATCGAACAAACCTAACTCACTTATTTAGTGAATCCTACTACACTCGTTCATTGAAGGAAACAGTTTGCTCATGATACTTCAATGAGTAGAGGTACTTTTAACGCATTGATTCAATCAAACTAATTGCACACATTTCGTTCTGAAGCAATCTGCATTCGTCAATTCCATGAATACAGCTACTCATTCTTTCAATCTCACAATTTCACATTGTCTCAATCAAACTGCACACATTCACTCTGTGCACCAAACTGCACGTGTTAATTCAATGAGTAGAGCTTCTCCCATTCAATCAATGTGTCAAGCTAAACGCTTCTTTTCAATGAAACAAAACTGCATACTTGAATCATTGAATCAAACTTTAATGATTGATTCAGTGAATTAAACGTTATTCAATGCTTCAATGAAACAAACTGAACAAGCTGATGAATTGTATGAAACTGCACAAGTTCATACAATGCAAAAGGCTGCACTAATCAATTCAATGAGCAGAGCGATTCTCATTCAGTCAACGTGTCAAGCTTAACGCTGTCATTCAATGAAACAAACTGCATTCATTGAATCATTAAATCAAACTACAATCATTGATTCAATGAAGCAAACCTTATTCATTGTTTCAATCGAACAAACCTAACTCACTTATTTAGTGAATCCTACTACACTCGTTCATTGAAGGAAACAGTTTGCTCATGATACTTCAATGAGTAGAGGTACTTTTAACGCATTGATTCAATCAAACTAATTGCACACATTTCGTTCTGAAGCAATCTGCATTCGTCAATTCCATGAATACAGCTACTCATTCTTTCAATCTCACAATTTCACATTGTCTCAATCAAACTGCACACATTCACTCTGTGCACCAAACTGCACGTGTTAATTCAATGAGTAGAGCTTCTCCCATTCAATCAATGTGTCAAGCTAAACGCTTCTTTTCAATGAAACAAAACTGCATACTTGAATCATTGAATCAAACTTTAATGATTGATTCAGTGAATTAAACGTTATTCAATGCTTCAATGAAACAAACTGAACAAGCTGATGAATTGTATGAAACTGCACAAGTTCATACAATGCAAAAGGCTGCACTAATCAATTCAATGAGCAGAGCGATTCTCATTCAGTCAACGTGTCAAGCTTAACGCTGTCATTCAATGAAACAAACTGCATTCATTGAATCATTAAATCAAACTACAATCATTGATTCTATGAAACAAACCTTATTCCTTGTTTCAATCGAAGAAAGCTATATCTCTTTTAGGAGAAATGAGGAAAAAAGCGGAAATAAGAGGACAAAATATGAGGAGTGAGGAAAAAAGAGGAAGAAAGGAAAAAGAGGAGAAAGGAGGAGGAAAGAGGAAAAATGAGGAAAAAAGAGGAGAAATAAGGAAAAAAGTGGAAAAAAGAGGAAAAAATAGGAAAAAGAGGAGTAAAGAGGAAAAAGGTGCGAAAAAAGAGTAAAAAAAGTGGAAGAATGAGAAAAAAGAAGAAAAAAGTGGAGAAATGAGGAGAAAAGAGGGATAAAGACGATAAAATAGGAGAAAGGAGGAGGAAAGAGGAAAAAGGTTGAAAAAGTGGAAAAAAGAGGAAAAAAGAGGTGAAAAGAGGAAAAATGACGAGGAATGAGGAAAAAAGTGGAAAAAAGTGGAGAAATGAGGAGAAAGAGGGAGAAAGAGGAAAAAGGAGGAAACATAGGAGAAAGAAGGAGAAATGAGGAAAAAAGAGAAAAAAAGATGAAAAAGTGGAAAAAAGAGGAGAAAAGAGGAAAAAAGAGGAAAAATGAGGAGAAATGAGGAAAAAAGAGGAAAAAAGGAAAAAAGAGGAGACAGGAGGAGAAAAGAGGAAAAACGAGGTAAAAAAGAAGAAAAAAGAGGAAGAAAGAGGAAAATAGGGAAAAAGAGTAGAAAGGAGGAAAGAAGAGGAGAAAAGACGGAATAAGAGGAAAAAAGAGGAGAAAAGAGGAAAAAAGTGGCGAAATTAGGAAAAAAGAGGAAAAAAGAGGAGAAAGGAGGGATGAAGAGGAAAAAAGAAGAAACAAGTGGAGAAATGAGGAAAAAAGAGTAGAAATAAGGAACGAAGAGGAAAAAAGGGGGAGGAAAGAGGAAAAAAGAGGAAAAAGAGGAAAAAAGGAAAAAAGAGGAGAAAGGAGGAGGAAAGAGGAAAAAAGAGGAAAAAAGAGGAGAAATGAGGTAAAAAGTGGAAAAAAGAGGAAAAAATAGGAGAAATGAGGAAAAAAGAGGAAAAATGTGGAGAAACAAACTGCATTCATTGAATCATTGAATCAAACTACAATCAATATATCAAAATATCAAATCTTATTCCTTGTTTCAATCGAACAAAACTATCTCTTTTTTTTAGTGAACTGCATATGTTCATTCAACGAAAGAGGCTTCACTTGTCTATTCAATGAGTAGAGCTACTCTCATTCTTTCAATGGCACAAGTTTCACGCATTTTATCTTTCAATCTATACATGTTCATTACATGAATCAAACTGTCGTTATTAATTCAATGTTTAAGTTTAATTCATTTAATTTAATGAAACAAACTGCATTCATTGAATCATTTGCATGAAACTACAATCATTGATTCAATGAAGCAAACCTTATTCATTGTTTCAATCGAACAAACCTAACTCACTTATTTAGTGAATCCTACTACACTCGTTCATTGAAGGAAACAGTTTGCTCATGATACTTCAATGAGTAGACGTACTTTTAACGCATTGATTCAATCAAACAAATTGCACACATTTAGTTCTGAGGCAATCTGCATTCGTCAATTCCATGAATACAGCTACTCATTCTTTCAATCTCACAATTTCACATTGTCTCAATCAAACTGCACACATTCACTCCGTGCACCAAACTGCACGTGTTAATTCAATGAGTAGAGCTTCTCCCATTCAATCAATGTGTCAAGCTAAACGCTTCTTTTGAATGAAACAAAACTGCATACTTGAATCATTGAATCAAACTTTAATGATTGATTCAGTGAATTAAACGTTATTCAATGCTTCAATGAAACAAACTGAACAAGCTGATGAATTGTATGAAACTGCACAAGTTCATACAATGCAAAAGGCTGCACAAATCAATTCAATGAGCAGAGCGATTCTCATTCAGTCAACGTGTCAAGCTTAACGCTGTCATTCAATGAAACTAACTGCATTCATTGAATCATTGAATCAAACTACAATCATTGATTCTATGAAACAAACCTTATTCCTTGTTTCAATCGAAGAAAGCTATATCTCTTTTAGGAGAAATGAGGAAAAAAGCGGAAATAAGAGGACAAAATATGAGGAGTGAGGAAAAAAGAGGAAGAAAGGAAAAAGAGTAAAAAGGAGGAGGAAAGAGGAAAAATGAGGAAAAAAGAGGAGAAATAAGGAAAAAAGTGGAAAAAAGAGGAAAAAATAGGAAAAAAGAGGAGTAAAGAGGAAAAAAGATGAAAAAAGAGGAGACAAGAGGAAAAAGGAGGGAAAAAAGAGGAAAAAAAGTGGAAGAATGAGAAAAAAGAAGAAAAAAGTGGAGAAATGAGGAGAAAAGAGGGATAAAGACGATAAAATAGGAGAAAGGAGGAGGAAAGAGGAAAAAGGTTGAAAAAGTGGAAAAAAGAGGAAAAAAGAGGTGAAAAGAGGAAAAATGACGAGGAATGAGGAAAAAAGTGGAATAAAGTGGAGAAATGAGGAGAAAGAGGGAGAAAGAGGAAAAAGGAGGAAACATAGGAGAAAGAAGTAGAAATGAGGAAAAAAGAGAAAAAAAGATGAAAAAGTGGAAAAAAGAGGAGAAAAGAGGAAAAAAGAGGAATAATGAGGAGAAATGAGGAAAAAAGAGGAAAAAAGGAAAAAAGAGGAGACAGGAGGAGAAAAGAGGAAAAACGAGGTAAAAAAGAAGAAAAAAGAGGAAGAAAGAGGAAAATAGGGAAAAAGAGTAGAAAGGAGGAAAGAAGAGGAGAAAAGACGGAATAAGAGGAAAAAAAGAGGAGAAAAGAGGAAAAATGTGGCGAAATTAGGAAAAAAGAGGAAAAAAGAGGAGAAAGGAGGGATGAAGAGGAAAAAAGAAGAAACAAGTGGAGAAATGAGGAAAAAAGAGTAGAAATAAGGAACGAAGAGGAAAAAAGGGGGAGGAAAGAGGAAAAAAGAGGAAAAAGAGGAAAAAAGGAAAAAAGAGGAGAAAGGAGGAGGAAAGAGGAAAAATGAGGAAAAAAGACGAGAAATAAGGAAAAAAGTGGAAAAAAGCGGAAAAAATAGGAAAAAAGAGGAGTAAAGAGGAAAAAAGATTTAAAAAGAGGAGACAAGAGTAAAAAGGAGGGAAAAAAGACGGAAAAAAGTGGAAGAATGAGAAAAAAGAAGAAAAAAGTGGAGAAATGAGGAGAAAAGAGGGATAAAGACGATAAAATAGGAGAAAGGAGGAGGAAAGAGGAAAAAGGTTGAAAAAGTGGAAAAAAGAGGAAAAAAGAGGTGAAAAGAGGAAAAATGACGAGGAATGAGGAAAAAAATGGAAAAAAGTGGAGAAATGAGGAGAAAGAGGGAGAAAGAGGAAAAAGGAGGATACATAGGAGAAAGAAGGAGAAATGAGGAAAAAAGAGAAAAAAAGATGAAAAAGTGGAAAAAAGAGGAGAAAAGAGGAAAAAAGAGGAAAAATGAGGAGAAATGAGGAAAAAAGAGGAAAAAAAGAAAAAAGAGGAGTAAAGAGGAAAAAAGATGAAAAAAGAGGAGACAAGAGGAAAAAGGAGGGAAAAAGATGAAAATAGGGAAAAAGAGTAGAAAGGAGGAAAGAAGAGGAGAAAAGACGGAATAAGAGGAAAAAAGAGGAGAAAAGAGGAAAAAAGTGGCGAAATTAGGAAAAAAGAGGAAAAAAGAGGAGAAAGGAGGGATGAAGAGGAAAAAAGAAGAAACAAGTGGAGAAATGAGGAAAAAAGAGTAGAAATAAGGAACGAAGAGGAAAAAAGGGGGAGGAAAGAGGAAAAAAGAGGAAAAAGAGGAAAAAAGGAAAAAAGAGGAGAAAGGAGGAGGAAAGAGGAAAAAAGAGGAAAAAAGAGGAGAAATGAGGAAAAAAGAGGAAAAAAGTGGAGAAACAAACTGCATTCATTGAATCATTGAATCAAACTACAATCAATATATAAATATATCAAATCTTATTCCTTGTTTCAATCGAACAAAACTATCTCTTTTTTTTAGTGAACTGTATACGTTCATTCAATGAAAGAGGCTTCACTTGTCTATTCAATGAGTAGAGCTACTCTCATTCTTTCAATGGCAAAAGTTTCACGCATTTTATCTTTCAATCTATACATGTTCATTACATGAACCAAACTGTCGTTATTAATTCAATGTGTAAGTTTAATTGATTCAATTTAAACAAACTGCACTCCTTGAATCATTGAATCGAACTACAATCACTGATTCAATGAAGCAAACCTTATTCATTGTTTCAATCGAACAAACATAATTCACTTATTCAGTGAAAACTACTAGACTCGTTCATTCAAGGAAACAGTTTGCTCATGATAATTCAATGAGGAGAGCTACTCTTAACGCATTGATTCAATCACACAAATTGCACACATTTACTTCATGAAGCAATCTGTATTTGTCATTTCCATGAATACAGCTACTCATTCATTCAATGTCACAAGTTTCACGCATTGTCTCGATCAAACTACACACTGCATGAACCAAACTGCCCCTATTAATTCAATGTGTCTATTTAATTCATTCAATTTAATGAAAAAAAACTGCATTCATTGAAGCATTTGCATCAATCTACAATCATTGATTCAATGAATCAAACCGTAGTCCTTGTTTTAATCGAACAAACCTATCCCTCTTTTTTCGTTAAAAAAACTGCATACATTCATTCAGTGAAAGAAGCTTCACTCCTCTACTCAATGAGTAGAGATACTCTCATTCTTTTAATGGCACAAGTTTCACACATTCTATCTATCAATCCACACATGTTCACTACATGAATCAAACTGTCGTTATTAATTCAATGTTTAAGTTTAATTCATTTAATTTAATGAAACAAACTGCATTCATTGAATCATTTGCATGAAACTACAATCATTGATTCAATGAAGCAAACCTTATTCATTGTTTCAATCGAACAAACCTAACTCACTTATTAGTGAATCCTACTACACTCGTTCATTGAAGGAAACAGTTTGCTCATGATACTTCAATGAGTAGAGGTACTTTTTAACGCATTGATTCAATCAAACTAATTGCACACATTTCGTTCTGAAGCAATCTGCATTCGTCAATTCCATGAATACAGCTACTCATTCTTTCAATCTCACAATTTCACATTGTCTCAATCAAACTGCACACATTCACTCTGTGCACCAAACTGCACGTGTTAATTCAATGAGTAGAGCTTCTCCCATTCAATCAATGTGTCAAGCTAAACGCTTCTTTTCAATGAAACAAAACTGCATACTTGAATCATTGAATCAAACTTTAATGATTGATTCAGTGAATTAAACGTATTCAATGCTTCAATGAAACAAACTGAACAAGCTGATGAATTGTATGAAACTGCACAAGTTCATACAATGCAAAAGGCTGCACTAATCAATTCAATGAGCAGAGCGATTCTCATTCAGTCAACGTGTCCAAGCTTAACGCTGTCATTCAATGAAACAAACTGCATTCATTGAATCATTAAATCAAACTACAATCATTGATTCAATGAAGCAAACCTTATTCATTGTTTCAATCGAACAAACCTAACTCACATATTTAGTGAATCCTACTACACTCGTTCATTGAAGGAAACAGTTTGCTCATGATACTTCAATGAGTAGAGGTACTTTTAACGCATTGATTCAATCAAACTAAATTGCACACATTTCGTTCTGAAGCAATCTGCTTCGTCAATTCCATGAATACAGCTACTCATTCTTTCAATCTCACAATTTCACATTGTCTCAATCAAACTGCACACATTCACTCTGTGCACCAAACTGCACGTGTTAATTCAATGAGTAGAGCTTCTCCCATTCAATCAATGTGTCAAGCTAAACGCTTCTTTTCAATGAAACAAAACTGCATACTTGAATCATTGAATCAAACTTTAATGATTGATTCAGTGAATTAAACGTTATTCAATGCTTCAATGAAACAAACTGAACAAGCTGATGAATTGTATGAAACTGCACAAGTTCATACAATGCAAAAGGCTGCACTAATCAATTCAATGAGCAGAGCGATTCTCATTCAGTCAACGTGTCAAGCTTAACGCTGTCATTCAATGAAACAAACTGCATTCATTGAATCATTAAATCAAACTACAATCATTGATTCTATGAAACAAACCTTATTCCTTGTTTCAATCGAAGAAAGCTATATCTCTTTTAGGAGAAATGAGGAAAAAAGCGGAAATAAGAGGACAAAATATGAGGAGTGAGGAAAAAAGAGGAAGAAAGGAAAAAGAGGAGAAAGGAGGAGGAAAGAGGAAAAATGAGGAAAAAAGAGGAGAAATAAGGAAAAAAGTGGAAAAAAGAGGAAAAAATAGGAAAAAGAGGAGTAAAGAGGAAAAAGGTGCGAAAAAAGAGTAAAAAAAGTGGAAGAATGAGAAAAAAGAAGAAAAAAGTGGAGAAATGAGGAGAAAAGAGGGATAAAGACGATAAAATAGGAGAAAGGAGGAGGAAAGAGGAAAAAGGTTGAAAAAGTGGAAAAAAGAGGAAAAAAGAGGTGAAAAGAGGAAAAATGACGAGGAATGAGGAAAAAAGTGGAAAAAAGTGGAGAAATGAGGAGAAAGAGGGAGAAAGAGGAAAAAGGAGGAAACATAGGAGAAAGAAGGAGAAATGAGGAAAAAAGAGAAAAAAAGATGAAAAAGTGGAAAAAAGAGGAGAAAAGAGGAAAAAAGAGGAAAAATGAGGAGAAATGAGGAAAAAAGAGGAAAAAAGGAAAAAAGAGGAGACAGGAGGAGAAAAGAGGAAAAACGAGGTAAAAAAGAAGAAAAAAGAGGAAGAAAGAGGAAAATAGGGAAAAAGAGTAGAAAGGAGGAAAGAAGAGGAGAAAAGACGGAATAAGAGGAAAAAAGAGGAGAAAAGAGGAAAAAAGTGGCGAAATTAGGAAAAAAGAGGAAAAAAGAGGAGAAAGGAGGGATGAAGAGGAAAAAAGAAGAAACAAGTGGAGAAATGAGGAAAAAAGAGTAGAAATAAGGAACGAAGAGGAAAAAAGGGGGAGGAAAGAGGAAAAAAGAGGAAAAAGAGGAAAAAAGGAAAAAAGAGGAGAAAGGAGGAGGAAAGAGGAAAAAAGAGGAAAAAAGAGGAGAAATGAGGTAAAAAGTGGAAAAAAGAGGAAAAAATAGGAGAAATGAGGAAAAAAGAGGAAAAATGTGGAGAAACAAACTGCATTCATTGAATCATTGAATCAAACTACAATCAATATATCAAAATATCAAATCTTATTCCTTGTTTCAATCGAACAAAACTATCTCTTTTTTTTAGTGAACTGCATATGTTCATTCAACGAAAGAGGCTTCACTTGTCTATTCAATGAGTAGAGCTACTCTCATTCTTTCAATGGCACAAGTTTCACGCATTTTATCTTTCAATCTATACATGTTCATTACATGAACCAAACTGTCGTTATTAATTCAATGTGTAAGTTTAATTGATTCAATTTAAACAAACTGCACTCCTTGAATCATTGAATCAAACTACAATCACTGATTCAATGAAGCAAACCTTATTCATTGTTTCAATCGAACAAACATAATTCACTTATTCAGTGAAAACTACTAGACTCGTTCATTCAAGGAAACAGTTTGCTCATGATAATTCAATGAGTAGAGCTACTCTTAACGCATTGATTCAATCACACAAATTGCACACATTTACTTCATGAAGCAATCTGTATTTGTCATTTCCATGAATACAGCTACTCATTCATTCAATGTCACAAGTTTCACGCATTGTCTCGATCAAACTACACACTGCATGAACCAAACTGCCCCTATTAATTCAATGTGTCTATTTAATTCATTCAATTTAATGAAAACAACTGCATTCATTGAAGCATTTGCATCAATCTACAATCATTGATTCAATGAATCAAACCGTAGTCCTTGTTTTAATCGAACAAACCTATCCCTCTTTTTTCGTTAAAAAAACTGCATACATTCATTCAGTGAAAGAAGCTTCACTCCTCTACTCAATGAGTAGAGATACTCTCATTCTTTTAATGGCACAAGTTTCACACATTCTATCTATCAATCCACACATGTTCACTACATGAATCAAACTGTCGTTATTAATTCAATGTTTAAGTTTAATTCATTTAATTTAATGAAACAAACTGCATTCATTGAATCATTTGCATGAAACTACAATCATTGATTCAATGAAGCAAACCTTATTCATTGTTTCAATCGAACAAACCTAACTCACTTATTTAGTGAATCCTACTACACTCGTTCATTGAAGGAAACAGTTTGCTCATGATACTTCAATGAGTAGAGGTACTTTTAACGCATTGATTCAATCAAACTAATTGCACACATTTCGTTCTGAAGCAATCTGCATTCGTCAATTCCATGAATACAGCTACTCATTCTTTCAATCTCACAATTTCACATTGTCTCAATCAAACTGCACACATTCACTCTGTGCACCAAACTGCACGTGTTAATTCAATGAGTAGAGCTTCTCCCATTCAATCAATGTGTCAAGCTAAACGCTTCTTTTCAATGAAACAAAACTGCATACTTGAATCATTGAATCAAACTTTAATGATTGATTCAGTGAATTAAACGTTATTCAATGCTTCAATGAAACAAACTGAACAAGCTGATGAATTGTATGAAACTGCACAAGTTCATACAATGCAAAAGGCTGCACTAATCAATTCAATGAGCAGAGCGATTCTCATTCAGTCAACGTGTCAAGCTTAACGCTGTCATTCAATGAAACAAACTGCATTCATTGAATCATTAAATCAAACTACAATCATTGATTCAATGAAGCAAACCTTATTCATTGTTTCAATCGAACAAACCTAACTCACTTATTTAGTGAATCCTACTACACTCGTTCATTGAAGGAAACAGTTTGCTCATGATACTTCAATGAGTAGAGGTACTTTTAACGCATTGATTCAATCAAACTAATTGCACACATTTCGTTCTGAAGCAATCTGCATTCGTCAATTCCATGAATACAGCTACTCATTCTTTCAATCTCACAATTTCACATTGTCTCAATCAAACTGCACACATTCACTCTGTGCACCAAACTGCACGTGTTAATTCAATGAGTAGAGCTTCTCCCATTCAATCAATGTGTCAAGCTAAACGCTTCTTTTCAATGAAACAAAACTGCATACTTGAATCATTGAATCAAACTTTAATGATTGATTCAGTGAATTAAACGTTATTCAATGCTTCAATGAAACAAACTGAACAAGCTGATGAATTGTATGAAACTGCACAAGTTCATACAATGCAAAAGGCTGCACTAATCAATTCAATGAGCAGAGCGATTCTCATTCAGTCAACGTGTCAAGCTTAACGCTGTCATTCAATGAAACAAACTGCATTCATTGAATCATTAAATCAAACTACAATCATTGATTCTATGAAACAAACCTTATTCCTTGTTTCAATCGAAGAAAGCTATATCTCTTTTAGGAGAAATGAGGAAAAAAGCGGAAATAAGAGGACAAAATATGAGGAGTGAGGAAAAAAGAGGAAGAAAGGAAAAAGAGGAGAAAGGAGGAGGAAAGAGGAAAAATGAGGAAAAAAGAGGAGAAATAAGGAAAAAAGTGGAAAAAAGAGGAAAAAATAGGAAAAAGAGGAGTAAAGAGGAAAAAGGTGCGAAAAAAGAGTAAAAAAAGTGGAAGAATGAGAAAAAAGAAGAAAAAAGTGGAGAAATGAGGAGAAAAGAGGGATAAAGACGATAAAATAGGAGAAAGGAGGAGGAAAGAGGAAAAAGGTTGAAAAAGTGGAAAAAAGAGGAAAAAAGAGGTGAAAAGAGGAAAAATGACGAGGAATGAGGAAAAAAGTGGAAAAAAGTGGAGAAATGAGGAGAAAGAGGGAGAAAGAGGAAAAAGGAGGAAACATAGGAGAAAGAAGGAGAAATGAGGAAAAAAGAGAAAAAAAGATGAAAAAGTGGAAAAAAGAGGAGAAAAGAGGAAAAAAGAGGAAAAATGAGGAGAAATGAGGAAAAAAGAGGAAAAAAGGAAAAAAGAGGAGACAGGAGGAGAAAAGAGGAAAAACGAGGTAAAAAAGAAGAAAAAAGAGGAAGAGAGAGGAAAATAGGGAAAAAGAGTAGAAAGGAGGAAAGAAGAGGAGAAAAGACGGAATAAGAGGAAAAAAGAGGAGAAAAGAGGAAAAAAGTGGCGAAATTAGGAAAAAAGAGGAAAAAAGAGGAGAAAGGAGGGATGAAGAGGAAAAAAGAAGAAACAAGTGGAGAAATGAGGAAAAAAGAGTAGAAATAAGGAACGAAGAGGAAAAAAGGGGGAGGAAAGAGGAAAAAAGAGGAAAAAGAGGAAAAAAGGAAAAAAGAGGAGAAAGGAGGAGGAAAGAGGAAAAAAGAGGAAAAAAGAGGAGAAATGAGGTAAAAAGTGGAAAAAAGAGGAAAAAATAGGAGAAATGAGGAAAAAAGAGGAAAAATGTTGAGAAACAAACTGCATTCATTGAATCATTGAATCAAACTACAATCAATATATCAAAATATCAAATCTTATTCCTTGTTTCAATCGAACAAAACTATCTCTTTTTTTTAGTGAACTGCATATGTTCATTCAACGAAAGAGGCTTCACTTGTCTATTCAATGAGTAGAGCTACTCTCATTCTTTCAATGGCACAAGTTTCACGCATTTTATCTTTCAATCTATACATGTTCATTACATGAACCAAACTGTCGTTATTAATTCAATGTGTAAGTTTAATTGATTCAATTTAAACAAACTGCACTCCTTGAATCATTGAATCAAACTACAATCACTGATTCAATGAAGCAAACCTTATTCATTGTTTCAATCGAACAAACATAATTCACTTATTCAGTGAAAACTACTAGACTCGTTCATTCAAGGAAACAGTTTGCTCATGATAATTCAATGAGTAGAGCTACTCTTAACGCATTGATTCAATCACACAAATTGCACACATTTACTTCATGAAGCAATCTGTATTTGTCATTTCCATGAATACAGCTACTCATTCATTCAATGTCACAAGTTTCACGCATTGTCTCGATCAAACTACACACTGCATGAACCAAACTGCCCCTATTAATTCAATGTGTCTATTTAATTCATTCAATTTAATGAAAACAACTGCATTCATTGAAGCATTTGCATCAATCTACAATCATTGATTCAATGAATCAAACCGTAGTCCTTGTTTTAATCGAACAAACCTATCCCTCTTTTTTCGTTAAAAAAACTGCATACAGTGAAAGAAGCTTCACTCCTCTACTCAATGAGTAGAGATACTCTCATTCTTTTAATGGCACAAGTTTCACGCATTCTATCTATCAATCTACACATGTTCACGACATGAATCAAACTGTCGTTATTAATTCAATGTTTAAGTTTAATTCATTTAATTTAATGAAACAAACTGCATTCATTGAATCATTTGCATGAAACTACAATCATTGATTCAATGAAGCAAACCTTATTCATTGTTTCAATCGAACAAACCTAACTCACTTATTTAGTGAATCCTACTACACTCGTTCATTGAAGGAAACAGTTTGCTCATGATACTTCAATGAGTAGAGGTACTTTTAACGCATTGATTCAATCAAACTAATTGCACACATTTCGTTCTGAAGCAATCTGCATTTGTCAATTCCATGAATACAGCTACTCATTCTTTCAATCTCACAATTTCACATTGTCTCAATCAAACTGCACACATTCACTCCGTGCACCAAACTGCACGTGTTAATTCAATGAGTAGAGCTTCTCCCATTCAATCAATGTGTCAAGCTAAACGCTTCTTTTCAATGAAACAAAACTGCATACTTGAATCATTGAATCAAACTTTAATGATTGATTCAGTGAATTAAACGTTATTCAATGCTTCAAATAAACAAACTGAACAAGCTGATGAATTGTATGAAACTGCACAAGTTCATACAATGCAAAAGGCTGCACTAATCAATTCAATGAGCAGAGCGATTCTCATTCAGTCAACGTGTCAAGCTTAACGCTGTCATTCAATGAAACTAACTGCATTCATTGAATTATTGAATCAAACTACAATCATTGATTCTATGAAACAAACCTTATTCCTTGTTTCAATCGAAGAAAGCCATATCTCTTTTAGGAGAAATGAGGAAAAAAGAGGAGAAATAAGGAAAAAAGTGGAAAAAAGAGGAAAAAATAGGAAAAAAGAGGAGTAAAGAGGAAAAAAGATGAAAAAAGAGGAGACAAGAGGAAAAAGGAGGGAAAAAGAGGAAAAAAAGTGGAAGAATGAGAAAAAAGAAGAAAAAAGTGGAGAAATGAGGAGAAAAGAGGGATAAAGACGATAAAATAGGAGAAAGGAGGAGGAAAGAGGAAAAAGGTTGAAAAAGTGGAAAAAAGAGGAAAAAAGAGGTGAAAAGAGGAAAAATGACGAGGAATGAGGAAAAAAGTGGAAAAAAGTGGAGAAATGAGGAGCAAGAGGGAGAAAGAGGAAAAAGAAGGAAACATAGGAGAAAGAAGGAGAAATGAGGAAAAAAGAGAAAAAAAGATGAAAAAGTGGAAAAAAGAGGAGAAAAGAGGAAAAAAGAGGAAAAATGAGGAGAAATGAGGAAAAAAGAGGAAAAAAGGAAAAAAGAGGAGACAGGAGGAGAAAAGAGGAAAAACGAGGTAAAAAGAAGAAAAAAGAGGAAGAAAGAGGAAAATAGGGAAAAGAGTAGAAAGGAGGAAAGAAGAGGAGAAAAGACGGAATAAGAGGAAAAAAGAGGAGAAAAGAGGAAAAAAGTGGCGAAATTAGGAAAAAAGAGGAAAAAAGAGGAGAAAGGAGGGATGAAGAGGAAAAAAGAAGAAACAAGTGGAGAAATGAGGACAAAAGAGTAGAAATAAGGAACGAAGAGGAAAAAAGGGGGAGGAAAGAGGAAAAAAGAGGAAAAAGAGGAAAAAAGGAAAAAAGAGGAGAAAGGAGGAGGAAAGAGGAAAAAAGAGGAAAAAAGAGGAGAAATGAGGTAAAAAGTGGAAAAAAGAGGAAAAAATAGGAGAAATGAGGAAAAAAGAGGAAAAATGTGGAGAAACAAACTGCATTCATTGAATCATTGAATCAAGCTACAATCAATATATCAATATATCAAATCTTATTCCTTGTTTCAATCGAACAAAACTATCTCTTTTTTTTAGTGAACTGCATACGTTCATTCAACGAAAGAGGCTTCACTTGTCTATTCAATGAGTAGAGCTACTCTCATTCTTTCAATGGCACAAGTTTCACGCATTTTATCTTTCAATCTATACATGTTCATTACATGAACCAAACTGTCGTTATTAATTCAATGTGTAAGTTTAATTGATTCAATTTAAACAAACTGCACTCCTTGAATCATTGAATCAAACGACAATCACTGATTTAATGAAGCAAACCTTATTCATTGTTTCAATCGAACAAACATAATTCACTTATTCAGTGAAAACTACTAGACTCGTTCATTCAAGGAAACAGTTTGCTCATGATAATTCAATGAGTAGAGCTACTCTTAACGCATTGATTCAATCACACAAATTGCACACATTTACTTCATGAAGCAATCTGTATTTGTCATTTCCATGAATACAGCTACTCATTCATTCAATGTCACAAGTTTCACGCATTGTCTCGATCAAACTACACACTGCATGAACCAAACTGCCCCTATTAATTCAATGTGTCTATTTAATTCATTCAATTTAATGAAAAAAACTGCATTCATTGAATCATTTGCATGAAACTACAATCATTGATTCAATGAAGCAAACCTTATTCATTGTTTCAATCGAACAAACCTAACTCACTTATTTAGTGAATCCTACTACACTCGTTCATTGAAGGAAACAGTTTGCTCATGATACTTCAATGAGTAGAGGTACTTTTAACGCATTAATTCAATCAAACAAAATGCACACATTTAGTTCTGAGGCAATCTGCATTCGTCAATTCCATGAATACAGCTACTCATTCTTTCCATCTCACAATTTCACATTGTCTCAATCAAACTGCACACATTCACTCCGTGCACCAAACTGCACGTGTTAATTCAATGAGTCGAGCTTCTCCCATTCAATCAATGTGTCAAGCTAAACGCTTCTTTTCAATGAAACAAAACTGCATACTTGAATCATTGAATCAAACTTTAATGATTGATTCAGTGAATTAAACGTTATTCAATGCTTCAATCAAACAAACTGAACAAGCTGATGAATTGTATGAAACTGCACAAGTTCATACAATGCAAAAGGCTGCACTAATCAATTCAATGAGCAGAGCGATTCTCATTCAGTCAACGTGTCAAGCTTAACGCTGTCATTCAATGAAACTAACTGCATTCATTGAATCATTGAATCAAACTACAATCATTGATTCTATGAAACAAACCTTATTCCTTGTTTCAATCGAAGAAAGCTATATCTCTTTTAGGAGAAATGAGGAAAAAAGCGGAAATAAGAGGAGAAAATATGAGGAGTGAGGAAAAAAGAGGAAGAAAGGAAAAAGAGGAGAAAGGAGGAGGAAAGAGGAAAAATGAGGAAAAAAGAGGAGAAATAAGGAAAAAACTGGAAAAAAGAGGAAAAAATAGGAAAAAGGAGGAGGAAAGAGGAAAAAGGTTGAAAAAGTGGAAAAAAGAGGAAAAAAGAGGTGAAAAGAGGAAAAATGACGAGGAATGAGGAAAAAAGTGGAGAAATGAGGAGAAAGAGGGAGAAAGAGGAAAAAGGAGGAAACATAGGAGAAAGAAGGAGAAATGAGGAAAAAAGAGAAAAAAAGATGAAAAAGTGGAAAAAAGAGGAGAAAAGAGGAAAAATGAGGAGAAATGAGGAAAAAAGAGGAAAAAAGGAAAAAAGAGGAGACAGGAGGGATGAAGAGGAAAAAAGAAGAAACAAGTGGAGAAATGAGGAAAAAAGAGTAGAAATAAGGAACGAAGAGGAAAAAAGAGGAAAAAGAGGAAAAAAGGAAAAAAGAGGAGAAAGGAGGAGGAAAGAGGAAAAAAGGAAAAAAGAGGAGACAGGAGGAGAAAAGAGGAAAAACGAGGTAAAAAAGAAGAAAAAAGAGGAAGAAAGAGGAAAATAGGGAAAAAGAGTAGAAAGGAGGAAAGAAGAGGAGAAAAGACGGAATAAGAGGAAAAAAGAGGAGAAAAGAGGAAAAAAGTGGCGAAATTAGGAAACAAGAGGAAAAAAGAGGAGAAAGGAGGAGGAAAGAGGAAAAAAGAGGAAAAAAGAGGAGAAATGAGGTAAAAAGTGGAAAAAAGAGGAAAAAATAGGAGAAATGAGGAAAAAAGAGGAAAAAAGTGGAGAAACAAACTGCATTCATTGAATCATTGAATCAAACTACAATCATTGATTCAATATATCAAATCTTATTCCTTGTTTCAATCGAACAAAACTATCTCTTTTTTTTAGTGAACTGTATACGTTCATTCAATGAAAGAGGCTTCACTTGTCTATTCAATGAGTAGAGCTACTCTCATTCTTTCAATGGCACAAGTTTCACGCATTTTATCTTTCAATCTATACATGTTCATTACATGAACCAAACTGTCGTTATTAATTCAATGTGTAAGTTTAATTGATTCAATTTAAACAAACTGCACTCCTTGAATCATTGAATCAAACTACAATCACTGATTCAATGAAGCAAACCTTATTCATTGTTTCAATCGAACAAACATAATTCACTTATTCAGTGAAAACTACTACACTCGTTCATTCAAGGAAACAGTTTGCTCATGATAATTCAATGAGTAGAGCTACTCTTAACGCATTGATTCAATCACGCAAATTGCACACATTTACTTCATGAAGCAATCTGTATTTGTCATTTCCATGAATACAGCTACTCATTCATTCAATGTCACAAGTTTCACGCATTGTCTCGATCAAACTACACACTGCATGAACCAAACTGCCCCTATTAATTCAATGTGTCTATTTAATTCATTCAATTTAATGAAAAAAACTGCATTCATTGAAGCATTTGCATCAATCTACAATCATTGATTCAATGAATCAAACCGTAGTCCTTGTTTTAATCGAACAAACCTATCCCTCTTTTTTTGTTAAAAAAACTGCATACATTCATTCAGTGAAAGAAGCTTCACTCCTCTACTCAATGAGTAGAGATACTCTCATTCTTTTAATGGCACAAGTTTCACGCATTCTATCTATCAATCTACACATGTTCACTACATGAATCAAACTGTCGTTATTAATTCAATGTTTAAGTTTAATTCATTTAATTTAATGAAACAAACTGCATTCATTGAATCATTTGCATGAAACTACAATCATTGATTCAATGAAGCAAACCTTATTCATTGTTTCAATCGAACAAACCTAACTCACTTATTTAGTGAATCCTACTACACTCATTCATTGAAGGAAACAGTTTGCTCATGATACTTCAATGAGTAGAGGTACTTTTAACGCATTAATTCAATCAAACTAATTGCACACATTTAGTTCTGAGGCAATCTGCATTCGTCAATTCCATGAATACAGCTACTCATTCTTTCAATCTCACAATTTCACATTGTCTCAATCAAACTGCACACATTCACTCCGTGCACCAAACTGCACGTGTTAATTCAATGAGTAGAGCTTCTCCCATTCAATCAATGTGTCAAGCTAAACGCTTCTTTTCAATGAAACAAAACTGCATACTTGAATCATTGAATCAAACTTTAATGATTCATTCAGTGAATTAAACGTTATTCAATGCTTCAATGAAACAAACTGAACAAGCTGATGAATTGTATGAAACTGCACAAGTTCATACAATGCAAAAGGCTGCACTAATCAATTCAATGAGCAGAGCGATTCTCATTCAGTCAACGTGTCAAGCTTAACGCTGTCATTCAATGAAACAAACTGCATTCATTGAATCATTGAATCAAACTACAATCATTGATTCTATGAAACAAACCTTATTCCTTGTTTCAATCGAAGAAAGCTATATCTCTTTTAGGAGAAATGAGGAAAAAAGCGGAAATAAGAGGACAAAATATGAGGAGTGAGGAAAAAAGAGGAAGAAAGGAAAAAGAGGAGAAAGGAGGAGGAAAGAGGAAAAATGAGGAAAAAAGAGGAGAAGTAAGGAAGAAAGTGGAAAAAAGAGGAAAAAATAGGAAAAAAGAGGAGTAAAGAGGAAAAAAGATGAACAAAGAGGAGGCAGGAGGAAAAAGGAGGGAAAAAAGAGGAAAAAAAGTGGAAGAATGCGAAAAAAGAAGAAAAAAGTGGAGAAATGAGGAGAAAAGAGGGATAAAGACGATAAAATAGGAGAAAGGAGGAGGAAAGAGGAAAAAGGTTGAAAAAGTGGAAAAAAGAGGAAAAAAGAGGTGAAAAGAGGAAAAATGACGAGGAATGAGGAAAAAAGTGTAAAAAAGTGGAGAAATTAGGAGAAAGAGGGAGAAAGAGGAAAAAGGAGGAAACATAAGAGAAAGAAGGAGAAATGAGGAAAAAAGAGAAAAAAAGATGAAAAAGTGGAAAAAAGAGGAGAAAAGAGGAAAAAAGAGGAAAAATGAGGAGAAATGAGTAAAAAAGAGGAAAAAAGGAAAAAAGATGAGTAAAGAGGAAAAAAGATGAAAAAAGAGGAGACAAGAGGAAAAAGGAGGGAAAAAGAGGAAAATAGGGAAAAAGAGTAGAAAGGAGGAAAGAAGAGGAGAAAAGACGGAATAAGAGGAAAAAAGAGGAGAAAAGAGGAAAAAAGTGGCGAAATTAGGAAAAAAGAGGAAAAAAGAGGAGAAAGGAGGGATGAAGAGGAAAAAAGAAGAAACAAGTGGAGAAATGAGGAAAAAAGAGTAGAAATAAGGAACGAAGAGGAAAAAAGGGGGAGGAAAGAGGAAAAAAGAGGAAAAAGAGGAAAAAAGGAAAAAAGAGGAGAAAGGAGGAGGAAAGAGGAAAAAAGAGGAAAAAAGAGGAGAAATGACGTAAAAAGTGGAAAAAAGAGGAAAAAATAGGAGAAATGAGGAAAAAAGAGGAAAAAAGTGGAGAAACAAACTGCATTCATTGAATCATTGAATCAAACTACAATCAATATATTAATATATCAAATCTTAATCCTTGTTTCAATCGAACAAAACTATCTCTTTTTTTTAGTGAACTGTATACGTTCATTCAATGAAAGAGGCTTCACTTGTCTATTCAATGAGTAGAGCTACTCTCATTCTTTCAATGGCACAAGTTTCACGCATTTTATCTTTCAATCTATACATGTTCATTACATGAACCAAACTGTCGTTATTAATTCAATGTTTAAGTTTAATTGATTCAATTTAAACAAACTGCACTCCTTGAATCATTGAATCAAACTATAATCACTGATTCAATGAAGCAAACCTTATTCATTGTTTCAATCGAACAAACATAATTCACTTATTCAGTGAAAACTACTACACTCGTTCATTCAAGGAAACAGTTTGCTCATGATACTTCAATGAGTAGAGGTAATTTTAACGCATTGATTCAATCAAACTAATTGCACACATTTCGTTCTGAAGCAATCTGCATTTGTCAATTCCATGAATACAGCTACTCATTCTTTCAATCTCACAATTTCACATTGTCTCAATCAAACTGCACACATTCACTCCGTGCACCAAACTGCAAGTGTTAATTCAATGAGTAGAGCTTCTCCCATTCAATCAATGTGTCAAGCTCAACGCTTCTTTTCAATGAAACAAAACTGCATACTTGAATCATTGAATCAAACTTTAATGATTGATTCAGTGAATTAAACGTTATTCAATGCTTCAATGAAACAAACTGAACAAGCTGATGAATTGTATGAAACTGCACAAGTTCATACAATGCAAAAGGCTGCACTAATCAATTCAATGAGCAGAGCGATTCTCATTCAGTCAACGTGTCACGCTTAACGCTGTCATTCAATGAAACTAACTGCATTCATTGAATCATTGAATCAAACTACAATCATTGATTCTATGAAACAAACCTTATTCCTTGTTTCAATCGAAGAAAGCTATATCTCTTTTAGGAGAAAGGAGGAAAAAAGCGGAAATAAGAGGACAAAATATGAGGAGTGAGGAAAAAAGAGGAAGAAAGGAAAAAGAGGAGAAAGGAGGAGGAAAGAGGAAAAATGAGGAAAAAAGAGGAGAAATAAGGAAGAAAGTGGAAAAAAGAGGAAAAAAATAGGAAAAAAGAGGAGTAAAGAGGAAAAAAGATGAACAAAGAGGAGACAAGAGGAAAAAGGAGGGAAAAAAGAGGGAAAAAAGTGGAAGAATGCGAATAAAGAAGAAAAAAGTGGAGAAATGAGGAGAAAAGAGGGATAAAGACGATAAAATAGGAGAAAGGAGGAGGAAAGAGGAAAAAGGTTGAAAAAGTGGAAAAAAGAGGAAAAAAGAGGTGAAAAGAGGAAAAATGACGAGGAATGAGGAAAAAAGTCGAAAAAAGTGGAGAAATTAGGAGAAAGAGGGAGAAAGAGGAAAAAGGAGGAAACATAAGAGAAAGAAGGAGAAATGAGGAAAAAAGAGAAAAAAAGATGAAAAAGTGGAAAAAAGAGGAGAAAAGAGGAAAAAAGAGGAAAAATGAGGAGAAATGAGGAAAAAAGAGGAAAAAAGGAAAAAAGAGGAGACAGGAGGAGAAAAGAGGAAAAACGAGGTAAAAAAGAAGAAAAAAGAGGAAGAAAGAGGAAAATAGGGAAAAAGAGTAGAAAGGAGGAAAGAAGAGGAGAAAAAACGGAATAAGAGGAAAAAAGAGGAGAAAAGAGGAAAAAAGTGGCGAAATTAGGAAAAAAGAGGAAAAAAGAGGAGAAAGGAGGGATGAAGAGGAAAAAAGAAGAAACAAGTGGAGAAATGAGGAAAAAAGAGTAGAAATAAGGAACGAAGAGGAAAAAAGGGGGAGGAAAGAGGAAAAAAGAGGAAAAAGAGGAAAAAAGGAAAAAAGAGGAGAAAGGAGGAGGAAAGAGGAAAAAAGAGGAAAAAAGAGGAGAAATGAGGTAAAAAGTGGAAAAAAGAGGAAAAAATAGGAGAAATGAGGAAAAAAGAGGAAAAAAGTGGAGAAACAAACTGCATTCATTGAATCATTGAATCAAACTACAATCATTGATTCAATATATCAAATCTTATTCCTTGTTTCAATCGAACAAAACTATCTCTTTTTTTTAGTTAACTGTATACGTTCATTCAATGAAAGAGGCTTCACTTGTCTATTCAATGAGTAGAGCTACTCTCATTCTTTCAATGGCACAAGTTTCACGCATTTTATCTTCCAATCTATACATGTTCATTACATGAACCAAACTGTCGTTATTAATTCAATGTGTAAGTTTAATTGATTCAATTTAAACAAACTGCACTCCTTGAATCATTGAATCAAACTACAATCACTGATTCAATGCAGCAAACCTTACTCATTGTTTCAATCGAACAAACATAATTCACTTATTCAGTGAAAACTACTAGACTCGTTCATTCAAGGAAACAGTTTGCTCATGATAATTCAATGAGTAGAGCTACTCTTAACGCATTGATTCAATCACACAAATTGCACACATTTACTTCATGAAGCAATCTGTATTTGTCATTTCCATGAATACAGCTACTCATTCATTCAATGTCACAAGTTTCACGCATTGTCTCGATCAAAATACACACTGCATGAACCAAACTGCCCCTATTAATTCAATGTGTCTATTTAATTCATTCAATTTAATGAAAAAAACTGCATTCATTGAAGCATTTGCATCAATCTACAATCATTGATTCAATGAATCAAACCGTAGTCCTTGTTTTAATCGAACAAACCTATCCCTCTTATTTCGTTAAAAAAACTGCATACATTCATTCAGTGAAAGAAGCTTCACTCCTCTACTCAATGAGTAGAGATACTCTCATTCTTTCAATGGCACAAGTTTCACGCATTCTATCTATCAATCTACACATGTTCACTACATGAATCAAACTGTCGTTACTAATTCAATGTTTAAGTTTAATTCATTTAATTTAATGAAACAAACTGCATTCATTGAATCATTTGCATGAAACTACAATCATTGATTCAATGAAGCAAACCTTATTCATTGTTTCAATCGAACAAACCTAACTCACTTATTTAGTGAATCCTACTACACTCGTTCATTGAAGGAAACAGTTTGCTCATGATACTTCAATGAGTAGAGGTACTTTTAACGCATTAATTCAATCAAACAAATTGCACACATTTAGTTCTGAGGCAATCTGCATTCGTCAATTCCATGAATACAGCTACTCATTCTTTCAATCTCACAATTTCACATTGTCTCAATCAAACTGCACATATTCACTCCGTGCACCAAACTGCACGTGTTAATTCAATGAGTAGAGCTTCTCCCATTCAATCAATGTGTCAAGCTAAACGCTTCTTTTCAATGAAACAAAACTGCATACTTGACTCATTGAATCAAACTTTAATGATTGATTCAGTGAATTAAACGTTATTCAATGCTTCAATGAAACAAACTGAACAAGCTGATGAATTGTATGAAACTGCACAAGTTCATATAATGCAAAAGGCTGCACTAATCAATTCAATGAGCAGAGCGATTCTCATTCAGTCAACGTGTCAAGCTTAACGCTGTCATTCAATGAAACAAACTGCATTCATTGAATCATTGAATCAAACTACAATCATTGATTCTATGAAACAAACCTTATTCCTTGTTTCAATCGAAGAAAGCTATATCTCTTTTAGGAGAAAGGAGGAAAAAAGCGGAAATAAGAGGACAAAATATGAGGAGTGAGGAAAAAAGAGGAAGAAAGGAAAAAGAGGAGAAAGGAGGAGGAAAGAGGAAAAATGAGGAAAAAAGAGGAGAAATAAGGAAAAAAGTGGAAAAAAGAGGAAAAAATAGGAAAAAAGAGGAGTAAAGAGGAAAAAAGATGAAAAAAGAGGAGACAAGAGGAAAAGGAGGGAAAAAAGAGGAAAAAAAGTGGAATAATGAGAAAAAAGAAGAAAAAAGTGGAGAAATGAGGAGAAAAGAGGGATAAACACGATAAAATAGGAGAAAGGAGGAGGAAAGAGGAAAAAGGTTGAAAAAGTGGAAAAAAGAGGAAAAAAGAGGTGAAAAGAGGAAAAATGACGAGGAATGAGGAAAAAAGTGTAAAAAAGTGGAGAAATTAGGAGAAAGAGGGAGAAAGAGGAAAAAGGAGGAAACATAAGAGAAAGAAGGAGAAATGAGGAAAAAAGAGAAAAAAAGATGAAAAAGTGGAAAAAAGAGGAGAAAAGAGGAAAAAAGAGGAAAAATGAGGAGAAATGAGGAAAAAAGAGGAAAAAAGGAAAAAAGAGGAGACAGGAGGAGAAAAGAGGAAAAACGAGGTAAAAAGGAAGAAAAAGGAGGAAGAAAGAGGAAAATAGGGAAAAAGAGTAGAAAGGAGGAAAGAAGAGGAGAAAAGACGGAATAAGAGGAAAAAAGAGGAGAAAAGAGGAAAAAAGTGGCGAAATTAGGATAAAAGAGGAAAAAAGAGGAGAAAGGAGGGATGAAGAGGAAAAAAGAAGAAACAAGTGGAGAAATGAGGAAAAAAGAGTAGAAATAAGGAACGAAGAGGAAAAAAGGGGGAGGAAAGAGGAAAAAAGAGGAAAAAGAGGAAAAAAGGAAAAAAGAGGAGAAAGGAGGAGGAAAGAGGAAAAAAGAGGAAAAAAGAGGAGAAATGAGGTAAAAAGTGGAAAAAAGAGGAAAAAATAGGAGAAATGAGGAAAAAAGAGGAAAAAAGTGGAGAAACAAACTGCATTCATTGAATCATTGAATCAAACTACAATCAATATATCAATATATCAAATCTTATTCCTTGTTTCAATCGAACAAAACTATCTCTTTTTTTTAGTGAACTGTATACGTTCATTCAATGAAAGAGGCTTCACTTGTCTATTCAATGAGTAGAGCTACTCTCATTCTTTCAATGGCACAACTTTCACGCATTTTATCTTTCAATCTATACATGTTCATTACATGAACCAAACTGTCGTTATTAATTCAATGTTTAAGTTTAATTGATTCAATTTAAACAAACTGCACTCCTTGAATCATTGAATCAAACTATAATCACTGATTCAATGAAGCAAACCTTATTCATTGTTTCAATAGAACAAACATAATTCACTTATTCAGTGAAAACTACTACACTCGTTCATTCAAGGAAACAGTTTGCTCATGATACTTCAATGAGTAGAGGTACTTTTAACGCATTGATTCAATCAAACTAATTGCACACATTTCGTTCTGAAGCAATCTGCATTTGTCAATTCCATGAATACAGCTACTCATTCTTTCAATCTCACAATTTCACATTGTCTCAATCAAACTGCACACATTCACTCCGTGCACCAAACTGCACGTGTTAATTCAATGAGTAGAGCTTCTCCCATTCAATCAATGTGTCAAGCTAAACGCTTCTTTTCAATGAAACAAAACTGCATACTTGAATCATTGAATCAAACTTTAATGATTGATTCAGTGAATTAAACGTTATTCAATGCTTCAATGAAACAAACTGAACAAGCTGATGAATTGTATGAAACTGCACAAGTTCATACAATGCAAAAGGCTGCACTAATCAATTCAATGAGCAGAGCGATTCTCATTCAGTCAACGTGTCAAGCTTAACGCTGTCATTCAATGAAACAAACTGCATTCATTGAATCATTGAATCAAACTACAATCATTGATTCTATGAAACAAACCTTATTCCTTGTTTCAATCGAAGAAAGCTATATCTCTTTTAGGAGAAATGAGGAAAAAAGCGGAAATAAGAGGACAAAATATGAGGAGTGAGGAAAAAAGAGGAAGAAAGGAAAAAGAGGAGAAAGGAGGAGGAAAGAGGAAAAATGAGGAAAAAAGAGGAGAAATAAGGAAAAAAGTGGAAAAAAGAGGAAAAAATAGGAAAAAAGAGGAGTAAAGAGGAAAAAAGATGAAAAAAGAGGAGACAAGAGGAAAAAGGAGGGAAAAAAGAGGAAAAAAAGTGGAAGAATGAGAAAAAAGAAGAAAAAAGTGGAGAAATTAGGAGAAAAGAGGGATAAAGACGATAAAATAGGAAAAAGGAGGAGGAAAGAGGAAAAAGGTTGAAAAAGTGGAAAAAAGAGGAAAAAAGAGGTGAAAAGAGGAAAAATGACGAGGAATGAGGAAAAAAGTGGAAAAAAGTGGAGAAATTAGGAGAAAGAGGGAGAAAGAGGAAAAAGGAGGAAACATAAGAGAAAGAAGGAGAAATGAGGAAAAAAGAGAAAAAAAGATGAAAAAGTGGAAAAAAGAGGAGAAAAGAGGAAAAAAGAGGAAAAATGAGGAGAAATGAGGAAAAAAGAGGAAAAAAGGAAAAAAGAGGAGACAGGAGGAGAAAAGAGGAAAAACGAGGTAAAAAGAAGAAAAAAGAGGAAGAAAGAGGAAAATAGGGAAAAAGAGTAGAAAGGAGGAAAGAAGAGGAGAAAAGACGGAATAAGAGGAAAAAAGAGGAGAAAAGAGGAAAAAGTGGCGAAATTAGGAAAAAAGAGGAAAAAAGAGGAGAAAGGAGGGATGAAGAGGAAAAAAGAAGAAACAAGTGGAGAAATGAGGATAAAAGAGTAGAAATAAGGAACGAAGAGGAAAAAAGGGGAGGAAAGAGGAAAAAAGAGGAAAAAGTGGAAAAAAGGAAAAAAGAGGAGAAAGGAGGAGGAA
The DNA here is from genome assembly GCF_047496795.1 of Chiloscyllium punctatum. Lineage (NCBI taxonomy): Eukaryota > Metazoa > Chordata > Chondrichthyes > Orectolobiformes > Hemiscylliidae > Chiloscyllium > Chiloscyllium punctatum. The sequence goes on from NC_092786.1 coordinate 28,628,829, forward strand.
AGAGGAAAAAAGAGGAGAAATGAGGTAAAAAGTGGAAAAAAGAGGAAAAAATAGGAGAAATGAGGAAAAAAGAGGAAAAAAGTGGAGAAACAAACTGCATTCATTGAATCATTGAACCAAACTACAATCAATATATCAAAATATCAAATCTTATTCCTTGTTTCAATCGAACAAAACTATCTCTTTTTTTAGTGAACTGTATACATTCATTCAATGAAAGAGGCTTCACTTGTCTATTCAATGAGTAGAGCTACTCTCATTCTTTCAATGGCACAAGTTTCACGCATTTTATCTTTCAATCTATACATGTTCATTACATGAACCAAACTGTCGTTATTAATTCAATGTTTAAGTTTAATTGATTCAATTTAAACAAACTGCACTCCTTGAATCATTGAATCAAACTATAATCACTGATTCAATGAAGCAAACCTTATTCATTGTTTCAATCGAACAAACATAATTCACTTATTCAGTGAAAACTACTACACTCGTTCATTCAAGGAAACAGTTTGCTCATGATACTTCAATGAGTAGAGGTACTTTTAACGCATTGACTCAATCAAACTAATTGCACACATTTCGTTCTGAAGCAATCTGCATTTGTCAATTCCATGAATACAGCTACTCATTCTTTCAATCTCACAATTTCACATTGTCTCAATCAAACTGCACACATTCACTCCGTGCACCAAACTGCACGTGTTAATTCAATGAGTAGAGCTTCTCCCATTCAATCAATGTGTCAAGCTAAACGCTTCTTTTCAATGAAACAAAACTGCATACTTGAATCATTGAATCAAACTTTAATGATTGATTCAGTGAATTAAACGTTATTCAATGCTTCAATGAAACAAACTGAACAAGCTGATGAATTGTATGAAACTGCACAAGTTCATACAATGCAAAAGGCTGCACTAATCAATTCAATGAGCAGATCGATTCTCATTCAGTCAACGTGTCAAGCTTAACGCTGTCATTCAATGAAACAAACTGCATTCATTGAATCATTGAATCAAACTACAATCATTGATTCTATGAAACAAACCTTATTCCTTGTTTCAATCGAAGAAAGCTATATCTCTTTTAGGAGAAATGAGGAAAAAAGCGGAAATAAGAGGACAAAATATGAGGAGTGAGGAAAAAGGAGGAAGAAAGGAAAAAGAGGAGAAAGGAGGAGGAAAGAGGAAAAATGAGGAAAAAAGAGGAGAAATAAGGAAGAAAGTGGAAAAAAGAGGAAAAAATAGGAAAAAAGAGGAGTAAAGACGAAAAAAGATGAAAGAAGAGGAGACAAGAGGAAAAAGGAGGGAAAAAAGAGGAAAAAAAGTGGAAGAATGAGAAAAAAGAAGAAAAAAGTGGAGAAATGAGGAGAAAAGAGGGATAAAGACGATAAAATAGGAAAAAGGAGGAGGAAAGAGGAAAAAGGTTGAAAAAGTGGAAAAAAGAGGAAAAAAGAGGTGAAAAGAGGAAAAATGACGAGGAATGAGGAAAAAAGTGGAAAAAAGTGGAGAAATTAGGAGAAAGAGGGAGAAAGAGGAAAAAGGAGGAAACATAAGAGAAAGAAGGAGAAATGAGGAAAAAAGAGAAAAAAAGATGAAAAAGTGGAAAAAAGAGGAGAAAAGAGGAAAAAAGAGGAAAAATGAGGAGAAATGAGGAAAAAAGAGGAAAAAAGGAAAAAAGAGGAGACAGGAGGAGAAAAGAGGAAAAACGAGGTAAAAAGAAGAAAAAAGAGGAAGAAAGAGGAAAATAGGGAAAAAGAGTAGAAAGGAGGAAAGAAGAGGAGAAAAGACGGAATAAGAGGAAAAAAGAGGAGAAAAGAGGAAAAAAGTGGCGAAATTAGGAAAAAAGAGGAAAAAAGAGGAGAAAGGAGGGATGAAGAGGAAAAAAGAAGAAACAAGTGGAGAAATGAGGAAAAAAGAGTAGAAATAAGGAACGAAGAGGAAAAAAGGGGGAGGAAAGAGGAAAAAAGAGGAAAAAGAGGAAAAAAGCAAAAAAGAGGAGAAAGGAGGAGGAAAGAGGAAAAAAGAGGAAAAAAGAGGAGAAATGAGGTAAAAAGTGGAAAAAAGAGGAAAAAATAGGAGAAATGAGGAAAAAAGAGGAAAAAAGTGGAGAAACAAACTGCATTCATTGAATCATTGAATCAAACTACAATCAATATATCAATATATCAAATCTTATTCCTTGTTTCAATCGAACAAAACTATCTCTTTTTTTAGTGAACTGTATACGTTCATTCAATGAAAGAGGCTTCACTTGTCTATTCAATGAGTAGAGCTACTCTCATTCTTTCAATGGCACAAGTTTCACGCATTTTATCTTTCAATCTATACATGTTCATTACATGAACCAAACTGTCGTTATTAATTCAATGTTTAAGTTTAATTGATTCAATTTAAACAAACTGCACTCCTTGAATCATTGAATCAAACTATAATCACTGATTCAATGAAGCAAACCTTATTCATTGTTTCAATCGAACAAACATAATTCACTTATTCAGTGAAAACTACTACACTCGTTCATTCAAGGAAACAGTTTGCTCATGATACTTCAATGAGTAGAGGTACTTTTAACGCATTGATTCAATCAAACTAATTGCACACATTTCGTTCTGAAGCAATCTGCATTTGTCAATTCCATGAATACAGCTACTCATTCTTTCAATCTCACAATTTCACATTGTCTCAATCAAACTGCACACATTCACTCCGTGCACCAAACTGCACGTGTTAATTCAATGAGTAGAGCTTCTCCCATTCAATCAATGTGTCAAGCTAAACGCTTCTTTTCAATGAAACAAAACTGCATACTTGAATCATTGAATCAAACTTTAATGATTGATTCAGTGAATTAAACGTTATTCAATGCTTCAATGAAACAAACTGAACAAACTGATGAATTGTATGAAACTGCACAAGTTCATACAATGCAAAAGGCTGCACTAATCAATTCAATGAGCAGAGCGATTCTCATTCAGTCAACGTGTCAAGCTTAACGCTGTCATTCAATGAAACAAACTGCATTCATTGAATCATTGAATCAAACTACAATCATTGATTCTATGAAACAAACCTTATTCCTTGTTTCAATCGAAGAAAGCTATATCTCTTTTAGGAGAAATGAGGAAAAAAGCGGAAATAAGAGGACAAAATATGAGGAGTGAGGAAAAAGGAGGAAGAAAGGAAAAAGAGGAGAAAGGAGGAGGAAAGAGGAAAAATGAGGAAAAAAGAGGAGAAATAAGGAAGAAAGTGGAAAAAAGAGGAAAAAATAGGAAAAAAGAGGAGTAAAGAGGAAAAAAGATGAAAAAAGAGGAGACAAGAGGAAAAAGGAGGGAAAAAAGAGGAAAAAAAGTGGAAGAATGAGGAAAAAGAAGAAAAAAGTGGAGAAATGAGGAGAAAAGAGGGATAAAGACGATCAAATAGGAAAAAGGAGGAAACATAAGAGAAAGAAGGAGAAATGAGGAAAAAAGAGAAAAAAAGATGAAAAAGTGGAAAAAAGAGGAGAAAAGAGGAAAAAATAGGAAAAATGAGGAGAAATGAGGAAAAAAGAGGAAAAAAGGAAAAAAGAGGAGACAGGAGGAGAAAAGAGGAAAAACGAGGTAAAAAGAAGAAAAAAGAGGAAGAAAGAGGAAAATAGGGAAAAAGAGTAGAAAGGAGGAAAGAAGAGGAGAAAAGACGGAATAAGAGGAAAAAAGTGGAAAAAAGAGGAAAAAAGAGGTGAAAAGAGGAAAAATGACGAGGAATGAGGAAAAAAGTGGAAAAAAGTGGAGAAATTAGGAGAAAGAGGGAGAAAGAGGAAAAAGGAGGAAACATAAGAGAAAGAAGGAGAAATGAGGAGAAAAGAGAAAAAAAGATGAAAAAGTGGAAAAAAGAGGAGAAAAGAGGAAAAAAGAGGAAAAATGAGGAGAAATGAGGAAAAAAGAGGAAAAAAGGAAAAAAGAGGAGACAGGAGGAGAAAAGAGGAAAAACGAGGTAAAAAGAAGAAAAAAGAGGAAGAAAGAGGAAAATAGGGAAAAAGAGTAGAAAGGAGGAAAGAAGAGGAGAAAAGACGGAATAAGAGGAAAAAAGAGGAGAAAAGAGGAAAAAAGTGGCGAAATTAGGAAAAAAGAGGAAAAAAGAGGAGAAAGGAGGGATGAAGAGGAAAAAAGAAGAAACAAGTGGAGAAATGAGGAAAAAAGAGTAGAAATAAGGAACGAAGAGGAAAAAAGGGGGAGGAAAGAGGAAAAAAGAGGAAAAAGAGGAAAAAAGCAAAAAAGAGGAGAAAGGAGGAGGAAAGAGGAAAAAAGAGGAAAAAAGAGGAGAAATGAGGTAAAAAGTGGAAAAAAGAGGAAAAAATAGGAGAAATGAGGAAAAAAGAGGAAAAAAGTGGAGAAACAAACTGCATTCATTGAATCATTGAATCAAACTACAATCAATATATCAATATATCAAATCTTATTCCTTGTTTCAATCGAACAAAACTATCTCTTTTTTTAGTGAACTGTATACGTTCATTCAATGAAAGAGGCTTCACTTGTCTATTCAATGAGTAGAGCTACTCTCATTCTTTCAATGGCACAAGTTTCACGCATTTTATCTTTCAATCTATACATGTTCATTACATGAACCAAACTGTCGTTATTAATTCAATGTTTAAGTTCAATTGATTCAATTTAAACAAACTGCACTCCTTGAATCATTGAATCAAACTATAATCACTGATTCAATGAAGCAAACCTTATTCATTGTTTCAATCGAACAAACATAATTCACTTATTCAGTGAAAACTACTACACTCGTTCATTCAAGGAAACAGTTTGCTCATGATACTTCAATGAGTAGAGGTACTTTTAACGCATTGATTCAATCAAACTAATTGCACACATTTCGTTCTGAAGCAATCTGCATTTGTCAATTCCATGAATACAGCTACTCATTCTTTCAATCTCACAATTTCACATTGTCTCAATCAAACTGCACACATTCACTCCGTGCACCAAACTGCACGTGTTAATTCAATGAGTAGAGCTTCTCCCATTCAATCAATGTGTCAAGCTAAACGCTTCTTTTCAATGAAACAAAACTGCATACTTGAATCATTGAATCAAACTTTAATGATTGATTCAGTGAATTAAACGTTATTCAATGCTTCAATGAAACAAACTGAACAAGCTGATGAATTGTATGAAACTGCACAAGTTCATACAATGCAAAAGGCTGCACTAATCAATTCAATGAGCAGAGCGATTCTCATTCAGTCAACGTGTCAAGCTTAACGCTGTCATTCAATGAAACAAACTGCATTCATTGAATCATTGAATCAAACTACAATCATTGATTCTATGAAACAAACCTTATTCCTTGTTTCAATCGAAGAAAGCTATATCTCTTTTAGGAGAAATGAGGAAAAAAGCGGAAATAAGAGGACAAAATATGAGGAGTGAGGAAAAAGGAGGAAGAAAGGAAAAAGAGGAGAAAGGAGGAGGAAAGAGGAAAAATGAGGAAAAAAGAGGAGAAATAAGGAAGAAAGTGGAAAAAAGAGGAAAAAATAGGAAAAAAGAGGAGTAAAGAGGAAAAAAGATGAAAAAAGAGGAGACAAGAGGAAAAAGGAGGGAAAAAAGAGGAAAAAAAGTGGAAGAATGAGAAAAAAAGAAGAAAAAAGTGGAGAAATGAGGAGAAAAGAGGGATAAAGACGATAAAATAGGAAAAAGGAGGAGGAAAGAGGGAAAAGGTTGAAAAAGTGGAAAAAAGAGGAAAAAAGAGGTGAAAAGAGGAAAAATGACGAGGAATGAGGAAAAAAGTGGAAAAAAGTGGAGAAATGAGGAGAAACAGGGAGAAAGAGGAAAAAGGAGGAAACATAAGAGAAAGAAGGAGAAATGAGGAAAAAAGAGAAAAAAAGATGAAAAAGTGGAAAAAAGAGGAGAAAAGAGGAAAAAAGAGGAAAAATGAGGAGAAATGAGGAAAAAAGAGGAAAAAAGGAAAAAAGAGGAGACAGGAGGAGAAAAGAGGAAAAACGAGGTAAAAAGAAGAAAAAAGAGGAAGAAAGAGGAAAATAGGGAAAAAGAGTAGAAAGGAGGAAAGAAGAGGAGAAAAGACGGAATAAGAGGAAAAAAGAGGAGAAAAGAGGAAAAAAGTGGCGAAATTAGGAAAAAAGAGGAAAAAAGAGGAGAAAGGAGGGATGAAGAGGAAAAAAGAAGAAACAAGTGGAGAAATGAGGAAAAAAGAGTAGAAATAAGGAACGAAGAGGAAAAAAGGGGAGGAAAGAGGAAAAAAGAGGAAAAATAGGAAAAAAGGAAAAAAGAGGAGAAAGGAGGAGGAAAGAGGAAAAAAGAGGAAAAAAGAGGAGAAATGAGGTAAAAAGTGGAAAAAAGAGGAAAAAATAGGAAAAAAGAGGAGTAAAGAGGAAAAAAGATGAAAAAAGAGGAGACAAGAGGAAAAAGGAGGGAAAAAAGCGGAAAAAAAGTGGAAGAATGAGAAAAAAGAAGAAAAAAGTGGAGAAATGAGGAGAAAAGAGGGATAAAGACGATAAAATAGGAAAAAGGAGGAGGAAAGAGGAAAAAGGTTGAAAAAGTGGAAAAAAGAGGAAAAAAGAGGTGAAAAGAGGAAAAATGACGAGGAATGAGGAAAAAAGTGGAAAAAAGTGGAGAAATTAGGAGAAAGAGGGAGAAAGAGGAAAAAGGAGGAAACATAAGAGAAAGAAGGAGAAATGAGGAAAAAAGAGAAAAAAAGATGAAAAAGTGGAAAAAAGAGGAGAAAAGAGGAAAAAAGAGGAAAAATGAGGAGAAATGAGGAAAAAAGAGGAAAAAAGGAAAAAAGAGGAGACAGGAGGAGAAAAGAGGAAAAACGAGGTAAAAAGAAGAAAAAAGAGGAAGAAAGAGGAAAATAGGGAAAAAGAGTAGAAAGGAGGAAAGAAGAGGAGAAAAGACGGAATAAGAGGAAAAAAGAGGAGAAAAGAGGAAAAAAGTGGCGAAATTAGGAAAAAAGTGGAAAAAAGAGGGGAAAGGAGGGATGAAGAGGAAAAAAGAAGAAACAAGTGGAGAAATGAGGAAAAAAGAGTAGAAATAAGGAACGAAGAGGAAAAAAGGGGACGAAAGAGGAAAAAAGAGGAAAAATAGGAAAAAAGGAAAAAAGAGGAGAAAGGTGGAGGAAAGAGGAAAAAAGAGGAAAAAAGAGGAGAAATGAGGTAAAAAGTGGAAAAAAGAGGAAAAAATAGGAGAAATGAGGAAAAAAGAGGAAAAAAGTGGAGAAACAAACTGCATTCATTGAATCATTGAATCAAACTACAATCAATATATCAATATATCAAATCTTATTTCTTGTTTCAATCGAACAATACTATCTCTTTTTTTTAGTGAACTGTATACGTTCATTCAATGAAAGAGGCTTCACTTGTCTATTCAATGAGTAGAGCTACTTTCATTCTTTCAATGGCACAAGTTTCACGCATTTTATCTTTCAATCTATACATGTTCATTACATGAACCAAACTGTCGTTATTAATTCAATGTTTAAGTTTAATTGATTCAATTTAAACAAACTGCACTCCTTGAATCATTGAATCAAACTATAATCACTGATTCAATGAAGCAAACCTTATTCATTGTTTCAATCGAACAAACATAATTCACTTATTCAGTGAAAACTACTGCACTCGTTCATTCAAGGAAACAGTTTGCTCATGATACTTCAATGAGTAGAGGTACTTTTAACGCATTGACTCAATCAAACTAATTGCACACATTTCGTTCTGAAGCAATCTGCATTTGTCAATTCCATGAATACAGCTACTCATTCTTTCAATCTCACAATTTCACATTGTCTCAATCAAACTGCACACATTCACTCCGTGCACCAAACTGCACGTGTTAATTCAATGAGTAGAGCTTCTCCCATTCAATCAATGTGTCAAGCTAAACGCTTCTTTTCAATGAAACAAAACTGCATACTTGAATCATTGAATCAAACTTTAATGATTGATTCAGTGAATTAAACGTTATTCAATGCTTCAATGAAACAAACTGAACAAGCTGATGAATTGTATGAAACTGCACAAGTTCATACAATGCAAAAGGCTGCACTAATCAATTCAATGAGCAGAGCGATTCTCATTCAGTCAACGTGTCACGCTTAACGCTGTCATTCAATGAAACAAACTGCATTCATTGAATCATTGAATCAAACTACAATCATTGATTCTATGAAACAAACCTTATTCCTTGTTTCAATCGAAGAAAGCTATATCTCTTTTAGGAGAAATGAGGAAAAAAGCGGAAATAAGAGGACAAAATATGAGGAGTGAGGAAAAAAGAGGAAGAAAGGAAAAAGAGGAGAAAGGAGGAGGAAAGAGGAAAAATGAGGAAAAAAGAGGAGAAATAAGGAAGAAAGTGGAAAAAAGAGGAAAAAATAGGAAAAAAGAGGAGTAAAGAGGAAAAAAGATGAAAAAAGAGGAGAAATGAGGGGAAAAGAGGGATAAAGACGATCAAATAGGAAAAAGGAGGAGGAAAGAGGAAAAAGGTTGAAAAAGAGGAAAAAAGAGGAAAAACGAGGTGAAAAGAGGAAAAATGACGAGGAATGAGGAAAAAAGTGGAAAAAAGTGGAGAAATTAGGAGAAAGAGGGAGAAAGAGGAAAAAGGAGGAAACATAAGAGAAAGAAGGAGAAATGAGGAGAAAAGAGAAAAAAAGATGAAAAAGTGGAAAAAAGAGGAGAAAAGAGGAAAAAAGAGGAAAAATGAGGAGAAATAAGGAAAAAAGAGGAAAAAAGAGGAGACAGGAGAAGAAAAGAGGAAAAACGAGGTAAAAAGAAGAAAAAAGAGGAAGAAAGAGGAAAATAGGGAAAAAGAGTAGAAAGGAGGAAAGAAGAGGAGAAAAGACGGAATAAGAGGAAAAAAGAGGAGAAAGGAGGGATGAAGAGGAAAAAAGAAGAAACAAGTGGAGAAATGAGGAAAAAAGTGTAGAAATAAGGAACGAAGAGGAAAAAAGGGGAGGAAAGAGGAAAAAAGAGGAAAAAGAGGAAAAAAGGAAAAAAGAGGAGAAAGGAGGAGGAAAGAGGAAAAAAGAGGAAAAAAGAGGAGGAATGAGGTAAAAAGTGGAAAAAAGAGGAAAAAATAGGAGAAATGAGGAAAAAAGAGGAAAAAAGTGGAGAAATGAGGGGAAAAGAGGGATAAAGACGATCAAATAGGAAAAAGGAGGAGGAAAGAGGAAAAAGGTTGAAAAAGAGGAAAAAAGAGGAAAAACGAGGTGAAAAGAGGAAAAATGACGAGGAATGAGGAAAAAAGTGGAAAAAAGTGGAGAAATTAGGAGAAAGAGGGAGAAAGAGGAAAAAGGAGGAAACATAAGAGAAAGAAGGAGAAATGAGGAGAAAAGAGAAAAAAAGATGAAAAAGTGGAAAAAAGAGGAGAAAAGAGGAAAAAAGAGGAAAAATGAGGAGAAATAAGGAAAAAAGAGGAAAAAAGGAAAAAAGAGGAGACAGGAGGAGAAAAGAGGAAAAACGAGGTAAAAAGAAGAAAAAAGGGGAAGAAAGAGGAAAATAGGGAAAAAGAGTAGAAAGGAGGAAAGAAGAGGAGAAAAGACGGAATAAGAGGAAAAAAGAGGAGAAAAGAGGAAAAAAGTGGCGAAATTAGGAAAAAAGAGGAAAAAAGAGGAGAAAGGAGGGATGAAGAGGAAAGAAGAAGAAACAAGTGGAGAAATGAGGAAAAAAGAGTAGAAATAAGGAACGAAGAGGAAAAAAGGGGACGAAAGAGGAAAAAACGAGGAAAAAGAGGAAAAAAGCAAAAAAGAGGAGAAAGGAGGAGGAAAGAGGAAAAAAGAGGAAAAAAGAGGAGTAATGAGGTAAAAAGTGGAAAAAAGAGGAAAAAATAGGAGAAATGAGGAAAAAAGAGGAAAAAAGTGGAGAAACAAACTGCATTCATTGAATCATTGAATCAAACTACAATCAATATATCAATATATCAAATCTTATTCCTTGTTTCAATCGAACAAAACTATCTCTTTTTTTAGTGAACTGTATACGTTCATTCAATGAAAGAGGCTTCACTTGTCTATTCAATGAGTAGAGCTACTCTCATTCTTTCAATGGCACAAGTTTCACGCATTTTATCTTTCAATCTATACATGTTCATTACATGAACCAAACTGTCGTTATTAATTCAATGTTTAAGTTTAATTGATTCAATTTAAACAAACTGCACTCCTTGAATCATTGAATCAAACTATAATCACTGATTCAATGAAGCAAACCTTATTCATTGTTTCAATCGAACAAACATAATTCACTTATTCAGTGAAAACTACTACACTCGTTCATTCAAGGAAACAGTTTACTCATGATACTTCAATGAGTAGAGGTACTTTTAACGCATTGACTCAATCAAACTAATTGCACACATTTCGTTCTGAAGCAATCTGCATTTGTCAATTCCATGAATACAGCTACTCATTCTTTCAATCTCACAATTTCACATTGTCTCAACCAAACTGCACACATTCACTCCGTGCACCAAACTGCACGTGTTAATTCAATGAGTAGAGCTTCTCCCATTCAATCAATGTGTCAAGCTAAACGCTTCTTTTCAATGAAACAAAACTGCATACTTGAATCATTGAATCAAACTTTAATGATTGATTCAGTGAATTAAACGTTATTCAATGCTTCAATGAAACAAACTGAACAAGCTGATGAATTGTATGAAACTGCACAAGTTCATACAATGCAAAAGGCTGCACTAATCAATTCAATGAGCAGAGCGATTCTCATTCAGTCAACGTGTCAAGCTTAACGCTGTCATTCAATGAAACAAACTGCATTCATTGAATCATTGAATCAAACTACAATCATTGATTCTATGAAACAAACCTTATTCCTTGTTTCAATCGAAGAAAGCTATATCTCTTTTAGGAGAAATGAGGAAAAAAGCGGAAATAAGAGGACAAAATATGAGGAGTGAGGAAAAAAGAGGAAGAAAGGAAAAAGAGGAGAAAGGAGGAGGAAAGAGGAAAAATGAGGAAAAAAGAGGAGAAATAAGGAAGAAAGTGGAAAAAAGAGGAAAAAATAGGAAAAAAGAGGAGTAAAGAGGAAAAAAGATGAAAAAAGAGGAGAAATGAGGGGAAAAGAGGGATAAAGACGATCAAATAGGAAAAAGGAGGAGGAAAGAGGAAAAAGGTTGAAAAAGAGGAAAAAAGAGGAAAAACGAGGTGAAAAGAGGAAAAATGACGAGGAATGAGGAAAAAAGTGGAAAAAAGTGGAGAAATTAGGAGAAAGAGGGAGAAAGAGGAAAAAGGAGGAAACATAAGAGAAAGAAGGAGAAATGAGGAGAAAAGAGAAAAAAAGATGAAAAAGTGGAAAAAAGAGGAGAAAAGAGGAAAAAAGAGGAAAAATGAGGAGAAATAAGGAAAAAAGAGGAAAAAAGAGGAGACAGGAGAAGAAAAGAGGAAAAACGAGGTAAAAAGAAGAAAAAAGAGGAAGAAAGAGGAAAATAGGGAAAAAGAGTAGAAAGGAGGAAAGAAGAGGAGAAAAGACGGAATAAGAGGAAAAAAGAGGAGAAAGGAGGGATGAAGAGGAAAAAAGAAGAAACAAGTGGAGAAATGAGGAAAAAAGTGTAGAAATAAGGAACGAAGAGGAAAAAAGGGGAGGAAAGAGGAAAAAAGAGGAAAAAGAGGAAAAAAGGAAAAAAGAGGAGAAAGGAGGAGGAAAGAGGAAAAAAGAGGAAAAAAGAGGAGGAATGAGGTAAAAAGTGGAAAAAAGAGGAAAAAATAGGAGAAATGAGGAAAAAAGAGGAAAAAAGTGGAGAAACAAACTGCATTCATTGAATCATTGAATCAAACTACAATCAATATATCAATATATCAAATCTTATTCCTTGTTTCAATCGAACAAAACTATCTCTTTTTTTAGTGAACTGTATACGTTCATTCAATGAAAGAGGCTTCACTTGTCTATTCAATGAGTAGAGCTACTCTCATTCTTTCAATGGCACAAGTTTCACGCATTTTATCTTTCAATCTATACATGTTCATTACATGAACCAAACTGTCGTTATTAATTCAATGTTTAAGTTTAATTGATTCAATTTAAACAAACTGCACTCCTTGAATCATTGAATCAAACTATAATCACTGATTCAATGAAGCAAACCTTATTCATTGTTTCAATCGAACAAACATAATTCACTTATTCAGTGAAAACTACTACACTCGTTCATTCAAGGAAACAGTTTGCTCATGATACTTCAATGAGTAGAGGTACTTTTAACGCATTGATTCAATCAAACTAATTGCACACATTTCGTTCTGAAGCAATCTGCATTTGTCAATTCCATGAATACAGCTACTCATTCTTTCAATCTCACAATTTCACATTGTCTCAATCAAACTGCACACATTCACTCCGTGCACCAAACTGCACGTGTTAATTCAATGAGTAGAGCTTCTCCCATTCAATCAATGTGTCAAGCTAAACGCTTCTTTTCAATGAAACAAAACTGCATACTTGAATCATTGAATCAAACTTTAATGATTGATTCAGTGAATTAAACGTTATTCAATGCTTCAATGAAACAAACTGAACAAGCTGATGAATTGTATGAAACTGCACAAGTTCATACAATGCAAAAGGCTGCACTAATCAATTCAATGAGCAGAGCGATTCTCATTCAGTCAACGTGTCAAGCTTAACGCTGTCATTCAATGAAACAAACTGCATTCATTGAATCATTGAATCAAACTACAATCATTGATTCTATGAAACAAACCTTATTCCTTGTTTCAATCGAAGAAAGCTATATCTCTTTTAGGAGAAATGAGGAAAAAAGCGGAAATAAGAGGACAAAATATGAGGAGTGAGGAAAAAAGAGGAAGAAAGGAAAAAGAGGAGAAAGGAGGAGGAAAGAGGAAAAATGAGGAAAAAAGAGGAGAAATAAGGAAGAAAGTGGAAAAAAGAGGAAAAAATAGGAAAAAAGAGGAGTAAAGAGGAAAAAAGATGAAAAAAGAGGAGACAAGAGGAAAAAGGAGGGAAAAAAGAGGAAAAAAAGTGGAAGAATGAGAAAAAAGAAGAAAAAAAGAAGAAATGAGGAGAAAAGAGGGATAAAGACGATCAAATAGGAAAAAGGAGGAGGAAAGAGGAAAAAGGTTGAAAAAGAGGAAAAAAGAGGAAAAACGAGGTGAAAAGAGGAAAAATGACGATGAATGAGGAAAAAAGTGGAAAAAAGTGGAGAAATTAGGAGAAAGAGGGAGAAAGAGGAAAAAGGAGGAAACATAAGAGAAAGAAGGAGAAATGAGGAGAAAAGAGAAAAAAAGATGAAAAAGTGGAAAAAAGAGGAGAAAAGAGGAAAAAAGAGGAAAAATGAGGAGAAATAAGGAAAAAAGAGGAAAAAAGAGGAGACAGGAGAAGAAAAGAGGAAAAACGAGGTGAAAAGAAGAAAAAAGAGGAAGAAAGAGGAAAATAGGGAAAAAGAGTAGAAAGGAGGAAAGAAGAGGAGAAAAGACGGAATAAGAGGAAAAAAGAGGAGAAAAGAGGAAAAAAGTGGCGAAATTAGGAAAAAAGAGGAAAAAAGAGGAGAAAGGAGGGATGAAGAGGAAAAAAGAAGAAACAAGTGGAGAAATGAGGAAAAAAGAGTAGAAATAAGGAACGAAGAGGAAAAAAGGGGAGGAAAGAGGAAAAAACGAGGAAAAAGAGGAAAAAAGGAAAAAAGAGGAGAAAGGAGGAGGAAAGAGGAAAAAAGAGGAGAAATGAGGTAAAAAGTGGAAAAAAGAGGAAAAAATAGGAGAAATGAGGAAAAAAGAGGAAAAAAGTGGAGAAACAAACTGCATTCATTGAATCATTGAATCAAACTACAATCAATATATCAATATATCAAATCTTATTCCTTGTTTCAATCGAACAAAACTATCTCTTTTTTTAGTGAACTGTATACGTTCATTCAATGAAAGAGGCTTCACTTGTCTATTCAATGAGTAGAGCTACTCTCATTCTTTCAATGGCACAAGTTTCACGCATTTTATCTTTCAATCTATACATGTTCATTACATGAACCAAACTGTCGTTATTAATTCAATGTTTAAGTTTAATTGATTCAATTTAAACAAACTGCACTCCTTGAATCATTGAATCAAACTATAATCACTGATTCAATGAAGCAAACCTTATTCATTGTTTCAATCGAACAAACATAATTCACTTATTCAGTGAAAACTACTACACTCGTTCATTCAAGGAAACAGTTTGCTCATGATACTTCAATGAGTAGAGGTACTTTTAACGCATTGACTCAATCAAACTAATTGCACACATTTCGTTCTGAAGCAATCTGCATTTGTCAATTCCATGAATACAGCTACTCATTCTTTCAATCTCACAATTTCACATTGTCTGAATCAAACTGCACACATTCACTCCGTGCACCAAACTGCACGTGTTAATTCAATGAGTAGAGCTTCTCCCATTCAATCAATGTGTCAAGCTAAACGCTTCTTTTCAATGAAACAAAACTGCATACTTGAATCATTGAATCAAACTTTAATGATTGATTCAGTGAATTAAACGTTATTCAATGCTTCAATGAAACAAACTGAACAAGCTGATGAATTGTATGAAACTGCACAAGTTCATACAATGCAAAAGGCTGCACTAATCAATTCAATGAGCAGAGCGATTCTCATTCAGTCAACGTGTCAAGCTTAACGCTGTCATTCAATGAAACAAACTGCATTCATTGAATCATTGAATCAAACTACAATCATTGATTCTATGAAACAAACCTTATTCCTTGTTTCAATCGAAGAAAGCTATATCTCTTTTAGGAGAAATGAGGAAAAAAGCGGAAATAAGAGGACAAATTATGAGGAGTGAGGAAAAAAGAGGAATAAAGGAAAAAGAGGAGAAAGGAGGAGGAAAGAGGAAAAAGGAGGGAAAAAAGAGGAAAAAAGTGGAAGAATGAGAAAAAAGAAGAAAAAAGTGGAGAAATGAGGAGAAAAGAGGGATAAAGACGATAAAATAGGAAAAAGGAGGAGGAAAGAGGAAAAAGGTTGAAAAAGAGGAAAAAAGAGGAAAAAAGAGGTGAAAAGAGGAAAAATGACGAGGAATGAGGAAAAAAGTGGAAAAAAGTGGAGTAATTAGGAGAAAGAGGGAGAAAGAGGAAAAAGGAGGAAACATAAGAGAAAGAAGGAGAAATGAGGAAAAAAGAGAAAAAAAGATGAAAAAGTGGAAAAAAGAGGAGAAAAGAGGAAAAAAGAGGAAAAATGAGGAGAAATAAGGAAAAAAGAGGAAAAAAGGAAAAAAGAGGAGACAGGAGAAGAAAAGAGGAAAAACGAGGTAAAAAGAAGAAAAAAGAGGAAGAAAGAGGAAAATAGGGAAAAAGAGTAGAAAGGAGGAAAGAAGGAGAGAAAAGACGGAATAAGAGGAAAAAAGAGGAGAAAAGAGGAAAAAAGTGGCGAAATTAGGAAAAAGAGGAAAAAAGAGGAGAAAGGAGGGATGAAGAGGAAAAAAGAAGAAACAAGTGGAGAAATGAGGAAAAAAGAGTAGAAATAAGGAACGAATAGGAAAAAAGGGGGAGGAAAGAGGAAAAAAGAGGAAAAAGAGGAAAAAAGGAAAAAAGAGGAGAAAGGAGGAGGAAAGAGGAAAAAAGAGGAAAAAAGAGGAGAAATGGGGTAAAAAGTGGAAAAAAGAGGAAAAAATAGGAGAAATGAGGAAAAAAGAGGAAAAAAGTGGAGAAACAAACTGCATTCATTGAATCATTGAATCAAACTACAATCAATATATCAATATATCAAATCTTATTCCTTGTTTCAATCGAACAAAACTATCTCTTTTTTTAGTGAACTGTATACGTTCGTTCACTTGTCTATTCAATGAGTAGAACTACTCTCATTCTTTCAATGGCACAACTTTCACGCATTTTATCTTTCAATCTATACATGTTCATTACATGAACCAAACTGTCGTTATTAATTCAATGTTTAAGTTTAATTGATTCAATTTAAACAAACTGCACTCCTTGAATCATTGAATCAAACTATAATCACTGATTCAATGAAGCAAACCTCATTCATTGTTTCAATCGAACAAACATAATTCACTTATTCAGTGAAAACTACTACACTCGTTCATTCAAGGAAACAGTTTGCTCATGATACTTCAATGAGTAGAGGTACTTTTAACGCATTGATTCAATCAAACTAATTGCACACATTTCGTTCTGAAGCAATCTGCATTTGTCAATTCCATGAATACAGCTACTCATTCTTTCAATCTCACAATTTCACATTGTCTCAATCAAACTGCACACATTCACTCCGTGCACCAAACTGCACGTGTTAATTCAATGAGTAGAGCTTCTCCCATTCAATCAATGTGTCAAGCTAAACGCTTCTTTTCAATGAAACAAAACTGCATACTTGAATCATTGAATCAAACTTTAATGATTGATTCAGTGAATTAAACGTTATTCAATGCTTCAATGAAACAAACTGAACAAGCTGATGAATTGTATGAAACTGCACAAGTTCATACAATGCAAAAGGCTGCACTAATCAATTCAATGAGCAGAGCGATTCTCATTCAGTCAACGTGTCAAGCTTAACGCTGTCATTCAATGAAACAAACTGCATTCATTGAATCATTGAATCAAACTACAATCATTGATTCTATGAAACAAACCTTATTCCTTGTTTCAATCGAAGAAAGCTATATCTCTTTTAGGAGAAATGAGGAAAAAAGCGGAAATAAGAGGACAAAATATGAGGAGAGAGGAAAAAGGAGGAAGAAAGGAAAAAGAGGAGAAAGGAGGAGGAAAGAGGAAAAATGAGGAAAAAAGAGGAGAAATAAGGAAGAAAGTGGAAAAAAGAGGAAAAAATAGGAAAAAAGAGGAGTAAAGAGGAAAAAAGATGAAAAAAGAGGAGACAAGAGGAAAAAGGAGGGAAAAAAGAGGAAAAAAAGTGGAAGAATGAGAAAAAAGAAGAAAAAAGTGGAGAAATGAGGAGAAAAGAGGGATAAAGACGATCAAATAGGAGAAAGGAGGAGGAAAGAGGAAAAAGGTTGAAAAAGTGGAAAAAAGAGGAAAAACGAGGTGAAAAGAGGAAAAATGACGAGGAATGAGGAAAAAAGTGGAAAAAAGTGGAGAAATGAGGAGAAAGAGGGAGAAAGAGGAAAAAGGAGGAAACATAGGAGAAAGAAGGAGAAATGAGGAAAAAAGAGAAAAAAAGATGAAAAAGTGGAAAAAAGAGGAGAAAAGAGGAAAAAAGAGGAAAAATGAGGAGAAATGAGGAAAAAAGAGGAAAAAAGGAAAAAAGAGGAGACAGGAGGAGAAAAGAGGAAAAACGAGGTAAAAAGAAGAAAAAAGAGGAAGAAAGAGGAAAATAGGGAAAAAGAGTAGAAAGGAGGAAAGAAGAGGAGAAAAGACGGAATAAGAGGAAAAAAGAGGAGAAAAGAGGAAAAAAGTGGCGATATTAGGAAAAAAGAGGAAAAAAGAGGAGAAAGGAGGGATGAAGAGGAAAAAAGAAGAAACAAGTGGAGAAATGAGGAAAAAAGAGTAGAAATAAGGAACGAAGAGGAAAAAAGGGGAGGAAAGAGGAAAAAAGAGGAAAAATACGAAAAAAGAGGAGAAAGGAGGAGGAAAGAGGAAAAAAGAGGAAAAAAGAGGAGAAATGAGGTAAAAAGTGGAAAAAAGAGGAAAAATAGGAGAAATGAGGAAAAAAGAGGAAAAAAGTGGAGAAACAAACTGCATTCATTGAATCATTGAATCAAACTACAATCAATATATCAATATATCAAATCTTATTCCTTGTTTCAATCGAACAAAACTATCTCTTTTTTTAGTGAATTGTATACGTTCATTCAATGAAAGAGGCTTCACTTGTCTATTCAATGAGTAGAGCTACTCTCATTCTTTCAATGGCACAAGTTTCACGCATTTTATCTTTCAATCTATACATGTTCATTACATGAACCAAACTGTCGTTATTAATTCAATGTTTAAGTTTAATTGATTCAATTTAAACAAACTGCACTCCTTGAATCATTGAATCAAACTATAATCACTGATTCAATGAAGCAAACCTTATTCATTGTTTCAATCGAACAAACATAATTCACTTATTCAGTGAAAACTACTACACTCGTTCATTCAAGGAAACAGTTTGCTCATGATACTTCAATGAGTAGAGGTACTTTTAACGCATTGACTCAATCAAACTAATTGCACACATTTCGTTCTGAAGCAATCTGCATTTGTCAATTCCATGAATACAGCTACTCATTCTTTCAATCTCACAATTTCACATTGTCTCAATCAAACTGCACACATTCACTCCGTGCACCAAACTGCACGTGTTAATTCAATGAGTAGAGCTTCTCCCATTCAATCAATGTGTCAAGCTAAACGCTTCTTTTCAATGAAACAAAACTGCATACTTGAATCATTGAATCAAACTTTAATGATTGATTCAGTGAATTAAACGTTATTCAATGCTTCAATGAAACAAACTGAACAAGCTGATGAATTGTATGAAACTGCACAAGTTCATACAATGCAAAAGGCTGCACTAATCAATTCAATGAGCAGAGCGATTCTCATTCAGTCAACGTGTCAAGCTTAACGCTGTCATTCAATGAAACAAACTGCATTCATTGAATCATTGAATCAAACTACAATCATTGATTCTATGAAACAAACCTTATTCCTTGTTTCAATCGAAGAAAGCTATATCTCTTTTAGGAGAAATGAGGAAAAAAGCGGAAATAAGAGGACAAAATATGAGGAGTGAGGAAAAAAGAGGAAGAAAGGAAAAAGAGGAGAAAGGAGGAGGAAAGAGGAAAAATGAGGAAAAAAGAGGAGAAATAAGGAAAAAAGTGGAAAAAAGAGGAAAAAATAGGAAAAAAAGAGGAGTAAAGAGGAAAAAA
Source organism: Chiloscyllium punctatum (assembly GCF_047496795.1). Lineage (NCBI taxonomy): Eukaryota > Metazoa > Chordata > Chondrichthyes > Orectolobiformes > Hemiscylliidae > Chiloscyllium > Chiloscyllium punctatum. Next base: position 28,647,696 of record NC_092786.1, read on the forward strand.
GATGAAAAAAGAGGAGACAAGAGGAAAAAGGAGGGAAAAAAGAGGAAAAAAAGTGGAAGAATGAGAAAAAAGAAGAAAAAAGTGGAGAAATGAGGAGAAAAGAGGGATAAAGACGATCAAATAGGAAAATGGAGGAGGAAAGAGGAAAAAGGTTGAAAAAGAGGAAAAAAGAGGTGAAAAGAGGAAAAATGACGAGGAATGAGGAAAAAAGTGGAAAAAAGTGGAGAAATTAGGAGAAAGAGGGAGAAAGAGGAAAAAGGAGGAAACATAAGAGAAAGAAGGAGAAATGAGGAAAAAATAGAAAAAAAGATGAAAAAGTGGAAAAAAGAAGAGAAAAGAGGAAAAAAGAGGAAAAATGAGGAGAAATAAGGAAAAAAGAGGAAAAAAGGAAAAAAGAGGAGACAGGAGAAGAAAAGAGGAAAAACGAGGTAAAAAGAAGAAAAAAGAGGAAGAAAGAGGAAAATAGGGAAAAAGAGTAGAAAGGAGGAAAGAAGAGGAGAAAAGACGGAATAAGAGGAAAAAAGAGGAGAAAAGAGGAAAAAAGTGGCGAAATTAGGAAAAAAGAGGAAAAAAGAGGAGAAAGGAGGGATGAAGAGGAAAAAAGAAGAAACAAGTGGAGAAATGAGGAAAAAAGAGTAGAAATAAGGAACGAAGAGGAAAAAAGGGGGAGGAAAGAGGAAAAAAGAGGAAAAAGAGGAAAAAAGGAAAAAAGAGGAGAAAGGAGGAGGAAAGAGGTAAAAAGAGGAAAAAAGAGGAGAAATGAGGTAAAAAGTGGAAAAAAGAGGAAAAAATAGGAGAAATGAGGAAAAAAGAGGAAAAAAGTGGAGAAACAAACTGCATTCATTGAATCATTGAATCAAACTACAATCAATATATCAATATATCAAATCTTATTCCTTGTTTCAATCGAACAAAACTATCTCTTTTTTTAGTGAACTGTATACGTTCGTTCACTTGTCTATTCAATGAGTAGAGCTACTCTCATTCTTTCAATGGCACAAGTTTCACGCATTTTATCTTTCAATCTATACATGTTCATTACATGAACCAAACTGTCGTTATTAATTCAATGTTTAAGTTTAATTGATTCAATTTAAACAAACTGCACTCCTTGAATCATTGAATCAAACTATAATCACTGATTCAATGAAGCAAACCTTATTCATTGTTTCAATCGAACAAACATAATTCACTTATTCAGTGAACACTACTACACTCGTTCATTCAAGGAAACAGTTTGCTCATGATACTTCAATGAGTAGAGGTACTTTTAACGCATTGATTCAATCAAACTAATTGCACACATTTCGTTCTGAAGCAATCTGCATTTGTCAATTCCATGAATACAGCTACTCATTCTTTCAATCTCACAATTTCACATTGTCTCAATCAAAATGCACACATTCACTCCGTGCACCAAACTGCACGTGTTAATTCAATGAGTAGAGCTTCTCCCATTCAATCAATGTGTCAAGCTAAACGCTTCTTTTGAATGAAACAAAACTGCATACTTGAATCATTGAATCAAACTTTAATGATTGATTCAGTGAATTAAACGTTATTCAATGCTTCAATGAAACAAACTGAACAAGCTGATGAATTGTATGAAACTGCACAAGTTCATACAATGCAAAAGGCTGCACTAATCAATTCAATGAGCAGAGCGATTCTCATTCAGTCAACGTGTCAAGCTTAACGCTGTCATTCAATGAAACAAACTGCATTCATTGAATCATTGACTCAAACTACAATTATTGATTCTATGAATCAAACCTTATTCCTTGTTTCAATCGAAGAAAGCTATATCTCTTTTAGGAGAAATGAGGAAGAAAGCGGAAATAAGAGGACAAAATATGAGGAGTGAGGAAAAAAGAGGAAGAAAGGAAAAAGAGGAGAAAGGAGGAGGAAAGAGGAAAAATGAGGAAAAAAGAGCAGAAATAAGGAAGAAAGTGGAAAAAAGAGGAAAAAATAGGAAAAAAGAGGAGTAAAGAGGAAAAATGATGAAAAAAGAGGAGACAAGAGGAAAAAGGAGGGAAAATAGAGGAAAAAAAGTGGAAGAATGAGAAAAAAGAAGAAAAAAGTGGAGAAATGAGGAGAAAAGAGGGATAAAGACGATAAAATAGGAAAAAGAAGGAGGAAAGAGGAAAAAGGTTGAAAAAGTGGAAAAAAGAGGAAAAAAGAGGTGAAAAGAGGAAAAATGACGAGGAATGAGGAAAAAAGTGGAAAAAAGTGGAGAAATGAGGAGAAAGAGGGAGAAAGAGGAAAAAGGAGGAAACATAAGAGAAAGAAGGAGAAATGAGGAAAAAAGAGAAAAAAAGATGAAAAAGTGGAAAAAAGAGGAGAAAAGAGGAAAAAAGAGGAAAAATGAGGAGAAATGAGGAAAAAAGAGGAAAAAAGGAAAAAAGAGGAGACAGGAGGAGAAAAGAGGAAAAACGAGGTAAAAAGAAGAAAAAAGAGGAAGAAAGAGGAAAATAGGGAAAAAGAGTAGAAAGGAGGAAAGAAGAGGAGAAAAGACGGAATAAGAGGAAAAAAGAGGAGAAAAGAGGAAAAAAGTGGCGAAATTAGGAAAAAAGAGGAAAAAAGAGGAGAAAGGAGGGATGAAGAGGAAAAAAGAAGAAACAAGTGGAGAAATGAGGAAAAAAGAGTAGAAATAAGGAACGAAGAGGAAAAAAGGGGGAGGAAAGAGGAAAAAAGAGGAAAAAGAGGAAAAAAGCAAAAAAGAGGAGAAAGGAGGCGGAAAGAGGAAAAAAGAGGAAAAAAGAGGAGAAATGAGGTAAAAAGTGGAAAAAAGAGGAAAAAATAGGAGAAATGAGGAAAAAAGAGGAAAAAAGTGGAGAAACAAACTGCATTCATTGAATCATTGAATCAAACTACAATCAATATATCAATATATCAAATCTTATTCCTTGTTTCAATCGAACAAAACTATCTCTTTTTTTAGTGAACTGTATACGTTCATTCAATGAAAGAGGCTTCACTTGTCTATTCAATGAGTAGAGCTACTCTCATTCTTTCAATGGCACAAGTTTCACGCATTTTATCTTTCAATCTATACATGTTCATTACATGAACCAAACTGTCGTTATTAATTCAATGTTTAAGTTTAATTGATTCAATTTAAACAAACTGCACTCCTTGAATCATTGAATCAAACTATAATCACTGATTCAATGAAGCAAACCTTATTCATTGTTTCAATCGAACAAACATAATTCACTTATTCAGTGAAAACTACTACACTCGTTCATTCAAGGAAACAGTTTGCTCATGATACTTCAATGAGTAGAGGTACTTTTAACGCATTGATTCAATCAAACTAATTGCACACATTTCGTTCTGAAGCAATCTGCATTTGTCAATTCCATGAATACAGCTACTCATTCTTTCAATCTCACAATTTCACATTGTCTCAATCAAACTGCACACATTCACTCCGTGCACCAAACTGCACGTGTTAATTCAATGAGTAGAGCTTCTCCCATTCAATCAATGTGTCAAGCTAAACGCTTCTTTTCAATGAAACAAAACTGCATACTTGAATCATTGAATCAAACTTTAATGATTGATTCAGTGAATTAAACGTTATTCAATGCTTCAATGAAACAAACTGAACAAGCTGATGAATTGTATGAAACTGCACAAGTTCATACAATGCAAAAGGCTGCACTAATCAATTCAATGAGCAGAGCGATTCTCATTCAGTCAACGTGTCAAGCTTAACGCTGTCATTCAATGAAACAAACTGCATTCATTGAATCATTGAATCAAACTACAATCATTGATTCTATGAAACAAACCTTATTCCTTGTTTCAATCGAAGAAAGCTATATCTCTTTTAGGAGAAATGAGGAAAAAAGCGGAAATAAGAGGACAAAATATGAGGAGTGAGGAAAAAGGAGGAAGAAAGGAAAAAGAGGAGAAAGGAGGAGGAAAGAGGAAAAATGAGGAAAAAAGAGGAGAAATAAGGAAGAAAGTGGAAAAAAGAGGAAAAAATAGGAAAAAAGAGGAGTAAAGAGGAAAAAAGATGAAAAAAGAGGAGACAAGAGGAAAAAGGAGGGAAAAAAGAGGAAAAAAGTGGAAGAGTGAGAAAAAAGAAGAAAAAAGTGGAGAAATGAGGAGAAAAGAGGGATAAAGACGATAAAATAGGAGAAAGGAGGAGGAAAGAGGAAAAAGGTTGAAAAAGTGGAAAAAAGAGGAAAAACGAGGTGAAAAGAGGAAAAATGACGAGGAATGAGGAAAAAAGTGGAAAAAAGTGGAGAAATGAGGAGAAAGAGGGAGAAAGAGGAAAAAGGAGGAAACATAGGAGAAAGAAGGAGAAATGAGGAAAAAAGAGAAAAAAAGATGAAAAAGTGGAAAAAAGAGGAGAAAAGAGGAAAAAAGAGGAAAAATGAGGAGAAATGAGGAAAAAAGAGGAAAAAAGGAAAAAAGAGGAGACAGGAGGAGAAAAGAGGAAAAACGAGGTAAAAAGAAGAAAAAAGAGGAAGAAAGAGGAAAATAGGGAAAAAGAGTAGAAAGGAGGAAAGAAGAGGAGAAAAGACGGAATCAGAGGAAAAAAGAGGAGAAAAGAGGAAAAAAGTGGCGATATTAGGAAAAAAGAGGAAAAAAGAGGAGAAAGGAGGGATGAAGAGGAAAAAAGAAGAAACAAGTGGAGAAATGAGGAAAAAAGAGTAGAAATAAGGAACGAAGAGGAAAAAAGGGGAGGAAAGAGGAAAAAAGAGGAAAAATAGGAAAAAAGAGGAGAAAGGAGGAGGAAAGAGGAAAAAAGAGGAAAAAAGAGGAGAAATGAGGTAAAAAGTGGAAAAAAGAGGAAAAATAGGAGAAATGAGGAAAAAAGAGGAAAAAAGTGGAGAAACAAACTGCATTCATTGAATCATTGAATCAAACTACAATCAATATATCAATATATCAAATCTTATTCCTTGTTTCAATCGAACAAAACTATCTCTTTTTTTAGTGAATTGTATACGTTCATTCAATGAAAGAGGCTTCACTTGTCTATTCAATGAGTAGAGCTACTCTCATTCTTTCAATGGCACAAGTTTCACGCATTTTATCTTTCAATCTATACATGTTCATTTCATGAACCAAACTGTCGTTATTAATTCAATGTTTAAGTTTAATTGATTCAATTTAAACAAACTGCACTCCTTGAATCATTGAATCAAACTATAATCACTGATTCAATGAAGCAAACCTTATTCATTGTTTCAATCGAACAAACATAATTCACTTATTCAGTGAAAACTACTACACTCGTTCATTCAAGGAAACAGTTTGCTCATGATACTTCAATGAGTAGAGGTACTTTTAACGCATTGACTCAATCAAACTAATTGCACACATTTCGTTCTGAAGCAATCTGCATTTGTCAATTCCATGAATACAGCTACTCATTCTTTTTCGTTAAAAAAACTGCATACATTCATTCAGTGAAAGAAGCTTCACTCCTCTACTCAATGAGTAGAGATACTCTCATTCTTTTAATGGCACAAGTTTCACGCATTCTATCGATCAATCTACACATGTTTACTACATGAATCAAACTGTCGTTATTAATTCAATGTTTAAGTTTAATTCATTTAATTTAATGAAACAAACTGCATTCATTGAATCATTTTCATGAAACTACAATCATTGATTCAATCGAACAAACCTAACTCACTTATTTAGTGAATCCTACGACACTCGTACATTGAAGGAAACAGTTTGCTCAAGATACTTCAATGAGTAGAGGTACTTTTAACGCATTGATTCAATCAAACAAATTGCACACATTCAGTTCTGAAGCAATCTGCATTTGTCAATTCGATGAATACAGCTACTCTTTCTTTCAATCTCACAATTTCACATTGTCTCAATCAAACTGCACACATTCACTTCGTGCACCAAACTGCACGTGTTAATTCAATGAGTAGAGCTTCTCCCATTCAATCAATGTGTCAAGCTAAACGCTTCTTTTCAATGAAACAAAACTGCATACTTGAATCATTGAATCAAACTTTAATGATTGATTCAGTGAATTAAACGTTATTCAATGCTTCAATGAAACAAACTGAACAAGCTGATGAATTGTATGAAACTGCACAAGTTCATACAATGCAAAAGGCTGCACTAATCAATTCAATGAGCAGAGCGATTCTCATTCAGTCAACGTGTCAAGCTTAACGCTGTCATTCAATGAAACAAACTGCATTCATTGAATCATTGAATCAAACTACAATCATTGATTCTATGAAACAAACCTTATTCCTTGTTTCAATCGAAGAAAGCTATATCTCTTTTAGGAGAAATGAGGAAAAAAGCGGAAATAAGAGGACAAAATATGAGGAGTGAGGAAAAAAGAGGAAGAAAGGAAAAAGAGGAGAAAGGAGGAGGAAAGAGGAAAAATGAAGAAAAAAGAGGAGAAATAAGGAAAAAAGTGGAAAAAAGAGGAAAAAATAGGGAAAAAAGAGGAGTAAAGAGGAAAAAAGATGAAAAAAGAGGAGACAAGAGGAAAAAGGAGGGAAAAAAGAGGAAAAAAAGTGGAAGAATGAGAAAAAAGAAGAAAAAAATGGAGAAATGAGGAGAAAAGAGGGATAAAGACGATCAAATAGGAAAAAAGAGGAGGAAAGAGGAAAAAGGTTGAAAAAGAAGAAAAAAGAGGAAAAAAGAGGTGAAAAGAGGAAAAATGACGAGGAATGAGGAAAAAAGTGGAAAAAAGTGGAGAAATTAGGAGAAAGAGGGAGAAAGAGGAAAAAGGAGGAAACATAAGAGAAAGAAGGAGAAATGAGGAAAAAGGAGAAAAAAAGATGAAAAAGTGGAAAAAAGAGGAGAAAAGAGGAAAAAAGAGGAAAAATGTGGAGAAATAAGGGAAAAAGAGGAAAAAAGGAAAAAAGAGGAGACAGGAGAAGAAAAGAGGAAAAACGAGGTAAAAAGAAGAAAACAGAGGAAGAAAGAGGAAAATAGGGAAAAAGAGTAGAAAGGAGGAAAGAAGAGGAGAAAAGACGGAATAAGAGGAAAAAAGAGGAGAAAAGAGGAAAAAAGTGGCGAAATTAGGAAAAAAGAGGAAAAAAGAGGAGAAAGGAGGGATGAAGAGTTAAAAAGAAGAAACAAGTGGAGAAATGAGGAAAAAAGAGTAGAAATAAGGAACGAAGGGGAAAAAAGGGGGAGGAAAGAGGAAAAAAGAGGAAAAAGAGGAAAAAAGGAAAAAAGAGGAGAAAGGAGGAGGAAAGAGGTAAAAAGAGGAAAAAAGAGGAGAAATGAGGTAAAACGTGGAAAAAAGAGGAAAAAATAGGAGAAATGAGGAAAAAAGAGGAAAAAAGTGGAGAAACAAACTGCATTCATTGAATCATTGAATCAAACTACAATCAATATATCAATATATCAAATCTTATTCCTTGTTTCAATCGAACAAAACTATCTCTTTTTTTTAGTGAACTGTATACGTTCGTTCACTTGTCTATTCAATGAGTAGAGCTACTCTCATTCTTTCAATGGCACAAGTTTCACGCATTTTATCTTTCAATCTATACATGTTCATTACATGAACCAAACTGTCGTTATTAATTCAATGTTTAAGTTTAATTGATTCAATTTAAACAAACTGCACTCCTTGAATCATTGAATCAAACTATAATCACTGATTCAATGAAGCAAACCTTATTCATTGTTTCAATCGAACAAACATAATTCACTTATTCAGTGAAAACTACTACACTCGTTCATTCAAGGAAACAGTTTGCTCATGATACTTCAATGAGTAGAGGTACTTTTAACGCATTGACTCAATCAAACTAATTGCACACATTTCGTTCTGAAGCAATCTGCATTTGTCAATTCCATGAATACAGCTACTCATTCTTTCAATCTCACAATTTCACATTGTCTCAATCAAACTGCACACATTCACTCCGTGCACCAAACTGCACGTGTTAATTCAATGAGTAGAGCTTCTCCCATTCAATCAATGTGTCAAGCTAAACGCTTCTTTTGAATGAAACAAAACTGCATACTTGAATCATTGAATCAAACTTTAATGATTGATTCAGTGAATTAAACGTTATTCAATGCTTCAATGAAACAAACTGAACAAGCTGATGAATTGTATGAAACTGCACAAGTTCATACAATGCAAAAGGCTGCACTAATCAATTCAATGCGCAGAGCGATTCTCATTCAGTCAACGTGTCAAGCTTAACGCTGTCATTCAATGAAACAAACTGCATTCATTGAATCATTGAATCAATCTACAATCATTGATTCTATGAAACAAACCTTATTCCTTGTTTCAATCGAAGAAAGCTATATCTCTTTTAGGAGAAATGAGGAAAAAAGCGGAAATAAGAGGACAAAATATGAGGAGTGAGGAAAAAAGAGGAAGAAAGGAAAAAGAGGAGAAAGGAGGAGGAAAGAGGAAAAATGAGGAAAAAAGAGGAGAAATAAGGAAAAAAGTGGAAAAAAGAGGAAAAAATAGGAAAAAAAGAGGAGTAAAGAGGAAAAAAGATGAAAAAAGAGGAGACAAGAGGAAAAAGGAGGGAAAAAGAGGAAAAAAAGTGGAAGAATGAGAAAAAAGAAGAAAAAAGTGGAGAAATGAGGAGAAAAGAGGGATAAAGACGATCAAATAGGAAAAAGGAGGAGGAAAGAGGAAAAAGGTTGAAAAAGAGGAAAAAAGAGGAAAAAAGAGGTGAAAAGAGGAAAAATGACGAGGAATGAGGAAAAAAGTGGAAAAAAGTGGAGAAATTAGGAGAAAGAGGGAGAAAGAGGAAAAAGGAGGAAACATAAGAGAAAGAAGGAGAAATGAGGAAAAAAGAGAAAAAAAGATGAAAAAGTGGAAAAAAGAGGAGAAAAGAGGAAAAAAGAGGAAAAATGAGGAGAAATAAGGAAAAAAGAGGAAAAAAGGAAAAAAGATGAGACAGGAGAAGAAAAGAGGAAAAACGAGGTAAAAAGAAGAAAAAAGAGGAAGAAAGAGGAAAATAGGGAAAAAGAGTAGAAAGGAGGAAAGAAGAGGAGAAAAGACGGAATAAGAGGAAAAAAGAGGAGAAAAGAGGAAAAAAGTGGCGAAATTAGGAAAAAAGAGGAAAAAAGAGGAGAAAGGAGGGATGAAGAGGAAAAAAGAAGAAACAAGTGGAGAAATGAGGAAAAAAGAGTAGAAATAAGGAACGAAGAGGAAAAAAGGGGGAGGAAAGAGGAAAAAGAGGAAAAAGAGGAAAAAAGGAAAAAAGAGGAGAAAGGAGGAGGAAAGAGGTAAAAAGAGGAAAAAAGAGGAGAAATGAGGTAAAACGTGGAAAAAAGAGGAAAAAATAGGAGAAATGAGGAAAAAAGAGGAAAAAAGTGGAGAAACAAACTGCATTCATTGAATCATTGAATCAAACTACAATCAATATATCAATATATCAAATCTTATTCCTTGTTTCAATCGAACAAAACTATCTCTTTTTTTAGTGAACTGTATACGTTCGTTCACTTGTCTATTCAATGAGTAGAGCTACTCTCATTCTTTCAATGGCACAAGTTTCACGCATTTTATCTTTCAATCTATACATGTTCATTACATGAACCAAACTGTCGTTATTAATTCAATGTTTAAGTTTAATTGATTCAATTTAAACAAACTGCACTCCTTGAATCATTGAATCAAACTATAATCACTGATTCAATGAAGCAAACCTTATTCATTGTTTCAATCGAACAAACATAATTCACTTATTCAGTGAAAACTACTACACTCGTTCATTCAAGGAAACAGTTTGCTCATGATACTTCAATGAGTAGAGGTACTTTTAACGCATTGACTCAATCAAACTAATTGCACACATTTCGTTCTGAAGCAATCTGCATTTGTCAATTCCATGAATACAGCTACTCATTCTTTCAATCTCACAATTTCACATTGTCTCAATCAAACTGCACACATTCACTCCGTGCACCAAACTGCACGTGTTAATTCAATGAGTAGAGCTTCTCCCATTCAATCAATGTGTCAAGCTAAACGCTTCTTTTGAATGAAACAAAACTGCATACTTGAATCATTGAATCAAACTTTAATGATTGATTCAGTGAATTAAACGTTATTCAATGCTTCAATGAAACAAACTGAACAAGCTGATGAATTGTATGAAACTGCACAAGTTCATACAATGCAAAAGGCTGCACTAATCAATTCAATGAGCAGAGCGATTCTCATTCAGTCAACGTGTCAAGCTTAACGCTGTCATTCAATGAAACAAACTGCATTCATTGAATCATTGAATCAAACTACAATCATTGATTCTATGAAACAAACCTTATTCCTTGTTTCAATCGAAGAAAGCTATATCTCTTTTAGGAGAAATGAGGAAAAAAGCGGAAATAAGAGGACAAAATATGAGGAGTGAGGAAAAAGGAGGAAGAAAGGAAAAAGAGGAGAAAGGAGGAGGAAAGAGGAAAAATGAGGAAAAAAGAGGAGAAATAAGGAAAAAAGTGGAAAAAAGAGGAAAAAATAGGAAAAAAAGAGGAGTAAAGAGGAAAAAAGATGAAAAAAGAGGAGACAAGAGGAAAAAGGAGGGAAAAAGAGGAAAAAAAGTGGAAGAATGAGAAAAAAGAAGAAAAAAGTGGAGAAATGAGGAGAAAAGAGGGATAAAGACGATCAAATAGGAAAAAGGAGGAGGAAAGAGGAAAAAGGTTGAAAAAGAGGAAAAAAGAGGAAAAAAGAGGTGAAAAGAGGAAAAATGACGAGGAATGAGGAAAAAAGTGGAAAAAAGTGGAGAAATTAGGAGAAAAAGGGAGAAAGAGGAAAAAGGAGGAAACATAAGAGAAAGAAGGAGAAATGAGGAAAAAAGAGAAAAAAAGATGAAAAAGTGGAAAAAAGAGGAGAAAAGAGGAAAAAAGAGGAAAAATGAGGAGAAATAAGGAAAAAAGAGGAAAAAAGGAAAAAAGAGGAGACAGGAGAAGAAAAGAGGAAAAACGAGGTAAAAAGAAGAAAAAAGAGGAAGAAAGAGGAAAATAGGGAAAAAGAGTAGAAAGGAGGAAAGAAGAGGAGAAAAGACGGAATAAGAGGAAAAAAGAGGAGAAAAGAGGAAAAAAGTGGCGAAATTAGGAAAAAAGAGGAAAAAAGAGGAGAAAGGAGGGATGAAGAGGAAAAAAGAAGAAACAAGTGGAGAAATGAGGAAAAAAGAGTAGAAATAAGGAACGAAGAGGAAAAAAGGGGGAGGAAAGAGGAAAAAAGAGGAAAAAGAGGAAAAAAGGAAAAAAGAGGAGAAAGGAGGAGGAAAGAGGTAAAAAGAGGAAAAAAGAGGAGAAATGAGGTAAAACGTGGAAAAAAGAGGAAAAAATAGGAGAAATGAGGAAAAAAGAGGAAAAAAGTGGAGAAACAAACTGCATTCATTGAATCATTGAATCAAACTACAATCAATATATCAATATATCAAATCTTATTCCTTGTTTCAATCGAACAAAACTATCTCTTTTTTTAGTGAACTGTATACGTTCGTTCACTTGTCTATTCAATGATTAGAGCTACTCTCATTCTTTCAATGGCACAAGTTTCACGCATTTTATCTTTCAATCTATACATGTTCATTACATGAACCAAACTGTCGTTATTAATTCAATGTTTAAGTTTAATTGATTCAATTTAAACAAACTGCACTCCTTGAATCATTGAATCAAACTATAATCACTGATTCAATGAAGCAAACCTTATTCATTGTTTCAATCGAACAAAAATAATTCACTTATTCAGTGAAAACTACTACACTCGTTCATTCAAGGAAACAGTTTGCTCATGATACTTCAATGAGTAGAGGTACTTTTAACGCATTGATTCAATCAAACTAATTGCACACATTTCGTTCTGAAGCAATCTGCATTTGTCAATTCTATGAATACAGCTACTCATTCTTTCAATCTCACAATTTCACATTGTCTCAATCAAACTGCACACATTCACTCCGTGCACCAAACTGCACGTGTTAATTCAATGAGTAGAGCTTCTCCCATTCAATCAATGTGTCAAGCTAAACGCTTCTTTTGAATGAAACAAAACTGCATACTTGAATCATTGAATCAAACTTTAATGATTGATTCAGTGAATTAAACGTTATTCAATGCTTCAATGAAACAAACTGAACAAGCTGATGAATTGTATGAAACTGCACAAGTTCATACAATGCAAAAGGCTGCACTAATCAATTCAATGAGCAGAGCGATTCTCATTCAGTCAACGTGTCAAGCTTAACGCTGTCATTCAATGAAACAAACTGCATTCATTGAATCATTGAATCAAACTACAATTATTGATTCTATGAAACAAACCTTATTCCTTGTTTCAATCGAAGAAAGCTATATCTCTTTTAGGAGAAATGAGGAAAAAAGCGGAAATAAGAGGACAAAATATGAGGAGTGAGGAAAAAGGAGGAAGAAAGGAAAAAGAGGAGAAAGGAGGAGGAAAGAGGAAAAATGAGGAAAAAAGAGGAGAAATAAGGAAGAAAGTGGAAAAAAGAGGAAAAAATAGGAAAAAAGAGGAGTAAAGAGGAAAAAAGATGAAAAAAGAGGAGACAAGAGGAAAAAGGAGGGAAAAAAGAGGAAAAAAAGTGGAAGAATGAAAAAAAAGAAGAAAAAAGTGGAGAAATGAGGAGAAAAGAGGGATAAAGACGATAAAATGGGAGAAAGGAGGAGGAAAGAGGAAAAAGGTTGAAAAAGAGGAAAAAAGAGGAAAAACGAGGTGAAAAGAGGAAAAATGACGAGGAATGAGGAAAAAAGTGGAAAAAAGTGGAGAAATGAGGAGAAAGAGGGAGAAAGAGGAAAAAGGAGGAAACATAGGAGAAAGAAGGAGAAATGAGGAAAAAAGAGAAAAAAAGATGAAAAAGTGGAAAAAAGAGGAGAAAAGAGGAAAAAAGAGGAAAAATGAGGAGAAATGAGGAAAAAAGAGGAAAAAAGGAAAAAAGAGGAGACAGGAGGAGAAAAGAGGAAAAACGAGGTAAAAAGAAGAAAAAAGAGGAAGAAAGAGGAAAATAGGGAAAAAAGAGTAGAAAGGAGGAAAGAAGAGGAGAAAAGACGGAATAAGAGGAAAAAAGAGGAGAAAAGAGGAAAAAAGTGGCGATATTAGGAAAAAAGAGGAAAAAAGAGGAGAAAGGAGTGATGAAGAGGAAAAAAGAAGAAACAAGTGGAGAAATGAGGAAAAAAGAGTAGAAATAAGGAACGAAGAGGAAAAAAGGGGAGGAAAGAGGAAAAAAGAGGAAAAAGAGGAGAAATGAGGTAAAAAGTGGAAAAAAGAGGAAAAATAGGAGAAATGAGGAAAAAAGAGGAAAAAAGTGGAGAAACAAACTGCATTCATTGAATCATTGAATCAAACTACAATCAATATATCAATATATCAAATCTTATTCCTTGTTTCAATCGAACAAAACTATCTCTTTTTTTAGTGAACTGTATACGTTCATTCAATGAAAGAGGCTTCACTTGTCTATTCAATGAGTAGAGCTACGCTCATTCTTTCAATGGCACAAGTTTCACGCATTTTATCTTTCAATCTATACATGTTCATTACATGAACCAAACTGTCGTTATTAATTCAATGTTTAAGTTTAATTGATTCAATTTAAACAAACTGCACTCCTTGAATCATTGAATCAAACTATAATCACTGATTCAATGAAGCAAACCTTATTCATTGTTTCAATCGAACAAACATAATTCACTTATTCAGTGAAAACTACTACACTCGTTCATTCAAGGAAACAGTTTGCTCATGATACTTCAATGAGTAGAGGTACTTTTAACGCATTGACTCAATCAAACTAATTGCACACATTTCGTTCTGAAGCAATCTGCATTTGTCAATTCCATGAATACAGCTACTCATTCTTTCAATCTCACAATTTCACATTGTCTCAATCAAACTGCACACATTCACTCCGTGCACCAAACTGCACGTGTTAATTCAATGAGTAGAGCTTCTCCCATTCAATCAAAGTGTCAAGCTAAACGCTTCTTTTCAATGAAACAAAACTGCATACTTGAATCATTGAATCAAACTTTAATGATTGATTCAGTGAATTAAACGTTATTCAATGCTTCAATGAAACAAACTGAACAAGCTGATGAATTGTATGAAACTGCACAAGTTCATACAATGCAAAAGGCTGCACTAATCAATTCAATGAGCAGAGCGATTCTCATTCAGTCAACGTGTCAAGCTTAACGCTGTCATTCAATGAAACAAACTGCATTCATTGAATCATTGAATCAAACTACAATCATTGATTCTATGAAACAAACCTTATTCCTTGTTTCAATCGAAGAAAGCTATATCTCTTTTAGGAGAAATGAGGAAAAAAGCGGAAATAAGAGGACAAAATATGAGGAGTGAGGAAAAAAGAGGAAGAAAGGAAAAAGAGGAGAAAGGAGGAGGAAAGCGGAAAAATGAGGAAAAAAGAGGAGAAATAAGGAAAAAAGTGGAAAAAAGAGGAAAAAATAGGAAAAAAGAGGAGTAAAGAGGAAAAAAGATGAAAAAAGAGGAGACAAGAGGAAAAAGGAGGGAAAAAAGAGTAAAAAAAGTGGAAGAATGAGAAAAAAGAAGAAAAAAGTGGAGAAATGAGGAGAAAAGAGGGATAAAGACGATAAAATAGGAGAAAGGAGGAGGAAAGAGGAAAAAGGTTGAAAAAGTGGAAAAAAGAGGAAAAAAGAGGTGAAAAGAGGAAAAATGACGAGGAATGAGGAAAAAAGTGGAAAAAAGTGGAGAAATGAGGAGAAAGAGGGAGAAAGAGGAAAAAGGAGGAAACATAGGAGAAAGAAGGAGAAATGAGGAAAAAAGAGAATAAAGGATGAAAAAGTGGAAAAAGAGGAGAAAAGAGGAAAAAAGAGGAAAAATGAGGAGAAATGAGGAAAAAAGAGGAAAAAAGGAAAAAAGAGGAGACAGGAGGAGAAAAGAGGAAAAACGAGGTAAAAAGAAGAAAAAAGAGGAAGAAAGAGGAAAATAGGGAAAAAGAGTAGAAAGGAGGAAAGAAGAGGAGAAAAGACGGAATAAGAGGAAAAAAGAGGAGAAAAGAGGAAAAAAGTGGCGAAATTAGGAAAAAAGAGGAAAAAAGTGGAGAAAGGAGGGATGAAGAGGAAAAAAGAAGAAACAAGTGGAGAAATGAGGAAAAAAGAGTAGAAATAAGGAACGAAGAGGAAAAAAGGGGGAGGAAAGAGGAAAAAAGAGGAAAAAGAGGAAAAAAGGAAAAAAGAGGAGAGAGGAGGAGGAAAGAGGTAAAAAGAGGAAAAAAGAGGAGAAATGAGGTAAAAAGTGGAAAAAAGAGGAAAAAATAGGAGAAATGAGGAGAAAAGAGGGATAAAGACGATCAAATAGGAAAAAGGAGGAGGAAAGAGGAAAAAGGTTGAAAAAGAGGAAAAACGAGGTGAAAAGAGGAAAAATGACGAGGAATGAGGAAAAAAGTGGAAAAAAGTGGAGAAATTAGGAGAAAGAGGGAGAAAGAGGAAAAAGGAGGAAACATAAGAGAAAGAAGGAGAAATGAGGAAAAAAGAGAAAAAAAGATGAAAAAGTGGAAAAAAGAAGAAAAAAGAGGAAGAAAGAGGAAAATAGGGAAAAAGAGTAGAAAGGAGGAAAGAAGAGGAGAAAAGACGGAATAAGAGGAAAAAAGAGGAGAAAAGAGGAAAAAAGTGGCGAAATTAGGAAAAAAGAGGAAAAAAGAGGAGAAAGGAGGGATGAAGAGGAAAAAAGAAGAAACAAGTGGAGAAATGAGGAAAAAAGAGTAGAAATAAGGAACGAAGAGGAAAAAAGGGGGAGGAAAGAGGAAAAAAGAGGAAAAAGAGGAAAAAAGGAAAAAAGAGGAGAAAGGAGGAGGAAAGAGGTAAAAAGAGGAAAAAAGAGGAGAAATGAGGTAAAAAGTGGAAAAAAGAGGAAAAAATAGGAGAAATGAGGAAAAAAGAGGAAAAAAGTGGAGAAACAAACTGCATTCATTGAATCATTGAATCAAACTACAATCAATATATCAATATATCAAATCTTA
Source organism: Chiloscyllium punctatum (assembly GCF_047496795.1). NCBI lineage: Eukaryota > Metazoa > Chordata > Chondrichthyes > Orectolobiformes > Hemiscylliidae > Chiloscyllium > Chiloscyllium punctatum. Next base: position 28,663,661 of record NC_092786.1, read on the forward strand.
TTCCTTGTTTCAATCGAACAAAACTATCTCTTTTTTTAGTGAACTGTATACGTTCGTTCACTTGTCTATTCAATGAGTAGAGCTACTCTCATTCTTTCAATGGCACAAGTTTCACGCATTTTATCTTTCAATGTATACATGTTCATTACATGAACCAAACTGTCGTTATTAATTCAATGTTTAAGTTTAATTGATTCAATTTAAACAAACTGCACTCCTTGAATCATTGAATCAAACTATAATCACTGATTCAATGAAGCAAACCTTATTCATTGTTTCAATCGAACAAACATAATTCACTTATTCAGTGAAAACTACTACACTCGTTCATTCAAGGAAACAGTTTGCTCATGATACTTCAATGAGTAGAGGTACTTTTAACGCATTGATTCAATCAAACTAATTGCACACATTTCGTTCTGAAGCAATCTGCATTTGTCAATTCCATGAATACAGCTACTCATTCTTTCAATCTCACAATTTCACATTGTCTCAATCAAACTGCACACATTCACTCCGTGCACCAAACTGCACGTGTTAATTCAATGAGTAGAGCTTCTCCCATTCAATCAATGTGTCAAGCTAAACGCTTCTTTTGAATGAAACAAAACTGCATACTTGAATCATTGAATCAAACTTTAATGATTGATTCAGTGAATTAAACGTTATTCAATGCTTCAATGAAACAAACTGAACAAGCTGATGAATTGTATGAAACTGCACAAGTTCATACAATGCAAAAGGCTGCACTAATCAATTCAATGAGCAGAGCGATTCTCATTCAGTCAACGTGTCAAGCTTAACGCTGTCATTCAATGAAACAAACTGCATTCATTGAATCATTGAATCAAACTACAATTATTGATTCTATGAAACAAACCTTATTCCTTGTTTCAATCGAAGAAAGCTATATCTCTTTTAGGAGAAATGAGGAAAAAAGCGGAAATAAGAGGACAAAATATGAGGAGTGAGGAAAAAGGAGGAAGAAAGGAAAAAGAGGAGAAAGGAGGAGGAAAGAGGAAAAATGAGGAAAAAAGAGGAGAAATAAGGAAAAAGGTGGAAAAAAGAGGAAAAAATAGGGAAAAAAGAGGAGTAAAGAGGAAAAAAGATGAAAAAAGAGGAGACAAGAGGAAAAAGGAGGGAAAAAAGAGGAAAAAAAGTGGAAGAATGAGAAAAAAGAAGAAAAAAATGGAGAAATGAGGAGAAAAGAGGGATAAAGACGATCAAATAGGAAAAAGAAGGAGGAAAGAGGAAAAAGGTTGAAAAAGAGGAAAAAAGAGGAAAAAAGAGGTGAAAAGAGGAAAAATGACGAGGAATGAGGAAAAAAGTGGAAAAAAGTGGAGAAATGAGGAGAAAGAGGGAGAAAGAGGAAAAAGGAGGTAACATAAGAGAAAGAAGGAGAAATGAGGAAAAAGGAGAAAAAAAGATGAAAAAGTGGAAAAAAGAGGAGAAAAGAGGAAAAATGAGGAAAAATGAGGAGAAATAAGGAAAAAAGAGGAAAAAAGGAAAAAAGAGGAGACAGGAGAAGAAAAGAGGAAAAACGAGGTAAAAAGAAGAAAAAAGAGGAAGAAAGAGGAAAATAGGGAAAAAGAGTAGAAAGGAGGAAAGAAGAGGAGAAAAGACGGAATAAGAGGAAAAAAGAGGAGAAAAGAGGAAAAAAGTGGCGAAATTAGGAAAAAAGAGGAAAAAAGAGGAGAAAGGAGGGATGAAGAGGAAAAAAGAAGAAACAAGTGGAGAAATGAGGAAAAAACAGTAGAAATAAGGAACGAAGAGGAAAAAAGGGGGAGGAAAGAGGAAAAAAGAGGAAAAAGAGGAAAAAAGGAAAAAACAGGAGAAAGGAGGAGGAAAGAGGTAAAAAGAGGAAAAAAGAGGAGAAATGATGTAAAACGTGGAAAAAAGAGGAAAAAATAGGAGAAATGAGGAAAAAAGAGGAAAAAAGTGGAGAAACAAACTGCATTCATTGAATCATTGAATCAAACTACAATCAATATATCAATATATCAAATCTTATTCCTTGTTTCAATCGAACAAAACTATCTCTTTTTTTAGTGAACTGTATACGTTCGTTCACTTGTCTATTCAATGAGTAGAGCTACTCTCATTCTTTCAATGGCACAAGTTTCACGCATTTTATCTTTCAATCTATACATGTTCATTACATGAACCAAACTGTCGTTATTAATTCAATGTTTAAGTTTAATTGATTCAATTTAAACAAACTGCACTCCTTGAATCATTGAATCAAACTATAATCACTGATTCAATGAAGCAAACCTTATTCATTGTTTCAATCGAACAAACATAATTCACTTATTCAGTGAAAACTACTACACTCGTTCATTCAAGGAAACAGTTTGCTCATGATACTTCAATGAGTAGAGGTACTTTTAACGCATTGACTCAATCAAACTAATTGCACACATTTCGTTCTGAAGCAATCTGCATTTGTCAATTCCATGAATACAGCTACTCATTCTTTCAATCTCACAATTTCACATTGTCTCAATCAAACTGCACACATTCACTCCGTGCACCAAACTGCACGTGTTAATTCAATGAGTAGAGCTTCTCCCATTCAATCAATGTGTCAAGCTAAACGCTTCTTTTCAATGAAACAAAACTGCATACTTGAATCATTGAATCAAACTTTAATGATTGATTCAGTGAATTAAACGTTATTCAATGCTTCAATGAAACAAACTGAACAAGCTGATGAATTGTATGAAACTGCACAAGTTCATACAATGCAAAAGGCTGCACTAATCAATTCAATGCGCAGAGCGATTCTCATTCAGTCAACGTGTCAAGCTTAACGCTGTCATTCAATGAAACAAACTGCATTCATTGAATCATTGAATCAAACTACAATCATTGATTCTATGAAACAAACCTTATTCCTTGTTTCAATCGAAGAAAGCTATATCTCTTTTAGGAGAAATGAGGAAAAAAGCGGAAATAAGAGGACAAAATATGAGGAGTGAGGAAAAAAGAGGAAGAAAGGAAAAAGAGGAGAAAGGAGGAGGAAAGAGGAAAAATGAGGAAAAAAGAGGAGAAATAAGGAAAAAAGTGGAAAAAAGAGGAAAAAATAGGAAAAAAAGAGGAGTAAAGAGGAAAAAAGATGAAAAAAGAGGAGACAAGAGGAAAAAGGAGGGAAAAAGAGGAAAAAAAGTGGAAGAATGAGAAAAAAGAAGAAAAAAGTGGAGAAATGAGGAGAAAAGAGGGATAAAGACGATCAAATAGGAAAAAGGAGGAGGAAAGAGGAAAAAGGTTGAAAAAGAGGAAAAAAGAGGAAAAAAGAGGTGAAAAGAGGAAAAATGACGAGGAATGAGGAAAAAAGTGGAAAAAAGTGGAGAAATTAGGAGAAAGAGGGAGAAAGAGGAAAAAGGAGGAAACATAAGAGAAAGAAGGAGAAATGAGGAAAAAAGAGAAAAAAAGATGAAAAAGTGGAAAAAAGAGGAGAAAAGAGGAAAAAAGAGGAAAAATGAGGAGAAATAAGGAAAAAAGAGGAAAAAAGGAAAAAAGAGGAGACAGGAGAAGAAAAGAGGAAAAACGAGGTAAAAAGAAGAAAAAAGAGGAAGAAAGAGGAAAATAGGGAAAAAGAGTAGAAAGGAGGAAAGAAGAGGAGAAAAGACGGAATAAGAGGAAAAAAGAGGAGAAAAGAGGAAAAAAGTGGCGAAATTAGGAAAAAAGAGGAAAAAAGAGGAGAAAGGAGGGATGAAGAGGAAAAAAGAAGAAACAAGTGGAGAAATGAGGAAAAAAGAGTAGAAATAAGGAACGAAGAGGAAAAAAGGGGGAGGAAAGAGGAAAAAAGAGGAAAAAGAGGAAAAAAGGAAAAAAGAGGAGAAAGGAGGAGGAAAGAGGTAAAAAGAGGAAAAAAGAGGAGAAATGAGGTAAAAAGTGGAAAAAAGAGGAAAAAATAGGAGAAATGAGGAAAAAAGAGGAAAAAAGTGGAGAAACAAACTGCATTCATTGAATCATTGAATCAAACTACAATCAATATATCAATATATCAAATCTTATTCCTTGTTTCAATCGAACAAAACTATCTCTTTTTTTAGTGAACTGTATACGTTCGTTCACTTGTCTATTCAATGAGTAGAGCTACTCTCATTCTTTCAATGGCACAAGTTTCACGCATTTTATCTTTCAATCTATACATGTTCATTACATGAACCAAACTGTCGTTATTAATTCAATGTTTAAGTTTAATTGATTCAATTTAAACAAACTGCACTCCTTGAATCATTGAATCAAACTATAATCACTGATTCAATGAAGCAAACCTTATTCATTGTTTCAATCGAACAAACATAATTCACTTATTCAGTGAAAACTACTACACTCGTTCATTCAAGGAAACAGTTTGCTCATGATACTTCAATGAGTAGAGGTACTTTTAACGCATTGACTCAATCAAACTAATTGCACACATTTCGTTCTGAAGCAATCTGCATTTGTCAATTCCATGAATACAGCTACTCATTCTTTCAATCTCACAATTTCACATTGTCTCAATCAAACTGCACACATTCACTCCGTGCACCAAACTGCACGTGTTAATTCAATGAGTAGAGCTTCTCCCATTCAATCAATGTGTCAAGCTAAACGCTTCTTTTGAATGAAACAAAACTGCATACTTGAATCATTGAATCAAACTTTAATGATTGATTCAGTGAATTAAACGTTATTCAATGCTTCAATGAAACAAACTGAACAAGCTGATGAATTGTATGAAACTGCACAAGTTCATACAATGCAAAAGGCTGCACTAATCAATTCAATGCGCAGAGCGATTCTCATTCAGTCAACGTGTCAAGCTTAACGCTGTCATTCAATGAAACAAACTGCATTCATTGAATCATTGAATCAAACTACAATCATTGATTCTATGAAACAAACCTTATTCCTTGTTTCAATCGAAGAAAGCTATATCTCTTTTAGGAGAAATGAGGAAAAAAGCGGAAATAAGAGGACAAAATATGAGGAGTGAGGAAAAAAGAGGAAGAAAGGAAAAAGAGGAGAAAGGAGGAGGAAAGAGGAAAAATGAGGAAAAAAGAGGAGAAATAAGGAAAAAAGTGGAAAAAAGAGGAAAAAATAGGAAAAAAAGAGGAGTAAAGAGGAAAAAAGATGAAAAAAGAGGAGACAAGAGGAAAAAGGAGGGAAAAAGAGGAAAAAAAGTGGAAGAATGAGAAAAAAGAAGAAAAAAGTGGAGAAATGAGGAGAAAAGAGGGATAAAGACGATCAAATAGGAAAAAGGAGGAGGAAAGAGGAAAAAGGTTGAAAAAGAGGAAAAAAGAGGAAAAAAGAGGTGAAAAGAGGAAAAATGACGAGGAATGAGGAAAAAAGTGGAAAAAAGTGGAGAAATTAGGAGAAAGAGGGAGAAAGAGGAAAAAGGAGGAAACATAAGAGAAAGAAGGAGAAATGAGGAAAAAAGAGAAAAAAAGATGAAAAAGTGGAAAAAAGAGGAGAAAAGAGGAAAAAAGAGGAAAAATGAGGAGAAATAAGGAAAAAAGAGGAAAAAAGGAAAAAAGAGGAGACAGGAGAAGAAAAGAGGAAAAACGAGGTAAAAAGAAGAAAAAAGAGGAAGAAAGAGGAAAATAGGGAAAAAGAGTAGAAAGGAGGAAAGAAGAGGAGAAAAGACGGAATAAGAGGAAAAAAGAGGAGAAAAGAGGAAAAAAGTGGCGAAATTAGGAAAAAAGAGGAAAAAAGAGGAGAAAGGAGGGATGAAGAGGAAAAAAGAAGAAACAAGTGGAGAAATGAGGAAAAAAGAGTAGAAATAAGGAACGAAGAGGAAAAAAGGGGGAGGAAAGAGGAAAAAAGAGGAAAAAGAGGAAAAAAGGAAAAAAGAGGAGAAAGGAGGAGGAAAGAGGTAAAAAGAGGAAAAAAGAGGAGAAATGAGGTAAAACGTGGAAAAAAGAGGAAAAAATAGGAGAAATGAGGAAAAAAGAGGAAAAAAGTGGAGAAACAAACTGCATTCATTGAATCATTGAATCAAACTACAATCAATATATCAATATATCAAATCTTATTCCTTGTTTCAATCGAACAAAACTATCTCTTTTTTTAGTGAACTGTATACGTTCGTTCACTTGTCTATTCAATGAGTAGAGCTACTCTCATTCTTTCAATGGCACAAGTTTCACGCATTTTATCTTTCAATCTATACATGTTCATTACATGAACCAAACTGTCGTTATTAATTCACTGTGTAAGTTTAATTGATTCAATTTAAACAAACTGCACTCCTTGAATCATTGAATCAAACGACAATCACTGATTCAATGAAGCAAACCTTATTCATTGTTTCAATCGAACAAACATAATTCACTTATTCAGTGAAAACTACTACACTCGTTCATTCAAGGAAACAGTTTGCTCATGATACTTCAATGAGTAGAGGTACTTTTAACGCATTGACTCAATCAAACTAATTGCACACATTTCGTTCTGAAGCAATCTGCATTTGTCAATTCCATGAATACAGCTACTCATTCTTTCAATCTCACAATTTCACATTGTCTCAATCAAACTGCACACATTCACTCCGTGCACCAAACTGCACGTGTTAATTCAATGAGTAGAGCTTCTCCCATTCAATCAATGTGTCAAGCTAAACGCTTCTTTTCAATGAAACAAAACTGCATACTTGAATCATTGAATCAAACTTTAATGATTGATTCAGTGAATTAAACGTTATTCAATGCTTCAATGAAACAAACTGAACAAGCTGATGAATTGTATGAAACTGCACAAGTTCATACAATGCAAAAGGCTGCACTAATCAATTCAATGAGCAGAGCGATTCTCATTCAGTCAACGTGTCAAGCTTAACGCTGTCATTCAATGAAACAAACTGCATTCATTGAATCATTGAATCAAACTACAATCATTGATTCTATGAAACAAACCTTATTCCTTGTTTCAATCGAAGAAAGCTATATCTCTTTTAGGAGAAATGAGGAAAAAAGCGGAAATAAGAGGACAAAATATGAGGAGTGAGGAAAAAGGAGGAAGAAAGGAAAAAGAGGAGAAAGGAGGAGGAAAGAGGAAAAATGAGGAAAAAAGAGGAGAAATAAGGAAAAAAGTGGAAAAAAGAGGAAAAAATAGGAAAAAAAGAGGAGTAAAGAGGAAAAAAGATGAAAAAAGAGGAGACAAGAGGAAAAAGGAGGGAAAAAGAGGAAAAAAAGTGGAAGAATGAGAAAAAAGAAGAAAAAAGTGGAGAAATGAGGAGAAAAGAGGGATAAAGACGATCAAATAGGAAAAAGGAGGAGGAAAGAGGAAAAAGGTTGAAAAAGAGGAAAAAAGAGGAAAAAAGAGGTGAAAAGAGGAAAAATGACGAGGAATGAGGAAAAAAGTGGAAAAAAGTGGAGAAATTAGGAGAAAAAGGGAGAAAGAGGAAAAAGGAGGAAACATAAGAGAAAGAAGGAGAAATGAGGAAAAAAGAGAAAAAAAGATGAAAAAGTGGAAAAAAGAGGAGAAAAGAGGAAAAAAGAGGAAAAATGAGGAGAAATAAGGAAAAAAGAGGAAAAAAGGAAAAAAGAGGAGACAGGAGAAGAAAAGAGGAAAAACGAGGTAAAAAGAAGAAAAAAGAGGAAGAAAGAGGAAAATAGGGAAAAAGAGTAGAAAGGAGGAAAGAAGAGGAGAAAAGACGGAATAAGAGGAAAAAAGAGGAGAAAAGAGGAAAAAAGTGGCGAAATTAGGAAAAAAGAGGAAAAAAGAGGAGAAAGGAGGGATGAAGAGGAAAAAAGAAGAAACAAATGGAGAAATGAGGAAAAAAGAGTAGAAATAAGGAACGAAGAGGAAAAAAGGGGGAGGAAAGAGGAAAAAAGAGGAAAAAGAGGAAAAAAGGAAAAAAGAGGAGAAAGGAGGAGGAAAGAGGTAAAAAGAGGAAAAAAGAGGAGAAATGAGGTAAAACGTGGAAAAAAGAGGAAAAAATAGGAGAAATGAGGAAAAAAGAGGAAAAAAGTGGAGAAACAAACTGCATTCATTGAATCATTGAATCAAACTACAATCAATATATTAATATATCAAATCTTATTCCTTGTTTCAATCGAACAAAACTATCTCTTTTTTTAGTGAACTGTATACGTTCGTTCACTTGTCTATTCAATGAGTAGAGCTACTCTCATTCTTTCAATGGCACAAGTTTCACGCATTTTATCTTTCAATCTATACATGTTCATTACATGAACCAAACTGTCGTTATTAATTCAATGTTTAAGTTTAATTGATTCAATTTAAACAAACTGCACTCCTTGAATCATTGAATCAAACTATAATCACTGATTCAATGAAGCAAACCTTATTCATTGTTTCAATCGAACAAAAATAATTCACTTATTCAGTGAAAACTACTACACTCGTTCATTCAAGGAAACAGTTTGCTCATGATACTTCAATGAGTAGAGGTACTTTTAACGCATTGATTCAATCAAACTAATTGCACACATTTCGTTCTGAAGCAATCTGCATTTGTCAATTCCATGAATACAGCTACTCATTCTTTCAATCTCACAATTTCACATTGTCTCAATCAAACTGCACACATTCACTCCGTGCACCAAACTGCACGTGTTAATTCAATGAGTAGAGCTTCTCCCATTCAATCAATGTGTCAAGCTAAACGCTTCTTTTGAATGAAACAAAACTGCATACTTGAATCATTGAATCAAACTTTAATGATTGATTCAGTGAATTAAACGTTATTCAATGCTTCAATGAAACAAACTGAACAAGCTGATGAATTGTATGAAACTGCACAAGTTCATACAATGCAAAAGGCTGCACTAATCAATTCAATGAGCAGAGCGATTCTCATTCAGTCAACGTGTCAAGCTTAACGCTGTCATTCAATGAAACAAACTGCATTCATTGAATCATTGAATCAAACTACAATTATTGATTCTATGAAACAAACCTTATTCCTTGTTTCAATCGAAGAAAGCTATATCTCTTTTAGGAGAAATGAGGAAAAAAGCGGAAATAAGAGGACAAAATATGAGGAGTGAGGAAAAAGGAGGAAGAAAGGAAAAAGAGGAGAAAGGAGGAGGAAAGAGGAAAAATGAGGAAAAAAGAGGAGAAATAAGGAAGAAAGTGGAAAAAAGAGGAAAAAATAGGAAAAAAGAGGAGTAAAGAGGAAAAAAGATGAAAAAAGAGGAGACAAGAGGAAAAAGGAGGGAAAAAAGAGGAAAAAAAGTGGAAGAATGAAAAAAAAGAAGAAAAAAGTGGAGAAATGAGGAGAAAAGAGGGATAAAGACGATAAAATAGGAGAAAGGAGGAGGAAAGAGGAAAAAGGTTGAAAAAGTGGAAAAAAGAGGAAAAACGAGGTGAAAAGAGGAAAAATGACGAGGAATGAGGAAAAAAGTGGAAAAAAGTGGAGAAATGAGGAGAAAGAGGGAGAAAGAGGAAAAAGGAGGAAACATAGGAGAAAGAAGGAGAAATGAGGAAAAAAGAGAAAAAAAGATGAAAAAGTGGAAAAAAGAGGAGAAAAGAGGAAAAAAGAGGAAAAATGAGGAGAAATGAGGAAAAAAGAGGAAAAAAGGAAAAAAGAGGAGACAGGAGGAGAAAAGAGGAAAAACGAGGTAAAAAGAAGAAAAAAGAGGAAGAAAGAGGAAAATAGGGAAAAAAGAGTAGAAAGGAGGAAAGAAGAGGAGAAAAGACGGAATAAGAGGAAAAAAGAGGAGAAAAGAGGAAAAAAGTGGCGATATTAGGAAAAAAGAGGAAAAAAGAGGAGAAAGGAGTGATGAAGAGGAAAAAAGAAGAAACAAGTGGAGAAATGAGGAAAAAAGAGTAGAAATAAGGAACGAAGAGGAAAAAAGGGGAGGAAAGAGGAAAAAAGAGGAAAAAGAGGAGAAATGAGGTAAAAAGTGGAAAAAAGAGGAAAAATAGGAGAAATGAGGAAAAAAGAGGAAAAAAGTGGAGAAACAAACTGCATTCATTGAATCATTGAATCAAACTACAATCAATATATCAATATATCAAATCTTATTCCTTGTTTCAATCGAACAAAACTATCTCTTTTTTTAGTGAACTGTATACGTTCATTCAATGAAAGAGGCTTCACTTGTCTATTCAATGAGTAGAGCTACGCTCATTCTTTCAATGGCACAAGTTTCACGCATTTTATCTTTCAATCTATACATGTTCATTACATGAACCAAACTGTCGTTATTAATTCAATGTTTAAGTTTAATTGATTCAATTTAAACAAACTGCACTCCTTGAATCATTGAATCAAACTATAATCACTGATTCAATGAAGCAAACCTTATTCATTGTTTCAATCGAACAAACATAATTCACTTATTCAGTGAAAACTACTACACTCGTTCATTCAAGGAAACAGTTTGCTCATGATACTTCAATGAGTAGAGGTACTTTTAACGCATTGACTCAATCAAACTAATTGCACACATTTCGTTCTGAAGCAATCTGCATTTGTCAATTCCATGAATACAGCTACTCATTCTTTCAATCTCACAATTTCACATTGTCTCAATCAAACTGCACACATTCACTCCGTGCACCAAACTGCACGTGTTAATTCAATGAGTAGAGCTTCTCCCATTCAATCAAAGTGTCAAGCTAAACGCTTCTTTTCAATGAAACAAAACTGCATACTTGAATCATTGAATCAAACTTTAATGATTGATTCAGTGAATTAAACGTTATTCAATGCTTCAATGAAACAAACTGAACAAGCTGATGAATTGTATGAAACTGCACAAGTTCATACAATGCAAAAGGCTGCACTAATCAATTCAATGAGCAGAGCGATTCTCATTCAGTCAACGTGTCAAGCTTAACGCTGTCATTCAATGAAACAAACTGCATTCATTGAATCATTGAATCAAACTACAATCATTGATTCTATGAAACAAACCTTATTCCTTGTTTCAATCGAAGAAAGCTATATCTCTTTTAGGAGAAATGAGGAAAAAAGCGGAAATAAGAGGACAAAATATGAGGAGTGAGGAAAAAAGAGGAAGAAAGGAAAAAGAGGAGAAAGGAGGAGGAAAGCGGAAAAATGAGGAAAAAAGAGGAGAAATAAGGAAAAAAGTGGAAAAAAGAGGAGTAAAGAGGAAAAAAGATGAAAAAAGAGGAGACAAGAGGAAAAAGGAGGGAAAAAAGAGGAAAAAAAGTGGAAGAATGAGAAAAAAGAAGAAAAAAGTGGAGAAATGAGGAGAAAAGAGGGATAAAGACGATAAAATAGGAGAAAGGAGGAGGAAAGAGGAAAAAGGTTGAAAAAGTGGAAAAAAGAGGAAAAAAGAGGTGAAAAGAGGAAAAATGACGAGGAATGAGGAAAAAAGTGGAAAAAAGTGGAGAAATGAGGAGAAAGAGGGAGAAAGAGGAAAAAGGAGGAAACATAGGAGAAAGAAGGAGAAATGAGGAAAAAAGAGAATAAAGGATGAAAAAGTGGAAAAAAGAGGAGAAAAGAGGAAAAAAGAGGAAAAATGAGGAGAAATGAGGAAAAAAGAGGAAAAAAGGAAAAAAGAGGAGACAGGAGGAGAAAAGAGGAAAAACGAGGTAAAAAGAAGAAAAAAGAGGAAGAAAGAGGAAAATAGGGAAAAAGAGTAGAAAGGAGGAAAGAAGAGGAGAAAAGACGGAATAAGAGGAAAAAAGAGGAGAAAAGAGGAAAAAAGTGGCGAAATTAGGAAAAAAGAGGAAAAAAGTGGAGAAAGGAGGGATGAAGAGGAAAAAAGAAGAAACAAGTGGAGAAATGAGGAAAAAAGAGTAGAAATAAGGAACGAAGAGGAAAAAAAGGGGAGGAAAGAGGAAAAAAGAGGAAAAAGAGGAAAAAAGGAAAAAAGAGGAGAAAGGAGGAGGAAAGAGGAAAAAAGAGGAAAAAAGAGGAGAAATGAGGTAAAAAGTGGAAAAAAGAGGAAAAAATAGGAGAAATGAGGAAAAAAGAGGAAAAAAGTGGAGAAACAAACTGCATTCATTGAATCATTGAATCAAACTACAATCAATATATCAATATATCAAATCTTATTCCTTGTTTCAATCGAACAAAACTATCTCTTTTTTTTCGTGAACTGTATACGTTCATTCAGTGAAAGAGGCTTCACTTGTCTATTCAATGAGTAGAGCTACTCTCATTCTTTCAATGGCACAAGTTTCACGCATTTTAACTTTCAATCTATACATGTTCATTACATGAACCAAACTGTCGTTATTAATTCAATGTTTAAGTTTAATTGATTCAATTTAAACAAACTGCACTCCTTGAATCATTGAATCAAACTAAAATCACTGATTCAATGAAGCAAACCTTATTCATTGTTTCAATCGAACAAACATAATTCACTTATTCAGTGAAAACTACTACACTCGTTCATTCAAGGAAACAGTTTGCTCATGATAATTCAATGAGTAGAGCTACTTTTAACGCATTGATTCAATCAAACTAATTGCACACATTTCGTTCTGAAGCAATCTGCATTTGTCAATTCCATGAATACAGCTACTCATTCTTTCAATCTCACAATTTCACATTGTCTCAATCAAACTGCACACATTCACTCCGTGCACCAAACTGCACGTGTTAATTCAATGAGTAGAGCTTCTCCCATTCAATCAATGTGTCAAGCTAAACGCTTCTTTTCAATGAAACAAAACTGCATACTTGAATCATTGAATCAAACTTTAATGATTGATTCAGTGAATTAAACGTTATTCAATGCTTCAATGAAACAAACTGAACAAGCTGATGAATTGTATGAAACTGCACAAGTTCATACAATGCAAAAGGCTGCACTAATCAATTCAATGAGCAGATCGATTCTCATTCAGTCAACGTGTCAAGCTTAACGCTGTCATTCAATGAAACAAACTGCATTCATTGAATCATTGATTCAAACTACAATCATTGATTCTATGAAACAAACCTTATTCCTTGTTTCAATCGAAGAAAGCTATATCTCTTTTAGGAGAAATGAGGAAAAAAGCGGAAATAAGAGGACAAAATATGAGGAGTGAGGAAAAAGGAGGAAGAAAGGAAAAAGAGGAGAAAGGAGGAGGAAAGAGGAAAAATGAGGAAAAAAGAGGAGAAATAAGGAAGAAAGTGGAAAAAAGAGGAAAAAATAGGAAAAAAGAGGAGTAAAGAGGAAAAAAGATGAAAAAAGAGGAGACAAGAGGAAAAAGGAGGGAAAAAAGAGGAAAAAAAGTGGAAGAATGAGAAAAAAGAAGAAAAAAGTGGAGAAATGAGGAGAAAAGAGGGATAAAGACGATAAAATAGGAGAAAGGAGGAGGAAAGAGGAAAAAGGTTGAAAAGTGGAAAAAAGAGGAAAAAAGAGGTGAAAAGAGGAAAAATGACGAGGAATGAGGAAAAAAGTGGAAAAAAGTGGAGAAATGAGGAGAAAGAGGGAGAAAGAGGAAAAAGGAGGAAACATAGGAGAAAGAAGGAGAAATGAGGAAAAAAGAGAAAAAAAGATGAAAAAGTGGAAAAAAGAGGAGAAAAGAGGAAAAAAGAGGAAAAATGAGGAGAAATGAGGAAAAAAGAGGAAAAAAGGAAAAAAGAGGAGACAGGAGGAGAAAAGAGGAAAAACGAGGTAAAAAGAAGAAAAAAGAGGAAGAAAGAGGAAAATAGGGAAAAAGAGTAGAAAGGAGGAAAGAAGAGGAGAAAGACGGAATAAGAGGAAAAAAGAGGAGAAAAGAGGAAAAAAGTGGCGATATTAGGAAAAAAGAGGAAAAAAGAGGAGAAAGGAGGGATGAAGAGGAAAAAAGAAGAAACAAGTGGAGAAATGAGGAAAAAAGAGTAGAAATAAAGAACGAAGAGGAAAAAAGGGGAGGAAAGAGGAAAAAAGAGGAAATGTAGGAAAAAAGAGGAGAAAGGAGGAGGAAAGAGGAAAAAAGAGGAAAAAAGAGGAGAAATGAGGTAAAAAGTGGAAAAAAGAGGAAAAATAGGAGAAATGAGGAAAAAAGAGGAAAAAAGTGGAGAAACAAACTGCATTCATTGAATCATTGAATCAAACTACAATCAATATATCAATATATCAAATCTTATTCCTTGTTTCAATCGAACAAAACTATCTCTTTTTTTAGTGAACTGTATACGTTCATTCAATGAAAGAGGCTTCACTTGTCTATTCAATGAGTAGAGCTACGCTCATTCTTTCAATGGCACAAGTTTCACGCATTTTATCTTTCAATCTATACATGTTCATTACATGAACCAAACTGTCGTTATTAATTCAATGTTTAAGTTTAATTGATTCAATTTAAACAAACTGCACTCCTTGAATCATTGAATCAAACTATAATCACTGATTCAATGAAGCAAACCTTATTCATTGTTTCAATCGAACAAACATAATTCACTTATTCAGTGAAAACTACTACACTCGTTCATTCAAGGAAACAGTTTGCTCATGATACTTCAATGAGTAGAGGTACTTTTAACGCATTGACTCAATCAAACTAATTGCACACATTTCGTTCTGAAGCAATCTGCATTTGTCAATTCCATGAATACAGCTACTCATTCTTTCAATCTCACAATTTCACATTGTCTCAATCAAACTGCACACATTCACTCCGTGCACCAAACTGCACGTGTTAATTCAATGAGTAGAGCTTCTCCCATTCAATCAATGTGTCAAGCTAAACGCTTCTTTTGAATGAAACAAAACTGCATACTTGAATCATTGAATCAAACTTTAATGATTGATTCAGTGAATTAAACGTTATTCAATGCTTCAATGAAACAAACTGAACAAGCTGATGAATTGTATGAAACTGCACAAGTTCATACAATGCAAAAGGCTGCACTAATCAATTCAATGAGCAGAGCGATTCTCATTCAGTCAACGTGTCAAGCTTAACGCTGTCATTCAATGAAACAAACTGCATTCATTGAATCATTGAATCAAACTACAATCATTGATTCTATGAAACAAACCTTATTCCTTGTTTCAATCGAAGAAAGCTATATCTCTTTTAGGAGAAATGAGGAAAAAAGCGGAAATAAGAGGACAAAATATGAGGAGTGAGGAAAAAAGAGGAAGAAAGGAAAAAGAGGAGAAAGGAGGAGGAAAGAGGAAAAATGAGGAAAAAAGAGGAGAAATAAGGAAAAAAGTGGAAAAAAGAGGAGTAAAGAGGAAAAAAGATGAAAAAAGAGGAGACAAGAGGAAAAAGGAGGGAAAAAAGAGGAAAAAAAGTGGAAGAATTAGAAAAAAGAAGAAAAAAGTGGAGAAATGAGGAGAAAAGAGGGATAAAGACGGTAAAATAGGAGAAAGGAGGAGGAAAGAGGAAAAAGGTTGAAAAAGTGGAAAAAAGAGGAAAAAAGAGGTGAAAAGAGGAAAAATGACGAGGAATGAGGAAAAAAGTGGAAAAAAGTGGAGAAATGAGGAGAAAGAGGGAGAAAGAGGAAAAAGGAGGAAACATAGGAGAAAGAAGGAGAAATGAGGAAAAAAGAGAATAAAGGATGAAAAAGTGGAAAAAAGAGGAGAAAAGAGGAAAAAAGAGGAAAAATGAGGAGAAATGAGGAAAAAAGAGGAAAAAAGGAAAAAAGAGGAGACAGGAGGAGAAAAGAGGAAAAACGAGGTAAAAAGAAGAAAAAAGAGGAAGAAAGAGGAAAATAGGGAAAAAGAGTAGAAAGGAGGAAAGAAGAGGAGAAAAGACGGAATAAGAGGAAAAAAGAGGAGAAAAGAGGAAAAAAGTGGCGAAATTAGGAAAAAAGAGGAAGAAAGTGGAGAAAGGAGGGATGAAGAGGAAAAAAGAAGAAACAAGTGGAGAAATGAGGAAAAAAGAGTAGAAATAAGGAACGAAGAGGAAAAAAGGGGGAGGAAAGAGGAAAAAAGAGGAAAAAGAGGAAAAAAGGAAAAAAGAGGAGAAAGGAGGAGGAAAGAGGAAAAAAGAGGAAAAAAGAGGAGAAATGAGGTAAAAAGTGGAAAAAAGAGGAAAAAATAGGAGAAATGAGGAAAAAAGAGGAAAAAAGTGGAGAAACAAACTGCATTCATTGAATCATTGAATCAAACTACAATCAATATATCAATATATCAAATCTTATTCCTTGTTTCAATCGAACAAAACTATCTCTTTTTTTAGTGAACTGTATACGTTCATTCAGTGAAAGAGGCTTCACTTGTCTATTCAATGAGTAGAGCTACTCTCATTCTTTCAATGGCACAAGTTTCACGCATTTTATCTTTCAATCTATACATGTTCATTACATGAACCAAACTGTCGTTATTAATTCAATGTTTAAGTTTAATTGATTCAATTTAAACAAACTGCACTCCTTGAATCATTGAATCAAACTATAATCACTGATTCAATGAAGCAAACCTTATTCATTGTTTCAATCGAACAAACATAATTCACTTATTCAGTGAAAACTACTACACTCGTTCATTCAAGGAAACAGTTTGCTCATGATAATTCAATGAGTAGAGCTACTTTTAACGCATTGATTCAATCAAACTAATTGCACACATTTCGTTCTGAAGCAATCTGCATTTGTCAATTCCATGAATACAGCTACTCATTCTTTCAATCTCACAATTTCACATTGTCTCAATCAAACTGCACACATTCACTCCGTGCACCAAACTGCACGTGTTAATTCAATGAGTAGAGCTTCTCCCATTCAATCAATGTGTCAAGCTAAACGCTTCTTTTCAATGAAACAAAACTGCATACTTGAATCATTGAATCAAACTTTAATGATTGATTCAGTGAATTAAACGTTATTCAATGCTTCAATGAAACAAACTGAACAAGCTGATGAATTGTATGAAACTGCACAAGTTCATACAATGCAAAAGGCTGCACTAATCAATTCAATGAGCAGAGCGATTCTCATTCAGTCAACGTGTCAAGCTTAACGCTGTCATTCAATGAAACAAACTGCATTCATTGAATCATTGAATCAAACTACAATCATTGATTCTATGAAACAAACCTTATTCCTTGTTTCAATCGAAGAAAGCTATATCTCTTTTAGGAGAAATGAGTAAAAAAGCGGAAATAAGAGGACAAAATATGAGGAGTGAGGAAAAAGGAGGAAGAAAGGAAAAAGAGGAGAAAGGAGGAGGAAAGAGGAAAAATGAGGAAAAAAGAGGAGAAATAAGGAAGAAAGTGGAAAAAAGAGGAAAAAATAGGAAAAAAGAGGAGTAAAGAGGAAAAAAGATGAAAAAAGAGGAGACAAGAGGAAAAAGGAGGGAAAAAAGAGGAAAAAAAGTGGAAGAATGAGAAAAAAGAAGAAAAAAGTGGAGAAATGAGGAGAAAAGAGGGATAAAGATGATAAAATAGGAGAAAGGAGGAGGAAAGAGGAAAAAGGTTGAAAAAGTGGAAAAAAGAGGAAAAAAGAGGTGAAAAGAGGAAAAATGACGAGGAATGAGGAAAAAAGTGGAAAAAAGTGGAGAAATGAGGAGAAAGAGGGAGAAAGAGGAAAAAGGAGGAAACATAGGAGAAAGAAGGAGAAATGAGGAAAAAAGAGAAAAAAAGATGAAAAAGTGGAAAAAAGAGGAGAAAAGAGGAAAAAAGAGGAAAAATGAGGAGAAATGAGGAAAAAAGAGGAAAAAAGGAAAAAAGAGGAGACAGGAGGAGAAAAGAGGAAAAACGAGGTAAAAAGAAGAAAAAAGAGGAAGAAAGAGGAAAATAGGGAAAAAGAGTAGAAAGGAGGAAAGAAGAGGAGAAAAGACGGAATAAGAGGAAAAAAGAGGAGAAAAGAGGAAAAAAGTGGCGATATTAGGAAAGAAGAGGAAAAAAGAGGAGAAAGGAGGGATGAAGAGGAAAAAAGAAGAAACAAGTGGAGAAAAGAGGAAAAAAGAGTAGAAATAAAGAACGAAGAGGAAAAAAGGGGAGGAAAGAGGAAAAAAGAGGAAAAGTAGGAAAAAAGAGGAGAAAGGAGGAGGAAAGAGGAAAAAAGAGGAAAAAAGAGGAGAAATGAGGTAAAAAGTGGAAAAAAGAGGAAAAATAGGAGAAATGAGGAAAAAAGAGGAAAAAAGTGGAGAAACAAACTGCATTCATTGAATCATTGAATCAAACTACAATCAATATATCAATATATCAAATCTTATTCCTTGTTTCAATCAAACAAAACTATCTCTTTTTTTAGTGAACTGTATACGTTCATTCAATGAAAGAGGCTTCACTTGTCTATTCAATGAGTAGAGCTACGCTCATTCTTTCAATGGCACAAGTTTCACGCATTTTATCTTTCAATCTATACATGTTCATTACATGAACCAAACTGTCGTTATTAATTCAATGTTTAAGTTTAATTGATTCAATTTAAACAAACTGCACTCCTTGAATCATTGAATCAAACTATAATCACTGATTCAATGAAGCAAACCTTATTCATTGTTTCAATCGAACAAACATAATTCACTTATTCAGTGAAAACTACTACACTCGTTCATTCAAGGAAACAGTTTGCTCATGATACTTCAATGAGTAGAGGTACTTTTAACGCATTGACTCAATCAAACTAATTGCACACATTTCGTTCTGAAGCAATCTGCATTTGTCAATTCCATGAATACAGCTACTCATTCTTTCAATCTCACAATTTCACATTGTCTCAATCAAACTGCACACATTCACTCCGTGCACCAAACTGCACGTGTTAATTCAATGAGTAGAGCTTCTCCCATTCAATCAATGTGTCAAGCTAAACGCTTCTTTTGAATGAAACAAAACTGCATACTTGACTCATTGAATCAAACTTTAATGATTGATTCAGTGAATTAAACGTTATTCAATGCTTCAATGAAACAAACTGAACAAGCTGATGAATTGTATGAAACTGCACAAGTTCATACAATGCAAAAGGCTGCACTAATCAATTCAATGAGCAGAGCGATTCTCATTCAGTCAACGTGTCAAGCTTAACGCTGTCATTCAATGAAACAAACTGCATTCATTGAATCATTGAATCAAACTACAATCATTGATTCTATGAAACAAACCTTATTCCTTGTTTCAATCGAAGAAAGCTATATCTCTTTTAGGAGAAATGAGGAAAAAAGCGGAAATAAGAGGACAAAATATGAGGAGTGAGGAAAAAAGAGGAAGAAAGGAAAAAGAGGAGAAAGGAGGAGGAAAGAGGAAAAATGAGGAAAAAAGAGGAGAAATAAGGAAAAAAGTGGAAAAAAGAGGAGTAAAGAGGAAAAAAGATGAAAAAAGAGGAGACAAGAGGAAAAAGGAGGGAAAAAAGAGGAAAAAAAGTGGAAGAATGAGAAAAAAGAAGAAAAAAGTGGAGAAATGAGGAGAAAAGAGGGATAAAGACGATAAAATAGGAGAAAGGAGGAGGAAAGAGGAAAAAGGTTGAAAAAGTGGAAAAAAGAGGAAAAAAGAGGTGAAAAGAGGAAAAATGACGAGGAATGAGGAAAAAAGTGGAAAAAAGTGGAGAAATGAGGAGAAAGAGGGAGAAAGAGGAAAAAGGAGGAAACATAGGAGAAAGAAGGAGAAATGAGGAAAAAAGAGAATAAAGGATGAAAAAGTGGAAAAAAGAGGAGAAAAGAGGAAAAAAGAGGAAAAATGAGGAGAAATGAGGAAAAAAGAGGAAAAAAGGAACAAAGAGGAGACAGGAGGAGAAAAGAGGAAAAACGAGGTAAAAAGAAGAAAAAAGAGGAAGAAAGAGGAAAATAGGGAAAAAGAGTAGAAAGGAGGAAAGAAGAGGAGAAAAGACGGAATAAGAGGAAAAAAGAGGAGAAAAGAGGAAAAAAGTGGCGAAATTAGGAAAAAAGAGGAAGAAAGTGGAGAAAGGAGGGATGAAGAGGAAAAAAGAAGAAACAAGTGGAGAAATGAGGAAAAAAGAGTAGAAATAAGGAACGAAGAGGAAAAAAGGGGGAGGAAAGAGGAAAAAAGAGGAAAAAGAGGAAAAAAGGAAAAAAGAGGAGAAAGGAGGAGGAAAGAGGAAAAAAGAGGAAAAAAGAGGAGAAATGAGGTAAAAAGTGGAAAAAAGAGGAAAAAATAGGAGAAATGAGGAAAAAAGAGGAAAAAAGTGGAGAAACAAACTGCATTCATTGAATCATTGAATCAAACTACAATCAATATATCAATATATCAAATCTTATTCCTTGTTTCAATCGAACAAAACTATCTCTTTTTTTAGTGAACTGTATACGTTCATTCAATGAAAGAGGCTTCACTTGTCTATTCAATGAGTAGAGCTACGCTCATTCTTTCAATGGCACAAGTTTCACGCATTTTATCTTTCAATCTATACATGTTCATTACATGAACCAAACTGTCGTTATTAATTCAATGTTTAAGTTTAATTGATTCAATTTAAACAAACTGCACTCCTTGAATCATTGAATCAAACTATAATCACTGATTCAATGAAGCAAACCTTATTCATTGTTTCAATCGAACAAACATAATTCACTTATTCAGTGAAAACTACTACACTCGTTCATTCAAGGAAACAGTTTGCTCATGATACTTCAATGAGTAGAGGTACTTTTAACGCATTGATTCAATCAAACTAATTGCACACATTTCGTTCTGAAGCAATCTGCATTTGTCAATTCCATGAATACAGCTACTCATTCTTTCAATCTCACAATTTCACATTGTCTCAATCAAACTGCACACATTCACTCCGTGCACCAAACTGCACGTGTTAATTCAATGAGTAGAGCTTCTCCCATTCAATCAATGTGTCAAGCTAAACGCTTCTTTTCAATGAAACAAAACTGCATACTTGAATCATTGAATCAAACTTTAATGATTGATTCAGTGAATTAAACGTTATTCAATGCTTCAATGAAACAAACTGAACAAGCTGATGAATTGTATGAAACTGCACAAGTTCATACAATGCAAAAGGCTGCACTAATCAATTCAATGAGCAGAGCGATTCTCATTCAGTCAACGTGTCAAGCTTAACGCTGTCATTCAATGAAACAAACTGCATTCATTGAATCATTGAATCAAACTACAATCATTGATTCTATGAAACAAACCTTATTCCTTGTTTCAATCGAAGAAAGCTATATCTCTTTTAGGAGAAATGAGGAAAAAAGCGGAAATAAGAGGACAAAATATGAGGAGTGAGGAAAAAGGAGGAAGAAAGGAAAAAGAGGAGAAAGGAGGAGGAAAGAGGAAAAATGAGGAAAAAAGAGGAGAAATAAGGAAGAAAGTGGAAAAAAGAGGAAAAAATAGGAAAAAAGAGGAGTAAAGAGGAAAAAAGATGAAAAAAGAGGAGACAAGAGGAAAAAGGAGGGAAAAAAGAGGAAAAAAAGTGGAAGAATGAGAAAAAAGAAGAAAAAAGTGGAGAAATGAGGAGAAAAGAGGGATAAAGACGATAAAATAGGAGAAAGGAGGAGGAAAGAGGAAAAAGGTTGAAAAAGTGGAAAAAAGAGGAAAAAAGAGGTGAAAAGAGGAAAAATGACGAGGAATGAGGAAAAAAGTGGAAAAAAGTGGAGAAATGAGGAGAAAGAGGGAGAAAGAGGAAAAAGGAGGAAACATAGGAGAAAGAAGGAGAAATGAGGAAAAAAGAGAATAAAGGATGAAAAAGTGGAAAAAAGAGGAGAAAAGAGGAAAAAAGAGGAAAAATGAGGAGAAATGAGGAAAAAAGAGGAAAAAAGGAAAAAAGAGGAGACAGGAGGAGAAAAGAGGAAAAACGAGGTAAAAAGAAGAAAAAAGAGGAAGAAAGAGCAAAATAGGGAAAAAGAGTAGAAAGGAGGAAAGAAGAGGAGAAAAGACGGAATAAGAGGAAAAAAGAGGAGAAAAGAGGAAAAAAGTGGCGATATTAGGAAAAAAGAAGAAAAAAGAGGAGAAAGGAGGGATGAAGAGGAAAAAAGAAGAAACAAGTGGAGAAATGAGGAAAAAAGAGTAGAAATAAAGAACGAAGAGGAAAAAAGGGGAGGAAAGAGGAAAAAAGAGGAAAAGTAGGAAAAAAGAGGAAAATGAGTAGAAATAAGGAATGAAGAGGAAAAAAGGGGGAGGAAAGAGGAAAAAAGAGGAAAAGAAAAAAAATGGAAAAAAGAGGAGAATGGAGGAGGAAAGAGGAAAAAAGAGGAAAAAAGAGGAGAAATGAGGTAAAAAGTGGAAAAAAGAGGAAAAATAGGAGAAATGAGGAAAAAAGAGGAAAAAAGTGGAGAAACAAACTGCATTCATTGAATCATTGAATCAAACTACAATCAATATATCAATATATCAAATCTTATTCCTTGTTTCAATCAAACAAAACTATCTCTTTTTTTAGTGAACTGTTTACGTTCATTCAATGAAAGAGGCTTCACTTGTCTATTCAATGAGTAGAGCTACGCTCATTCTTTCAATGGCACAAGTTTCACGCATTTTATCTTTCAATCTATACATGTTCATTACATGAACCAAACTGTCGTTATTAATTCAATGTTTAAGTTTAATTGATTCAATTTAAACAAACTGCACTCCTTGAATCATTGAATCAAACTATAATCACTGATTCAATGAAGCAAACCTTATTCATTGTTTCAATCGAACAAACATAATTCACTTATTCAGTGAAAACTACTACACTCGTTCATTCAAGGAAACAGTTTGCTCATGATACTTCAATGAGTAGAGGTACTTTTAACGCATTGACTCAATCAAACTAATTGCACACATTTCGTTCTGAAGCAATCTGCATTTGTCAATTCCATGAATACAGCTACTCATTCTTTCAATCTCACAATTTCACATTGTCTCAATCAAACTGCACACATTCACTCCGTGCACCAAACTGCACGTGTTAATTCAATGAGTAGAGCTTCTCCCATTCAATCAATGTGTCAAGCTAAACGCTTCTTTTCAATGAAACAAAACTGCATACTTGAATCATTGAATCAAACTTTAATGATTGATTCAGTGAATTAAACGTTATTCAATGCTTCAATGAAACAAACTGAACAAGCTGATGAATTGTATGAAACTGAACAAGTTCATACAATGCAAAAGGCTGCACTAATCAATTCAATGAGCAGAGCGATTCTCATTCAGTCAACGTGTCAAGCTTAACGCTGTCATTCAATGAAACAAACTGCATTCATTGAATCAGTGAATCAAACTACAATCATTGATTCTATGAAACAAACCTTATTCCTTGTTTCAATCGAAGAAAGCTATATCTCTTTTAGGAGAAATGAGGAAAAAAGCGGAAATAAGAGGACAAAATATGAGGAGTGAGGAAAAAAGAGGAAGAAAGGAAAAAGAGGAGAAAGGAGGAGGAAAGAGGAAAAATGAGGAAAAAAGAGGAGAAATAAGGAAAAAAGTGGAAAAAAGAGGAGTAAAGAGGAAAAAAGATGAAAAAAGAGGAGACAAGAGGAAAAAGGAGGGAAAAAAGAGGAAAAAAAGTGGAAGAATGAGAAAAAAGAAGAAAAAAGTGGAGAAATGAGGAGAAAAGAGGGATAAAGACGATAAAATAGGAGAAAGGAGGAGGAAAGAGGAAAAAGGTTGAAAAAGTGGAAAAAAGAGGAAAAAAGAGGTGAAAAGAGGAAAAATGACGAGGAATGAGGAAAAAAGTGGAAAAAAGTGGAGAAATGAGGAGAAAGAGGGAGAAAGAGGAAAAAGGAGGAAACATAGGAGAAAGAAGGAGAAATGAGGAAAAAAGAGAAAAAAAGATGAAAAAGTGGAAAAAAGAGGAGAAAAGAGGAAAAAAGAGGAAAAATGAGGAGAAATGAGGAAAAAAGAGGAAAAAAGGAAAAAAGAGGAGACAGGAGGAGAAAAGAGGAAAAACGAGTTAAAAAGAAGAAAAAAGAGGAAGAAAGAGGAAAATAGGGAAAAAGAGTAGAAAGGAGGAAAGAAGAGGAGAAAAGACGGAATAAGAGGAAAAAAGAGGAGAAAAGAGGAAAAAAGTGGCGAAATTAGGAAAAAAGAGGAGAAAGGAGGGATGAAGAGGAAAAAAGGGGAAAAAGAGGAAAAAGGGAAAAAAGAGGAGAAAGGAGGAGGAAAGAGGAAAAAAGAGGAGAAATGAGGTAAAAAGTGGAAAAAAGAGGAAAAAATAGGAGAAATGAGGAAAAAAGAGGAAAAAAGTGGAGAAACAAACTGCATTCATTGAATCATTGAATCAAACTACTATCAATATATCAAATCTTATTCCTTGATTCAATCGAAAAAAACTATCTCTATTTTTTAGTGAACTGTATACGTTCATTCAATGAAAGAGGCTTCACTTGTCTATTCAATGAGTAGAGCTACTCTCATTCTTTCAATGGCACAAGTTTCACGCATTTTATCTTTCAATCCATACATGTTCATTACATGAACCAAACTGTCGTTATTAATTCAATGTGTAAGTTTAATTGATTCAATTTAAACAAACTGCACTCCTTGAATCATTGAATCAAACTACAATCACTGATTCAATGAAGCAAACCTTATTCATTGTTTCAATCGAACAAACATAATTCACTTATTCAGTGAAAACTACTACACTCGTTCATTCAAGGAAACAGTTTGCTCATGATAATTCAATGAGTAGAGCTACTCTTAACGCATTGATTCAATCACACAAATTGCACACATTTACTTCATGAAGCAATCTGTATTTGTCATTTCCATGAATACAGCTACTCATTCATTCAATGTCACAAGTTTCACGCATTGTCTAGATCAAACTACACACTGCATGAACCAAACTGCCCCTATTAATTCAATGTGTCTATTTAATTCATTCAATTTAATGAAAAAAACTGCATTCATTGAAGCATTTGCATCAATCTACAATCATTGATTCCATTAATCAAACCGTAGTCCTTGTTTTAATCGAACAAACCTATCCCTCTTTTTTCGTTAAAAAAAACTGCATACAGCGAAAGAAGCTTCACTCCTCTACTCAATGAGTTGAGATACTCTCATTCTATCTATCAATCTACACATGTTCACTACATGAATCAAACTGTCGTTATTAATTCAATGTTTAAGTTTAATTCATTTAATTTAATGAAACAAACTGCATTCATTGAATCATTTGCATGAGACTACAATCATTGATTCAATGAAGCAAACCTTATTCATTGTTTCAATCGAACAAACCTAACTCACTTATTAAGTGAATCCTACTACACTCGTTCATTGAAGGAAACAGTTTTCTCATGATTCTTCAATGAGTAGAGGTACTTTTAACGCATTGATTCAATCAAACAAATTGCACACATTTAGTTCTGAAGCAATCTGCATTCGTCAATTCCATGAATACAGCTACTCATTCTTTCAATCTCACAATTTCACATTGTCTCTATCAAACTGCACACATTCACTCCGTGCACCAAACTGCACGTGTTAATTCAATGAGTAGAGCTTCTCCCATTCAATCAATGTGTCAAGCTAAACGCTTCTTTTCAATGAAACAAAACTGCATACTTGAATCATTGAATCAAACTTTAATGATTGATTCAGTGAATTAAACGTTATTCAATGCTTCAATGAAACAAACTGAACAAGCTGATGAATTGTATGAAACTGCACAAGTTCATACAATGCAAAAGGCTGCACTAATCAATTCAATGAGCAGAGCGATTCTCATTCAGTCAACGTGTCAAGCTTAACGCTGTCATTCAATGAAACAAACTGCATTCATTGAATCATTGAATCAAACTACAATCATTGATTCTATGAAACAAACCTTATTCCTTGTTTCAATCGAAGAAAGCTATATCTCTTTTAGGAGAAATGTGGAAAAGAGTGGAAATAAGAGGACAAAATATGAGGAGTGAGGAAAAAAGAGGAAGAAAGGAAAAAGAGGAGAAAGGAGGAGGAAAGAGGAAAAATGAGGAAAAAAGAGGAGAAATAAGGAAGAAAGTGGAAAAAAGAGGAAAAAATAGTAAAAAAGAGGAGTAAAGGGGAAAAAAGATGAAAAAAGAGGAGACAAGAGGAAAAAGGAGGGAAAAAAGAGGAAAAAAAGTGGAAGAATGAGAAAAAAGTGGAAAAAAGTGGAGAAATGAGGAGAAAAGAGGGATAAAGACGATAAAATAGGAAAAAGGAGGAGGAAAGAGGAAAAAGGTTGAAAAAGTGGAATAAAGAGGTGAAAAGAGGAAAATTGACGAGGAATGAGGAAAAAAGTGGAAAAAAGTGGAGAAATTAGGAGAAAGAGGGAGAAAGAGGAAAAAGGAGGAAACATAAGAGAAAGAAGGAGAAATGAGGAAAAAAGAGAAAAAAAGATGAAAAAGTGGAAAAAAGAGGAGAAAAGAGGAAAAAAGAGGAAAAATGAGGAGAAATGAGGAAAAAAGAGGAAAAAAGGAAAAAAAGAGGAGACAGGAGGAGAAAAGAGGAAAAACGAGGTAAAAAGAAGAAAAAAGAGGAAGAAAGAGGAAAATAGGGAAAAAGAGTAGAAAGGAGGAAAGAAGAGGAGAAAAGACGGAATAAGAGGAAAAAAGAGGAGAAAAGAGGAAAAAAGTGGCGACATTAGGAAAAAAGAGGAGAAAGGAGGGATGAAGAGGAAAAAAGAAGAAACAAGTGGAGAAATGAGGAAAAAAGAGTAGAAATAAGGAACGAAGAGGAAAAAAGGGGGAGGAATGAGGAAAAAAGAGGAAAAAGAGGAAAAAAGGAAAAAAGAGGAGAAAGGAGGAGGAAAGAGGAAAAAAGAGGAAAAAAGAGGAGAAATGAGGTAAAAAGTGGAAAAAAGGAAACAATAGGAGAAATGAGGAAAAAAGAGGAAAAAAGTGGAGAAACAAACTGCATTCATTGAATCATTGAATCAAACTACTATCAATATATCAAATCTTATTCCTTGATTCAATCGAAAAAAACTATCTCTATTTTTTAGTGAACTGTATACGTTCATTCAATGAAAGAGGCTTCACTTGTCTATTCAATGAGTAGAGCTACTCTCATTCTTTCAATGGCACAAGTTTCACGCATTTTATCTTTCAATCCATACATGTTCATTACATGAACCAAACTGTCGTTATTAATTCAATGTGTAAGTTTAATTGATTCAATTTAAACAAACTGCACTCCTTGAATCATTGAATCAAACTACAATCACTGATTCAATGAAGCAAACCTTATTCATTGTTTCAATCGAACAAACATAATTCACTTATTCAGTGAAAACTACTACACTCGTTCATTCAAGGAAACAGTTTGCTCATGATAATTCAATGAGTAGAGCTACTCTTAACGCATTGATTCAATCACACAAATTGCACACATTTACTTCATGAAGCAATCTGTATTTGTCATTTCCATGAATACAGCTACTCATTCATTCAATGTCACAAGTTTCACGCATTGTCTAGATCAAACTACACACTGCATGAACCAAACTGCCCCTATTAATTCAATGTGTCTATTTAATTCATTCAATTTAATGAAAAAAACTGCATTCATTGAAGCATTTGCATCAATCTACAATCATTGATTCCATTAATCAAACCGTAGTCCTTGTTTTAATCGAACAAACCTATCCCTCTTTTTTCGTTAAAAAAAACTGCATACAGTGAAAGAAGCTTCACTCCTCTACTCAATGAGTTGAGATACTCTCATTCTATCTATCAATCTACACATGTTCACTACATGAATCAAACTGTCGTTATTAATTCAATGTTTAAGTTTAATTCATTTAATTTAATGAAACAAACTGCATTCATTGAATCATTTGCATGAGACTACAATCATTGATTCAATGAAGCAAACCTTATTCATTGTTTCAATCGAACAAACCTAACTCACTTATTAAGTGAATCCTACTACACTCGTTCATTGAAGGAAACAGTTTTCTCATGATTCTTCAATGAGTAGAGGTACTTTTAACGCATTGATTCAATCAAACAAATTGCACACATTTAGTTCTGAAGCAATCTGCATTCGTCAATTCCATGAATACAGCTACTCATTCTTTCAATCTCACAATTTCACATTGTCTCTATCAAACTGCACACATTCACTCCGTGCACCAAACTGCACGTGTTAATTCAATGAGTAGAGCTTCTCCCATTCAATCAATGTGTCAAGCTAAACGCTTCTTTTCAATGAAACAAAACTGCATACTTGAATCATTGAATCAAACTTTAATGATTGATTCAGTGAATTAAACGTTATTCAATGCTTCAATGAAACAAACTGAACAAGCTGATGAATTGTATGAAACTGCACAAGTTCATACAATGCAAAAGGCTGCACTAATCAATTCAATGAGCAGAGCGATTCTCATTCAGTCAACGTGTCAAGCTTAACGCTGTCATTCAATGAAACAAACTGCATTCATTGAATCATTGAATCAAACTACAATCATTGATTCCATGAAACAAACCTTATTCCTTGTTTCAATCGAAGAAAGCTATATCTCTTTTAGGAGAAATGTGGAAAAGAGCGGAAATAAGAGGACAAAATATGAGGAGTGAGGAAAAAAGAGGAAGAAAGGAAAAAGAGGAGAAAGGAGGAGGAAAGAGGAAAAATGAGGAAAAAAGAGGAGAAATAAGGAAGAAAGTGGAAAAAAGAGGAAAAAATAGGAAAAAAGAGGAGTAAAGGGGAAAAAAGATGAAAAAAGAGGAGACAAGAGGAAAAAGGAGGGAAAAAAGAGGAAAAAAAGTGGAAGAATGAGAAAAAAGTAGAAAAAAGTGGAGAAATGAGGAGAAAAGAGGGATAAAGACGATAAAATAGGAAAAAGGAGGAGGAAAGAGGAAAAAGGTTGAAAAAGTGGAATAAAGAGGTGAAAAGAGGAAAATTGACGAGGAATGAGGAAAAAAGTGGAAAAAAGTGGAGAAATTAGGAGAAAGAGGGAGAAAGAGGAAAAAGGAGGAAACATAAGAGAAAGAAGGAGAAATGAGGAAAAAAGAGAAAAAAAGATGAAAAAGTGGAAAAAAGAGGAGAAAAGAGGAAAAAAGAGGAAAAATGAGGAGAAATGAGGAAAAAAGAGGAAAAAAGGAAAAAAGAGGAGACAGGAGGAGAAAAGAGGAAAAACGAGGTAAAAAGAAGAAAAAAGAGGAAGAAAGAGGAAAATAGGGAAAAAGAGTAGAAAGGAGGAAAGAAGAGGAGAAAAGACGGAATAAGAGGAAAAAAGAGGAGAAAAGAGGAAAAAAGTGGCGAAATTAGGAAAAAAGAGGAAAAAAGAGGAGAAAGGAGGGATGAAGAGGAAAAAAGAAGAAACAAGTGGAGAAATGAGGAAAAAAGAGTAGAAATAAGGAACGAAGAGGAAAAAAGGGGGAGGAATGAGGAAAAAAGAGGAAAAAGAGGAAAAAAGGAAAAAAGAGGAGAAAGGAGGAGGAAAGAGGAAAAAAGAGGAAAAAAGAGGAGAAATGAGGTAAAAAGTGGAAAAAAGGAAACAATAGGAGAAATGAGGAAAAAAGAGGAAAAAAGTGGAGAAACAAACTGCATTCATTGAATCATTGAATCAAACTACGATCAATATATCAATATATCAAATCTTATTCCTTGATTCAATCGAAAAAAACTATCTCTATTTTTTAGTGAACTGTATACGTTCATTCAATGAAAGAGGCTTCACTTGTCTATTCAATGAGTAGAGCTACTCTCATTCTTTCAATGGCACAAGTTTCACGCATTTTATCTTTCAATCTATACATGTTCATTACATGAACCAAACTGTCGTTATTAATTCAATGTGTAAGTTTAATTGATTCAATTTAAACAAACTGCACTCCTTGAATCATTGAATCAAACTACAATCACTGATTCAATGAAGCAAACCTTATTCATTGTTTCAATCGAACAAACATAATTCACTTATTCAGTGAAAACTACTACACTCGTTCATTCAAGGAAACAGTTTGCTCATGATAATTCAATGAGTAGAGCTACTCTTAACGCATTGATTCAATCACACAAATTGCACACATTTACTTCATGAAGCAATCTGTATTTGTCATTTCCATGAATACAGCTACTCATTCATTCAATGTCACAAGTTTCACGCATTGTCTAGATCAAACTACACACTGCATGAACCAAACTGCCAATATTAATTCAATGTGTCTATTTAATTCATTCAATTTAATGAAAAAAACTGCATTCATTGAAGCATTTGCATCAATCTACAATCATTGATTCCATTAATCAAACCGTAGTCCTTGTTTTAATCGAACAAACCTATCCCTCTTTTTTCGTTAAAAAAAACTGCATACAGTGAAAGAAGCTTCACTCCTCTACTCAATGAGTTGAGATACTCTCATTCTATCTATCAATCTACACATGTTCACTACATGAATCAAACTGTCGTTATTAATTCAATATTTAAGTTTAATTCATTTAATTTAATGAAACAAACTGCATTCATTGAATCATTTGAATGAAACTACAATCATTGATTCAATGAAGCAAACCTTATTCATTGTTTCAATCGAACAAACCTAACTCACTTATTTAGTGAATCCTACTACACTCGTTCATTGAAGGAAACAGTTTGCTGATGATACTTCAATGAGTAGAGGTACTTTTAACGCATTGATTCAATCAAACAAATTGCACACATTTAGTTCTGAGGCAATCTGCATTCGTCAATTCCATGAATACAGCTACTCATTCTTTCAATCTCACAATTTCACATTGTCTCAATCAAACTGCACACATTCACTCCGTGCACCAAACTGCACGTGTTAATTCAATGAGTAGAGCTTCTCCCATTCAATCAATGTGTCAAGCTAAACGCTTCTTTTCAATGAAACAAAACTGCATTCTTGAATCATTGAATCAAACTTTAATGATTGATTCAGTGAATTAAACGTTATTCAATGCTTCAATGAAACAGACTGCACAAGTTCATACAATGCAAAAGGCTGCACTAATCAATTCAATGAGCAGAGCGATTCTCATTCAGTCTACGTGTCAAGCTTAACGCTGTTATTCAATGAAACAAACTGCATTCGTTGAATCATTGAATCAAACTACAATTATTGATTCTATGAAACAAACCTTATTCCTTGTTTCAATCGAAGAAAGCTATTTTAGGAGAAATGAGGAAAAAAGCGGAAATAAGAGGACAAAATATGAGGAGTGAGGAAAAAAGAGGAAGAAAGGAAAAAGAGGAGAAAGGAGGAGGAAAGAGGAAAAATGAGGAAAAAAGAGGAGAAATAAGGAAAAAGGTGGAAAAAAGAGGAAAAAAATAGGAAAAAAGAGGAGTAAAGAGGAAAAAAGATGAAAAAAGAGGAGAAAAGAGGAAAAAGGAGGGAAAAAGAGGGAAAAAAGTGGAAGAATGAGAAAAAAGAAGAAAAAAGTGGAGAAATGAGGAGAAAGGAGGGATAAAGACGATAAAATAGGAGCAAGGAGGAGGAAAGAGGAAAAAGGTTGAAAAAGTGGAAAAAAGAGGAAAAAAGAGGTGAAAAGAGGAAAAATGACGAGGAATGAGGAAAAAAGTGGAAAAAAGTGGAGAAATGAGGAGAAAGAGGTAGAAAGAGGAAAAAGGAGGAAACATAGGAGAAAGAAGGAGAAATGAGGAAAAAAGAGAAAAAAAGATGTAAAAGTGGAAAAAAGAGGAGAAAAGAGGAAAAAAGAGGAAAAATGAGGAGAAATGAGGAAAAAAGAGGAAAAAAGGAAAAAAGAGGAGACAGGAGGAGAAAAGAGGAAAAACGAGGTAAAAAGAAGAAAAAAGAGGAAGAAAGAGGAAAATAGGGAAAAAGAGTAGAATGGATGAAAAAAGAGGAGAAAAGTCGGAATAAGAGGGAAAAAGAGGAGAAAAGAGGAAAAAAGTGGCGAAATTAGGAAAAAAGAGGAAAAAAGAGGAGAAAGGAGGGATGAAGAGGAAAAAAGAAGAAACAAGTGGAGAAATGAGGAAAAAAGAGTAGAAATAAGGAACGAAGAGGAAAAAAGGGGGAGGAAAGAGGAAAAAAGAGGAAAAAGAGGAAAAAAGGAAAAAAGAGGAGAAAGGAGGAGGAAAGAGGAAAAAAGAGGAAAAAAGAGGAGAAATGAGGTTAAAAAGTGGAAAAAAGAGGAAAAAATAGGAGAAATGAGGAAAAGAGAGGAAAAAAGTGGAGAAACAAACTGCATTCATTGAATCAAACTACAATCATTGATTCAATATATCAAATCTTATTCATTGTTTCAATCGAACAAACCTAACTCACTTATTTAGTGAATCCTACGACACTCGTACATTGAAGGAAACAGTTTGCTCATGATACTTCAATGAGTAGAGGTACTTTTAACGCATTGATTCAATCAAACAAATTGCACACATTCAGTTCTGAAGCAATCTGCATTTGTCAATTCGATGAATACAGCTACTCTTTCTTTCAATCTCACAATTTCACATTGTCTCAATCAAACTGCACACATTCACTCCGTGCACCAAACTGCACGTGTTAATTCAATGAGTAGAGCTTCTCCCATTCAATCAATGTGTCAAGCTAAACGCTTCTTTTCAATGAAACAAAACTGCATACTTGAATCATTGAATCAAACTTTAATGATTGATTCAGTGAATTAAACGTTATTCAATGCTTCAATGAAACAAACTGCACACGTTCATACAATGCAAAAGGCTGCACTAATCAATTCAATGAGCAGAGCGATTCTCATTCAGTCAACGTGTCAAGCTTAACGCTGTCATTCAATGAAACAAACTGCATTCATTGAATCATTGAATCAAACTACAATCATTGATTCGATGAAACAAACCTTATTCCTTGTTTCAATCGAAGAAAGCTATATCTCTTTTCGGAGAAATGAGGAAAAAAGCGGAAATAAGAGGACAAAATATGAGGAGTGAGTAAAAAAGAGGAAGAAAGGAAAAAGAGGAGAAAGGAGGAGGAAAGAGGAAAAATGAGGAAAAAAGAGGAGAAATAAGGAAAAAAGTGGAAAAAAGAGGAAAAAATAGGAAAAAAGAGGAGTAAAGAGGAAAAAAGATGCAAAAAGCGGAGAAAAGAGGAAAAAGGAGGGAAAAAAGAGGGAAAAAAGTGGAAGAAGGAGAAAAAAGAAGGAAAAAGAGGAGAAATGAGGAGAAAAGAGGGATAAAGACGATATAATAGGAGCAAGGAGGAGGAAAGAGGAAAAAGGTTGAAAAAGTGGAAAAAAGAGGAAAAAAGAGGTGAAAAGAGGAAAAATGACGAGGAATGACGAAAAAAGTGGAAAAAAGTGGAGAAATGAGGAGAAAGAGGTAGATAGAGGAAAAAGGAGGAAACATAGGAGAAAGAAGGAGAAATGAGGAAAAAAGAGAAAAAAAGATGTAAAAGTCGAAAAAAGAGGAGAAAAGAGGAAAAAAGAGGAAAAATGAGGAGAAATGAGGAAAAAAGAGGAAAAAAGGAAAAAAGAGGAGACAGGAGGAGAAAAGAGGAAAAACGAGGTAAAACGAAGAAAAAAGAGGAAGAAAGTGGAAAATAGGGAAAAAGAGTAGAAAGGATGAAAAAAGAGGAGAAAAGTCGGAATAAGAGGAAAAAAGAGGAGAAAAGAGGAAAAAAGTGGCGAAATTAGGGAAAAAGAGGAAAAAAGAGGAGAAAGGAGCGATGAAGGGGAAAAAAGAAGAAACAAGTGGAGAAATGAGGAAAAAAGAGTCGAAATAAGGAACGAAGAGGAAAAAAGGGGGAGGAAAGAGGAAAAAAGAGGAAAAAGAGGAAAAAAGGAAAAAAGAGGAGAAAGGAGGAGGAAAGAGGAAAAAAGAGGAGAAATGAGGTAAAAAGTGGAAAAAAGAGGAAAAAAATAGGAGAAATGAGGAAAAAAGAGGAAAAAAGTGGAGAAACAAACTGCATTCATTGAATCAAACTACAATCATTCATTCAATATATCAAATCTTATTCCTTGTTTCAATCGAACAAAACTATCTCTATTTTTTAGTGAACTGTATACGTTCATTCAATGAAAGAGGCTTCACTTGTCTATTCAATGAGGAGAGCTACTCTCATTCTTTCAATGGCACAAGTTTCACGCATTTTATCTTTCAATCTATACATGTTCATTACATGAACAAAACTGTCGTTATTAATTCAATGTGTAAGTTTAATTGATTCAATTTAAACAGACTGCACTCCTTGAATCATTGAATAAAACTACAATCACTGATTCAATGAAGCAAACCTTATTCATTGTTTCAATCGAACAAACATAATTCGCTTATTCAATGAAAACTACTAGACTCGTTCATTCAAGGAAACAGTTTGCTCATGATAATTCAATGAGTAGAGGTACTCTTAACGCATTGATTCAATCACACAAATTGCACACATTTACTTCATGAAGCAATCTCGATTTGTCATTTCCATGAATAAAGCTACTCATTCATTCAATGTCACAGGTTTCACGCATTGTCTAGATCAAACTACACACTGCATGAACCAAACTGCCCCTATTAATTCAATGTGTCTATTTAATTCATTCAATTTAATGAAAAAAACTGCATTCATTGAAGCATTTGCATCAATCTACAATCATTGATTCAATGAATCAAACCGTAGTCCTTGTTTTAATCGAACAAACCTATCCCTCTTTTTTCGTTAAAAAAACTGCATACATTCATTCAGTGAAAGAAGCTTCACTCCTCTACTCAATGAGTAGAGATACTCTCATTCTTTTAATGGCACAAGTTTCACGCATTCTATCGATCAATCTACACATGTTTACTACATGAATCAAACTGTCGTTATTAATTCAATGTTTAAGTTTAATTCATTTAATTTAATGAAACAAACTGCATTCATTGAATCATTTTCATGAAACTACAATCATTGATTCAATGAAGCAAACCTTATTCATTGTTTCAATCGAACAAACCTAACTCACTTATTTAGTGAATCCTACGACACTCGTACATTGAAGGAAACAGTTTGCTCAAGATACTTCAATGAGTAGAGGTACTTTTAACGCATTGATTCAATCAAACTAATTGCACACATTCAGTTCTGAAGCAATCTGCATTTGTCAATTCGATGAATACAGCTACTCTTTCTTTCAATCTCACAATTTCACATTGTCTCAATCAAACTGCACACATTCACTCCGTGCACCAAACTGCACGTGTTAATTCAATGAGGAGAGCTTCTCCCATTGAATCAATGTGTCAAGCTAAACGCTTCTTTTCAATGAAACAAAACTGCATACTTGAATCATTGAATCAAACTTTAATGATTGATTCAGTGAATTAAACGTTATTCAATGCTTCAATGAAACAAACTGAACAAGCTGATGAATTGTATGAAACTGCACAAGTTCATACAATGCAAAAGGCTGCACTAATCAATTCAATGAGCAGAGCGATTCTCATTCAGTCAACGTGTCAAGCTTAACGCTGTCATTCAATGAAACAAACTGCATTCATTGAATCATTGAATCAAACTACAATCATTGATTCTATGAAACAAACCTTATTCCTTGTTTCAATCGAAGAAAGCTATATCTCTTTTAGGAGAAATGAGGAAAAAAGCGGAAATAAGAGGACAAAATATGAGGAGTGAGTAAAAAAGAGGAAGAAAGGAAAAAGAGGAGAAAGGAGGAGGAAAGAGGAAAAATGAGGAAAAAAGAGGAGAAATAAGGAAAAAAGTGGAAAAAAGAGGAAAAAATAGGAAAAAAGAGGAGTAAAGAGGAAAAAAGATGCAAAAAGCGGAGAAAAGAGGAAAAAGGAGGGAAAAAAGAGGGAAAAAAGTGGAAGAAGGAGAAAAAAGAAGAAAAAAGAGGAGAAATGAGGAGAAAAGAGGGATAAAGACGATATAATAGGAGCAAGGAGGAGGAAAGAGGAAAAAGGTTGAAAAAGTGGAAAAAAGAGGAAAAAAGAGGTGAAAAGAGGAAAAATGACGAGGAATGAGGAAAAAAGTGGAAAAAAGTGGAGAAATGAGGAGAAAGAGGTAGATAGAGGAAAAAGGAGGAAACATAGGAGAAAGAAGGAGAAATGAGGAAAAAAGAGAAAAAAAGATGTAAAAGTCGAAAAAAGAGGAGAAAAGAGGAAAAAAGAGGAAAAATGAGGAGAAATGAGGAAAAAAGAGGAAAAAAGGAAAAAAGAGGAGACAGGAGGAGAAAAGAGGAAAAACGAGGTAAAACGAAGAAAAAAGAGGAAGAAAGTGGAAAATAGGGAAAAAGAGTAGAAAGGATGAAAAAAGAGGAGAAAAGTCGGAATAAGAGGAAAAAAGAGGAGAAAAGAGGAAAAAAGTGGCGAAATTAGGGAAAAAGAGGAAAAAAGAGGAGAAAGGAGCGATGAAGGGGAAAAAAGAAGAAACAAGTGGAGAAATGAGGAAAAAAGAGTCGAAATAAGGAACGAAGAGGAAAAAAGGGGGAGGAAAGAGGAAAAAAGAGGAAAAAGAGGAAAAAAGGAAAAAAGAGGAGAAAGGAGGAGGAAAGAGGAAAAAAGAGGAAAAAAGAGGAGAAATGAGGTAAAAAGTGGAAAAAAGGAAAAAATAGGAGAAATGAGGAAAAAAGAGGAAAAAAGTGGAGAAACAAACTGCATTCATTGAATCATTGAATCAAACTACAATCATTGATTCAATATATCAAATCTTATTCCTTGTTTCAATCGAAAAAAACTATCTCTATTTTTTAGTGAACTGTATACGTTCATTCAATGAAAGAGGCTTCACTTGTCTATTCAATGAGTAGAGCTACTCTCATTCTTTCAATGGCACAAGTTTCACGCATTGTATCTTTCAATCTATACATGTTCATTACATGAACCAAACTGTCGTTATTAATTCAATGTGTCAGTTTAATTGATTCAATTTAAACAAACTGCACTCCTTGAATCATTGAATCAAACTACAATCACTGATTCAATGAAGCAAACCTTATTCATTGTTTCAATCGAACAAACATAATTCACTTATTCAGTGAAAACTACTACACTCGTTCATTCAAGGAAACAGTTTGCTCATGATAATTCAATGAGTAGAGCTACTCTTAATGCATTGATTCAATCACACAAATTGCACAAATTTACTTCATGAAGCAATCTGTATTTGTCATTTCCATGAATACAGCTACTCATTCATTCAATGTCACAAGTTTCACGCATTGTCTAGATCAAACTACACACTGCATGAACCAAACTGCCCCTATTAATTCAATGTGTCTATTTAATTCATTCAATTTAATTTTAAAAAATGCATTCATTGAAGCATTTGCATCAATCTACAATCATTGATTCAATGAATCAAACCGTAGTCCTTGTTTTAATCGAACAAACCTATCCCTCTTTTTTCGTTAAAAAAAACTGCATACAGTGAAAGAAGCTTCACTCCTCTCCTCAATGAGTAGAGATACTCTCATTCTATCTATCAATCTACACATGTTCACTACATGAATCAAACTGTCGTTATTAATTCAATGTTTAAGTTTAATTCATTTAATTTAATGAAACAAACTGCATTCATTGAATCATTTGCATGAAACTACAATCATTGATTCAATGAAGCAAACCTTATTCATTGTTTCAATCGAACAAACCTAACTCACTTATTTAGTGAATCCTACTACACTCGTTCATTGAAGGAAACAGTTTGCTCATGATACTTCAATGAGTAGAGGTACTTTTAACGCATTGATTCAATCAAACTAATTGCACACATTTAGTTCTGAGGCAATCTGCATTCGTCAATTCCATGAATACAGCTACTCATTCTTTCAATCTCACAATTTCACATTGTCTCAATCAAACTGCACACATTCACTCCGTGCACCAAACTGCACGTGTTAATTCAATGAGTAGAGCTTCTCCCATTCAATCAATGTGTCAAGCTA
Source organism: Chiloscyllium punctatum (assembly GCF_047496795.1). Lineage (NCBI taxonomy): Eukaryota > Metazoa > Chordata > Chondrichthyes > Orectolobiformes > Hemiscylliidae > Chiloscyllium > Chiloscyllium punctatum. Next base: position 28,701,191 of record NC_092786.1, read on the forward strand.
AACGCTTCTTTTCAATGAAACAAAACTGCATACTTGAATCATTGAATCAAACTTTAATGATTGATTCAGTGAATTAAACGTTATTCAATGCTTCAATGAAACAAACTGCACACGTTCATACAATGCAAAAGGCTGCACTAATCAATTCAATGAGCAGAGCGATTCTCATTCAGTCAACGTGTCAAGCTTAACGCTGTCATTCAATGAAACAAACTGCATTCATTGAATCATTGAATCAAACTACAATCATTGATTCTATGAAACAAACCTTATTCCTTGTTTCAATCGAAGAAAGCTATATCTCTTTTAGGAGAAATGAGGAAAAAAGCGGAAATAATAGGACAAAATATGAGGAGTGAGGAAAAAAGAGGAAGAAAGGAAAAAGAGGAGAAAGGAGGAGGAAAGAGGAAAAATGAGGAAACAAGAGGGGAAATAAGGAAAAAAGTGGAGAAAAGAGGAAAAAATAGGAAAAAAGAGGAGTAAAGAGGTAAAAAGATGCAAAAAGAGGAGAAAAGAGGAAAAAGGAGGGAAAAAAGAGGGAAAAAAGTGGAAGAATGAGAAAAAAGAAGAAAAAAGAGGAGAAATGAGGAGAAAAGAGGGATACAGACGATAAAATAGGAGCAAGGAGGAGGAAAGAGGAAAAAGGTTGAAAAAGTGGAAAAAAGAGGAAAAAAGAGGTGAAAAGAGGGAAAATGACGAGGAATGAGGAAAAAAGTGGAAAAAAGTGGAGAAATGAGGAGAAAGAGGGAGAAAGAGGAAAAAGGAGGAAACATAGGAGAAAGAAGGAGAAATGAGGAAAAAAGAGAAAAAAAGATGTAAAAGTGGAAAAAAGAGGAGAAAAGAGGAAAAAAGAGGAAAATGAGGAGAAATGAGGAAAAAAGAGGAAAAAAGGAAAAAAGAGGAGACAGGAGGAGAAAAGAGGAAAAACGACGTAAAATGAAGAAAAAGAGGAAGAAAGAGGAAAATAGGGAAAAAGAGTAGAAAGGAGGAAAGAAGAGGAGAAAAGTCGGAATAAGAGGAAAAAAGAGGAGAAAAGAGGAAAAATGTGGCAAAATTAGGAAAAAAGAGGAAAAAAGAGGAGAAAGGAGGGATGAAGAGGAAAAAAGAAGAAACAAGTGGAGAAATGAGGAAAAAAGAGTCGAAATAAGGAACGAAGAGGAAAAAAGGGGGAGGAAAGAGGAAAAAAGAGGAAAAAGAGGAAAAAAGGAAAAAAGAGGAGAAAGGCGGAGGAAAGAGGAAAAAAGAGGAAAAAAGAAGAGGAATGAGGTAAAAAGTGGAAAAAAGAGGAAAAAAATAGGAGAAATGAGGAAAAAAGAGGAAAAAAGTGGAGAAACAAACTGCATTCATTGAATCATTGAATCAAACTACAATCATTCATTCAATATATCAAATCTTATTCCTTGTTTCAATCGAACAAAACTATCTCTATTTTTTAGTGAACTGTATACGTTCATTCAATGAAAGAGGCTTCACTTGTCTATTCAATGAGGAGAGCTACTCTCATTCTTTCAATGGCACAAGTTTCACGCATTTTATCTTTCAATCTATACATGTTCATTACATGAACCAAACTGTCGTTATTAATTCAATGTGTAAGTTTAATTGATTCAATTTAAACAAACTGCACTCCTTGAATCATTGAATCAAACTACAATCACTGATTCAATGAAGCAAACCTTATTCATTGTTTCAATCGAACAAACATAATTCACTTATTCAGTGAAAACTACTAGACTCGTTCATTCAAGGAAACAGTTTGCTCATGATAATTCAATGAGTAGAGGTACTCTTAACGCATTGATTCAATCACACAAATTGCACACATTTACTTCATGAAGCAATCTCGATTTGTCATTTCCATGAATAAAGCTACTCATTCATTCAATGTCACAGGTTTCACGCATTGTCTAGATCAAACTACACACTGCATGAACCAAACTGCCCCTATTAATTCAATGTGTCTATTTAATTCATTCAATTTAATGAAAAAAACTGCATTCATTGAAGCATTTGCATCAATCTACAATCATTGATTCAATGAATCAAACCGTAGTCCTTGTTTTAATCGAGCAAACCTATCCCTCTTTTTTCGTTAAAAAAACTGCATACATTCATTCAGTGAAAGAAGCTTCACTCCTCTACTCAATGAGTAGAGATAGTCTCATTCTTTTAATGGCACAAGTTTCACGCATTCTATCGATCAATCTACACATGTTTACTACATGAATCAAACTGTCGTTATTAATTCAATGTTTAAGTTTAATTCATTTAATTTAATGAAACAAACTGCATTCATTGAATCATTTTCATGAAACTACAATCATTGATTCAATCGAACAAACCTAACTCACTTATTTAGTGAATCCTACGACACTCGTACATTGAAGGAAACAGTTTGCTCAAGATACTTCAATGAGTAGAGGTACTTTTAACGCATTGATTCAATCAAACTAATTGCACACATTCAGTTCTGAAGCAATCTGCATTTGTCAATTCGATGAATACAGCTACTCTTTCTTTCAATCTCACAATTTCACATTGTCTCAATCAAACTGCACACATTCACTCCGTGCACCAAACTGCACGTGTTAATTCAATGAGTAGAGCTTCTCCCATTCAATCAATGTGTCAAGCTAAACGCTTCTTTTCAATGAAACAAAACTGCATACTTGAATCATTGAATCAAACTTTAATGATTGATTCAGTGAATTAAACGTTATTCAATGCTTCAATGAAACAAACTGAACAAGCTGATGAATTGTATGAAACTGCACAAGTTCATACAATGCAAAAGGCTGCACTAATCAATTCAATGAGCAGAGCGATTCTCATTCAGTCAACGTGTCAAGCTTAACGCTGTCATTCAATGAAACAAACTGCATTCATTGAATCATTGAATCAAACTACAATCATTGATTCTATGAAACAAACCTTATTCCTTGTTTCAATCGAAGAAAGCTATATCTCTTTTAGGAGAAATGAGGAAAAAAGCGGAAATAAGAGGACAAAATATGAGGAGTGAGTAAAAAAGAGGAAGAAAGGAAAAAGAGGAGAAAGGAGGAGGAAAGAGGAAAAATGAGGAAAAAAGAGGAGAAATAAGGAAAAAAGTGGAAAAAAGAGGAAAAAATAGGAAAAAAGAGGAGTAAAGAGGAAAAAAGATGCAAAAAGCGGAGAAAAGAGGAAAAAGGAGGGAAAAAAGAGGGAAAAAAGTGGAAGAAGGAGAAAAAAGAAGAAAAAAGAGGAGAAATGAGGAGAAAAGAGGGATAAAGACGATATAATAGGAGCAAGGAGGAGGAAAGAGGAAAAAGGTTGAAAAAGTGGAAAAAAGAGGAAAAAAGAGGTGAAAAGAGGAAAAATGACGAGGAATGAGGAAAAAAGTGGAAAAAAGTGGAGAAATGAGGAGAAAGAGGTAGATAGAGGAAAAAGGAGGAAACATAGGAGAAAGAAGGAGAAATGAGGAAAAAAGAGAAAAAAAGATGTAAAAGTCGAAAAAAGAGGAGAAAAGAGGAAAAAAGAGGAAAAATGAGGAGAAATGAGGAAAAAAGAGGAAAAAAGGAAAAAAGAGGAGACAGGAGGAGAAAAGAGGAAAAACGAGGTAAAAAGAAGAAAAAAGAGGAAGAAAGTGGAAAATAGGGAAAAAGAGTAGAAAGGATGAAAGAAGAGGAGAAAAGTCGGAATAAGAGGAAAAAAGAGGAGAAAAGAGGAAAAAAGTGGCGAAATTAGGGAAAAAGAGGAAAAAAGAGGAGAAAGGAGCGATGAAGGGGAAAAAAGAAGAAACAAGTGGAGAAATGAGGAAAAAAGAGTCGAAATAAGGAACGAAGAGGAAAAAAGGGGGAGGAAAGAGGAAAAAAGAGGAAAAAGAGGAAAAAAGGAAAAAAGAGGAGAAAGGAGGAGGAAAGAGGAAAAAAGAGGAAAAAAGAGGAGAAATGAGGTAAAAAGTGGAAAAAAGAGGAAAAAAGTGGAGAAACAAACTGCATTCATTGAATCATTGAATCAAACTACAATCATTCATTCAATATATCAAATCTTATTCCTTGTTTCAATCGAAAAAAACTATCTCTATTTTTTAGTGAACTGTATACGTTCATTCAATGAAAGAGGCTTCACTTGTCTATTCAATGAGTAGAGCTACTCTCATTCTTTCAATGGCACAAGTTTCACGCATTGTATCTTTCAATCTATACATGTTCATTACATGAACCAAACTGTCGTTATTAATTCAATGTGTAAGTTTAATTGATTCAATTTAAACAAACTGCACTCCTTGAATCATTGAATCAAACTACAATCACTGATTCAATGAAGCAAACCTTATTCATTGTTTCAATCGAACAAACATAATTCACTTATTCAGTGAAAACTACTACACTCGTTCATTCAAGGAAACAGTTTGCTCATGATAATTCAATGAGTAGAGCTACTCTTAATGCATTGATTCAATCACACAAATTGCACAAATTTACTTCATGAAGCAATCTGTATTTGTCATTTCCATGAATACAGCTACTCATTCATTCAATGTCACAAGTTTCACGCATTGTCTAGATCAAACTACACACTGCATGAACCAAACTGCCCCTATTAATTCAATGTGTCTATTTAATTCATTCAATTTAATTTTAAAAACTGCATTCATTGAAGCATTTGCATCAATCTACAATCATTGATTCAATGAATCAAACCGTAGTCCTTGTTTTAATCGAACAAACCTATCCCTCTTTTTTCGTTAAAAAAAACTGCATACAGTGAAAGAAGCTTCACTCCTCTCCTCAATGAGTAGAGATACTCTCATTCTATCTATCAATCTACACATGTTCACTACATGAATCAAACTGTCGTTATTAATTCAATGTTTAAGTTTAATTCATTTAATTTAATGAAACAAACTGCATTCATTGAATCATTTGCATGAAACTACAATCATTGATTCAATGAAGCAAACCTTATTCATTGTTTCAATCGAACAAACCTAACTCACTTATTTAGTGAATCCTACTACACTCGTTCATTGAAGGAAACAGTTTGCTCATGATACTTCAATGAGTAGAGGTACTTTTAACGCATTGATTCAATCAAACTAATTGCACACATTTAGTTCTGAGGCAATCTGCATTCGTCAATTCCATGAATACAGCTACTCATTCTTTCAATCTCACAATTTCACATTGTCTCAATCAAACTGCACACATTCACTCCGTGCACCAAACTGCACGTGTTAATTCAATGAGTAGAGCTTCTCCCATTCAATCAATGTGTCAAGCTAAACGCTTCTTTTCAATGAAACAAAACTGCATACTTGAATCATTGAATCAAACTTTAATGATTGATTCAGTGAATTAAACGTTATTCAATGCTTCAATGAAACAAACTGCACACGTTCATACAATGCAAAAGGCTGCACTAATCAATTCAATGAGCAGAGCGATTCTCATTCAGTCAACGTGTCAAGCTTAACGCTGTCATTCAATGAAACAAACTGCATTCATTGAATCATTGAATCAAACTACAATCATTGATTCTATGAAACAAACCTTATTCCTTGTTTCAATCGAAGAAAGCTATATCTCTTTTAGGAGAAATGAGGAAAAAAGCGGAAATAATAGGACAAAATATGAGGAGTGAGGAAAAAAGAGGAAGAAAGGAAAAAGAGGAGAAAGGAGGAGGAAAGAGGAAAAATGAGGAAACAAGAGGGGAAATAAGGAAAAAAGTGGAGAAAAGAGGAAAAAATAGGAAAAAAGAGGAGTAAAGAGGTAAAAAGATGCAAAAAGAGGAGAAAAGAGGAAAAAGGAGGGAAAAAAGAGGGAAAAAAGTGGAAGAATGAGAAAAAAGAAGAAAAAAGAGGAGAAATGAGGAGAAAAGAGGGATACAGACGATAAAATAGGAGCAAGGAGGAGGAAAGAGGAAAAAGGTTGAAAAAGTGGAAAAAAGAGGAAAAAAGAGGTGAAAAGAGGGAAAATGACGAGGAATGAGGAAAAAAGTGGAAAAAAGTGGAGAAATGAGGAGAAAGAGGGAGAAAGAGGAAAAAGGAGGAAACATAGGAGAAAGAAGGAGAAATGAGGAAAAAAGAGAAAAAAAGATGTAAAAGTGGAAAAAAGAGGAGAAAAGAGGAAAAAAGAGGAAAATGAGGAGAAATGAGGAAAAAAGAGGAAAAAAGGAAAAAAGAGGAGACAGGAGGAGAAAAGAGGAAAAACGACGTAAAATGAAGAAAAAGAGGAAGAAAGAGGAAAATAGGGAAAAAGAGTAGAAAGGAGGAAAGAAGAGGAGAAAAGTCGGAATAAGAGGAAAAAAGAGGAGAAAAGAGGAAAAATGTGGCAAAATTAGGAAAAAAGAGGAAAAAAGAGGAGAAAGGAGGGATGAAGAGGAAAAAAGAAGAAACAAGTGGAGAAATGAGGAAAAAAGAGTCGAAATAAGGAACGAAGAGGAAAAAAGGGGGAGGAAAGAGGAAAAAAGAGGAAAAAGAGGAAAAAAGGAAAAAAGAGGAGAAAGGCGGAGGAAAGAGGAAAAAAGAGGAAAAAAGAAGAGGAATGAGGTAAAAAGTGGAAAAAAGAGGAAAAAAATAGGAGAAATGAGGAAAAAAGAGGAAAAAAGTGGAGAAACAAACTGCATTCATTGAATCATTGAATCAAACTACAATCATTCATTCAATATATCAAATCTTATTCCTTGTTTCAATCGAACAAAACTATCTCTATTTTTTAGTGAACTGTATACGTTCATTCAATGAAAGAGGCTTCACTTGTCTATTCAATGAGGAGAGCTACTCTCATTCTTTCAATGGCACAAGTTTCACGCATTTTATCTTTCAATCTATACATGTTCATTACATGAACCAAACTGTCGTTATTAATTCAATGTGTAAGTTTAATTGATTCAATTTAAACAAACTGCACTCCTTGAATCATTGAATCAAACTAAAATCACTGATTCAATGAAGCAAACCTTATTCATTGTTTCAATCGAACAAACATAATTCACTTATTCAGTGAAAACTACTAGACTCGTTCATTCAAGGAAACAGTTTGCTCATGATAATTCAATGAGTAGAGGTACTCTTAACGCATTGATTCAATCACACAAATTGCACACATTTACTTCATGAAGCAATCTCGATTTGTCATTTCCATGAATAAAGCTACTCATTCATTCAATGTCACAGGTTTCACGCATTGTCTAGATCAAACTACACACTGCATGAACCAAACTGCCCCTATTAATTCAATGTGTCTATTTAATTCATTCAATTTAATGAAAAAAACTGCATTCATTGAAGCATTTGCATCAATCTACAATCATTGATTCAATGAATCAAACCGTAGTCCTTGTTTTAATCGAGCAAACCTATCCCTCTTTTTTCGTTAAAAAAACTGCATACATTCATTCAGTGAAAGAAGCTTCACTCCTCTACTCAATGAGTAGAGATAGTCTCATTCTTTTAATGGCACAAGTTTCACGCATTCTATCGATCAATCTACACATGTTTACTACATGAATCAAACTGTCGTTATTAATTCAATGTTTAAGTTTAATTCATTTAATTTAATGAAAAAAACTGCAATCATTGAATCATTTTCATGAAACTACAATCATTGATTCAATCGAACAAACCTAACTCACTTATTTAGTGAATCCTACGACACTCGTACATTGAAGGAAACAGTTTGCTCAAGATACTTCAATGAGTAGAGGTACTTTTAACGCATTGATTCAATCAAACAAATTGCACACATTCAGTTCTGAAGCAATCTGCATTTGTCAATTCGATGAATACAGCTACTCTTTCTTTCAATCTCACAATTTCACATTGTCTCAATCAAACTGCACACATTCACTCCGTGCACCAAACTGCACGTGTTAATTCAATGAGTAGAGCTTCTCCCATTCAATCAATGTGTCAAGCTAAACGCTTCTTTTCAATGAAACAAAACTGCATACTTGAATCATTGAATCAAACTTTAATGATTGATTCAGTGAATTAAACGTTATTCAATGCTTCAATGAAACAAACTGAACAAGCTGATGAATTGTATGAAACTGCACAAGTTCATACAATGCAAAAGGCTGCACTAATCAATTCAATGAGCAGAGCGATTCTCATTCAGTCAACGTGTCAAGCTTAACGCTGTCATTCAATGAAACAAACTGCATTCATTGAATCATTGAATCAAACTACAATCATTGATTCGATGAAACAAACCTTATTCCTTGTTTCAATCGAAGAAAGCTATATCTCTTTTAGGAGAAATGAGGAAAAAAGCGGAAATAAGAGGACAAAATATGAGGAGTGAGGAAAAAAGAGGAAGAAAGGAAAAAGAGGAGAAAGGAGGAGGAAAGAGGAAAAATGAGGAAAAAAGAGGAGAAATAAGGAAAAAAGTGGAAAAAAGAGGAAAAAATAGGAAAAAAGAGGAGTAAAGAGGAAAAAAGATGCAAAAAGCGGAGAAAAGAGGAAAAAGGAGGGAAAAAAGAGGGAAAAAAGTGGAAGAATGAGAAAAAAGAAGAAAATAGAGGAGAAATGAGGAGAAAAGAGGGATAAAGACGATATAATAGGAGCAAGGAGGAGGAAAGAGGAAAAAGGTTGAAAAAGTGGAAAAAAGAGGAAAAAAGAGGTGAAAAGAGGAAAAATTACGAGGAATGAGGAAAAAAGTGGAAAAAAAGTGGAGAAATGAGGAGAAAGAGGTAGATAGAGGAAAAAGGAGGAAACATAGGAGAAAGAAGGAGAAATGAGGAAAAAAGAGAAAAAAAGATGAAAAAGTGGAAAAAAGAGGAGAAAAGAGGAAAAAAGAGGAAAAATGAGGAGAAATGAGGAAAAAAGAGGAAAAAAGGAAAAAAAGAGGAGACAGGAGGAGAAAAGAGGAAAAACGAGGTAAAATGAAGAAAAAGAGGAAGAAAGAGGAAAATAGGGAAAAAGAGTAGAAAGGAGGAAAGAAGAGGAGAAAAGTCGGAATAAGAGGAAAAAAGAGGAGAAAAGAGGAAAAAAGTGGCGATATTAGGAAAAAAGAGGAAAAAAGAGGAGAAAGGAGGGATGAAGAGGAAAAAAGAAGAAACAAGTGGAGAAATGAGGAAAAAAGAGTCGAAATAAGGAACGAAGAGGAAAAAAGGGGGAGGAAAGAGGAATAAAGAGGAAAAAGAGGAAAAAAGGAAAAAAGAGGAGAAAGGCGGAGGAAAGAGGAAAAAAGAGGAAAAAAGAGGAGAAATGAGGTAAAAAGTGGAAAAAAGAGGAAAAAAGTGGAGAAACAAACTGCATTCATTGAATCATTGAATCAAACTACAATCATTCATTCAATATATCAAATCTTATTCCTTGTTTCAATCGAACAAAACTATCTCTATTTTTTAGTGAACTGTATACGTTCATTCAATGAAAGAGGCTTCACTTGTCTATTCAATGAGGAGAGCTACTCTCATTCTTTCAATGGCACAAGTTTCACGCATTTTATCTTTCAATCTATACATGTTCATTACATGAACCAAACTGTCGTTATTAATTCAATGTGTAAGTTTAATTGATTCAATTTAAACAAACTGCACTCCTTGAATCATTGAATCAAACTACAATCACTGATTCAATGAAGCAAACCTTATTCATTGTTTCAATCGAACAAACATAATTCACTTATTCAGTGAAAACTACTAGACTCGTTCATTCAAGGAAACAGTTTGCTCATGATAATTCAATGAGTAGAGGTACTCTTAACGCATTGATTCAATCACACAAATTGCACACATTTACTTCATGAAGCAATCTCGATTTGTCATTTCCATGAATAAAGGTACTCATTCATTCAATGTCACAGGTTTCACGCATTGTCTAGATCAAACTACACACTGCATGAACCAAACTGCCCCTATTAATTCAATGTGTCTGTTTAATTCATTCAATTTAATGAAAAAAACTGCATTCATTGAAGCATTTGCATCAATCTACAATCATTGATTCAATGAATCAAACCGTAGTCCTTGTTTTAATCGAACAAACCTATCCCTCTTTTTTCGTTAAAAAAACTGCATACATTCATTCAGTGAAAGAAGCTTCACTCCTCTACTCAATGAGTAGAGATACTCTCATTCTTTTAATGGCACAAGTTTCACGCATTCTATCGATCAATCTACACATGTTTACTACATGAATCAAACTGTCGTTATTAATTCAATGTTTAAGTTTAATTCATTTAATTTAATGAAACAAACTGCATTCATTGAATCATTTTCATGAAACTACAATCATTGATTCAATGAAGCAAACCTTATTCATTGTTTCAATCGAACAAACCTAACTCACTTATTTAGTGAATCCTACGACACTCGTACATTGAAGGAAACAGTTTGCTCAAGATACTTCAATGAGTAGAGGTACTTTTAACGCATTGATTCAATCAAACAAATTGCACACATTTAGTTCTGAAGCAATCTGCATTTGTCAATTCCATGAATACAGCTAGTCTTTCTTTCAATCTCACAATTTCACATTGTCTCAATCAAACTGCACACATTCACTCCGTGCACCAAACTGCACGTGTTAATTCAATGAGTAGAGCTTCTCCCATTCAATCAATGTATCAAGCTAAACGCTTCTTTTCAATGAAACAAAACTGCATACTTGAATCATTGAATCAAACTTTAATGATTGATTCAGTGAATTAAACGTTATTCAATGCTTCAATGAAACAAACTGAACAAGCTGATGAATTGTATGAAACTGCACAAGTTCATACAATGCAAAAGGCTGCACTAATCAATTCAATGAGCAGAGCGATTCTCATTCAGTCAACGTGTCAAGCTTAACGCTGTCATTCAATGAAACAAACTGCATTCATTGAATCATTGAATCAAACTACAATCATTGATTCGATGAAACAAACCTTATTCCTTGTTTCAATCGAAGAAAGCTATATCTCTTTTAGGAGAAATGAGGAAAAAAGCGGAAATAAGAGGACAAAATATGAGGAGTGAGGAAAAAAGAGGAAGAAAGGAAAAAGAGGAGAAAGGAGGAGGAAAGAGGAAAAATGAGGAAAAAAGAGGAGAAATAAGGAAAAAAGTGGAAAAAAGAGGAAAAAATAGGAAAAAAGAGGAGTAAAGAGGAAAAAAGATGCAAAAAGCGGAGAAAAGAGGAAAAAGGAGGGAAAAAAGAGGGAAAAAAGTGGAAGAATGAGAAAAAAGAAGAAAATAGAGGAGAAATGAGGAGAAAAGAGGGATAAAGACGATATAATAGGAGCAAGGAGGAGGAAAGAGGAAAAAGGTTGAAAAAGTGGAAAAAAGAGGAAAAAAGAGGTGAAAAGAGGAAAAATTACGAGGAATGAGGAAAAAAGTGGAAAAAAAGTGGAGAAATGAGGAGAAAGAGGTAGATAGAGGAAAAAGGAGGAAACATAGGAGAAAGAAGGAGAAATGAGGAAAAAAGAGAAAAAAAGATGAAAAAGTGGAAAAAAGAGGAGAAAAGAGGAAAAAAGAGGAAAAATGAGGAGAAATGAGGAAAAAAGAGGAAAAAAGGAAAAAAAGAGGAGACAGGAGGAGAA